>NC_143030.1:72434898-72777398 GCF_057628025.1 Oncorhynchus mykiss | reverse complement strand
GCCTGCCTGGGCAAAACAAATAATCATTTTTAGATGCAACACATTAATTGCACTATAACAGTAACAAAAGGTGCCCAGAAAATGTTAGGGCCTACATAAAGCTGTCCCAACATCAGACATTTCTTTTCAGCAACACTTACCAACACTACACCTGGCTATCACCAAAGCGTGGTCTGACAGCGAAACAGTTCATTCAGCTTCATTTACTGACTTTTTAACTTTTTAAATAACATAGCTGATATGGCTGACTTGCTTATTAAACAAATGTGGTTTCTAGTGACAATTGAGATGTACTAACTATGGCTTAAGGGAACGACAAGCGGATAAGAGACAATCCGTAATTTCAATTAAGACAATAATGATCGAGCTAGGACTGACGTAGTCAATATGAGGGGTGGCAGGTAGCCTAGTGGTTAGAGCGTTGGGCCAGTAATCGAGCTGACAAGGTAAAAATCTGTTGTTCTGCCCCTGAACAAGGCAGTTAATCCACTGTTCCCCGGTAGGCCACCATTGTAGATAAGAATTTGTTCTTAACTGGCTTGCCTATTTAAATGAAGGTTAAATAAATAAAAAATAATATATATATATATCTATTTGTTCAGCACTTTTGAAATGTACAATGACAGAATTCAGAACATGGGCCTTTCTTACAGTGTTCTCCCAGTACACCAAGTCAGAACGCATACATTTTCATACTTTTTCGTACTGGTCACCATGGGAATCGAACCCACAACCCTGGCGTAGAAAGTGCCATGCTCTACCCCTACATTTTGTCATCAAACTTTGTCATCAAAGTCTAGCATTCTCTGGATTTATGGTGCTTTCAAGACAACTGGGAACTCGGAAAAAAACTATGTTGAATCATGACGTCAGTGATCTTCAGGTCGGAGCTCTAGAACACATATGTCAGAGTCAAGGCCCGCGGGCCACATCCGGCCCGCAAGAAGGTTTTTTACGGCCCCTGGGATGATCTTGATTTATTATTAGAACCGGCCCGCAGCAAGCCGGCAGCCCGCAGATCTTTTACACGCACCAATACTACATTTCCCACAATGCAAAGGTGACGCACCGAGCAGTAGGCTGCTTCATTTCAATATTTATTGGCACAGCAGTCGTCAGCATCACAGTAAAATTAACTTTCAGATACCCATCAAAAATGGCAAAACGGAAGGTGGATACTGAGAACCGGGGGTTTCAAACAAGGTGGGAGTCGGAGTATATGTTCACGAAGGTAGCTGGAAAACCTGTGTGTCTTCTGTGTGGAGAAAGTGTGGCGGTACTGAAAGAGTATAATCTGAGACGACATTATGAAACGAAACACGCGGACAAAAACAAGAATATGGACATGGAACAAAGGCTACAAAAGGCAGAGGAATTAAAACGAGGCCTCAAATCTCGACAGGCTCTGTTCAAAAAAGCCAAATCACAAGGCCAGGCTGCTGTCAAGGCCAGTTTTATTTTGGCAGAAGAGATCGCTAAATCAGCCCGGCCATTTACGGAGGGGGATTTCATCAAAAACTGCATGATTAAAGTTTGTGACGAAGTTTGCCCAGAAAAAAGGCAACTCTTTTTAAATGTGAGTCTGAGCAGAAACACCATTGCCGAGAGAGTAGACCAGTTGTCCATCAATCTAAAAGAGCAGCTTGTGAAAAAGGGAAAAGATTTTATTGCATATTCCTTGGCTGTGGATGAGAGCACCGACATTTCTGACATTGCCCAGTTGTCAATTTTCATCCGCGGAGTGGACTCCAACCTAAGCGTGACAGAGGAGTTTTTGGCTTTACGTCCTATGCATGGCACAACTACGGGGCATGATTTGTATGAAGAGGTGTCAAGATGTGTAAATGAGATGGAGCTGCCTTGGGAAAAACTCGTGGGTTTGACAACCGACGGAGCACCTGCGATGTGTGGACACAGGAGCGGACTGGTGGCGAAGATACGGGAAAAGATGCAAGAGGAAAACGCGACAGGTGAGCTGACAGCTTATCATTGTATCATACACCAGGAAGCGTTGTGCGGTAAAGCCTTGAAAATGGAGCATGTAATGAGCATCATCACGCGCACAGTTAACTTTATCAGAGCCAAAGGTTTGAATCACCGCCAGTTCAAGGCATTTCTGACGGAGTTAGAAACGGAGCATGGTGATTTGCCTTATCACACAGAGGTGCGATGGCTAAGCCAGGGAAAGGTGCTTCAAAGATGTTTCGAGCTTCGTGAGGAGATTTGTCTGTTCTTGGACAGCAAAGGGAAAGACACAACACAACTCCGAGACGAAATGTTTCTGTGTGAAATGGCTTTTCTGTGTGACATTACGAGTCATCTGAATGCAATAAACTTGCAGCTGCAGGGTCGGGATCGTGTCATCTCTGATATGTACAGTACAGTGAAGGCATTTAAAACCAAACTGACTCTGTGGGAGACGCAGATGCGGAAAGAAAATTTGAGCCACTTTCCCAGCTGCCAGACCATGAAAGAGAAGCTCTCTACCAGTGCGTTCCCGAGCACACAGTTGGCTGATAAAATAGGTATGCTTGCCGCTGACTTTCGACGCCGATTTGCTGACTTTGAAGCACAAAAAAGCAGGTTGGAACTGCTCGGTAACCCATTTGCTGTTGACGTGGAAAGCTCACCACCAAACCTCCAAATGGAGTTGATTGACCTCCAATGCAATGATGCACTGAGGGCAAAATATGCGGCAGTGGGTGCTGCGGAGTTCGCCCGTTTCCTCCCCGGCACAATGCCCCAGCTGCGCATCCAGGCTGCTCAAACGTTGTCTATGTTTGGCAGCACATACCTGTGTGAACAACTGTTTTCTTTGATGAACCTGAACAAAACATCACACAGAAGTCGACTTACTGCTGAACACCTCCACTCAATTCTGAGGATTTCTTCAGCTCAGAGCCTTACCCCGAACATTGATGAACTTGTGGAAAAGATGGGACACCACCAAGTATCACCCTCAACCTCAAACAAGTGAACATTACTGTGCAATCACATATTTAGAGTTTTTACTCAGTTCAAGTTTAAAAGTTAAAATTTAATATTTGTTTTCACTGCATGTTACTTCTCCTTAAACAAAGTGTTGTTTTTGATTAATAGATTTTTGCACTTTATTTTTTTGTATTTCAATCCAATTATATTTTAAAAATATTTCAGTTGAGTGGATGATAGAAAATTGCTATTATTGTTTTTTCTTTGAAGTAAATTTAGCCCACTTTTGCTAAAATAGAAAATATAGTCTACTGATGGTGCCTTGAATACAGGTTTCTTTCATTTAATGTTCATGTTATGGGGATATTTATATAAAGGAAATTTGTCTTTTGTGTCTGTTGAAAATTAAAGATTACTGACAGAGCCATAAGAAAATATTGCTTTATTTATCTGATCATATTGTAATATATTTGTTAGGTTTTCAGTAGGTTCAATTAGGTTCACTAGACTATATGCGTCATTTAAAAATTTTTCAATGAACATTCGAACAGTCCGGCCCTCGTCTTGTAGCTGATTTTTTTATTTGGCCCTCCGTCCATTTGACTTTGACACCCCTGCTCTAGAAAAAGACCCAAGATCCCGAATTGGATGACCGTTAAAAACATATTTTGCTGTTCGTAACAAAAACAATTGGAAATTCCCATTTCTCTTGAACTCACTGAAATCTGAGATTTCCCAGTTCTGTGTTCCACATTGTTTTGAACTCGGCAGAAGTCATGCTGGATGGACACCATGGCCAATGTATTCAACCTTTTCTGGCCCATGGTGTGTTGCGAGTGAATGTTATCATTTTAAGCTTGAAAAGAGACCCTTCAACCCAGACTTGGACCACACACCCTCTCCACTGAATAGCAGGCCAGTGATTGCGTTGGAAACTTGCAGGTCGCCACTGATTCCTTCCAAACCACTTATTGTTTCATTTGCGATTTTCTAACAAATTGTGTAATGTTCATGTCCAATGGCGAATGTGCAACGATACATTTTATCTATAATTTCTCTTCAAATGACAAGGATTGAAAAGGATTTGCCAGTAGATTGTCGACTTTATTCATGATGATGACTGCTTGTCTAGCTTGCTAGTTAAGATTTTGAAAGTATGATGTTCAATCAATCAATCAATCAATCAATCGAATGTATTTATAAAGCCTTTTTTTTTTTACATCAGCCAATGTCACAAATTGCTGTACAGAAATGTTGACATGATCATTCTAATCAAAGCTACGGTAGATATAATGTGATTTGACGTCATTTTATCTGTGGCCAATGACCTTGAGCCTTCTTGGATGGGCACTTCTAATGTAAATCTATGGCAGCACCCAAAGGGGCTTTGAATTTTCGAGCTCTCCCCGTAGATTTTGCAGTGACGTTGTGTCCTGGCTGCCTCACCACCACAGAAAACACTGAGCTAGGCTGAAACACCTGCCATTTGGAGATGCCTTACTCAAGACAGCAAAAAACACCAAGTTTATATGCGGCTTTAATAACCCAATGTTTTTTTTAGTTTAAAAAAAAATAAATTGCAAACTGACATGTGACAGGTATTAATTACAAAATAACATGTAAATCAGGCATATATTTGTTTTTAGCTAAACAGGTGGGGCTCAAAACTGGTGGGGCTCTACCCCACCTACCCTGAATGACAGGTTGCCATTGCTGTTTGTCTGGCTGTCTGTCTGTGACTGGACTGCAGTTATTTGAAGTTTTTCTACCATCAGATCTTGTGAGGAGGACACACAGAAAGTTTTCAAATGGCTGAGCTGGCTAAAATTTACAGAGTTAGCTCTGCTCTGAAAGTTTTTGTCTGTGTCTCAAATAGCACCTTATTCCCTATGTAGTGCACTACTTTAGATCAGAGAACTACGGGCCATTAGGGATGCAATCATTGCTAAATCTTTGGCTCATGAGAGAGAATCCATAGGAAGATGTCTGTCAGAAATCATGAATAAATTCATGCAATGTGTAGCTGACCTCTTTGGCAGTGAATAAATGCATGATATTATTTCAGGAAATTATATTCATTAAGTAATTGTTTTATGTATATTAATGTCAGTGTCAAGTTGCCAACTCCCACAGTATGCAAGGTCCCATTTTGCGTCAGTTAGAATTTTTTATCAACCACTCGTTATTTACAGGACACATGAAAGGAGACCTACTGCTTTTAAAGTAATTCAACAGCCAAAACGGGTCCCCGAAAAAAAGTGCAAATTTGTGTACAACATCTTCTATTTCATATGATATGTTACGTCCTGCTTTTTTAAATATATATATTTTTTTAAATCTGAATTCCAATTCGTACCATAGGTGAGGAATTTGTATGAGCTTCTGATCCTATTCAGCCTCTTTAATACGTGTTTATTTAGTATTATAGTTATGTAATAAAGTGTTTGAACCCACACACACACACTCCCCGGCTGGCCAGCCTAACAGGGTAATCTATAATACATAACACCTTTGTGGATAACTGCATTTAATCACCTTCCTTCCTCCCTCGCTACCTCGCTTCCTTCTACAGCTCCGCTCTGCCTTTACAAATGTTCTTATCTCAATTCCAGTCTCAGTCACCTGGGGTTTAACCTCCCTCCCTACCTTCCGCTCCAGTCTTCTCTGTTTGTTCCTTTGCCATTATTTGCTAAATGAATAACGTGTAGAGTGTGTGTGTGTGTGTGTGTGCGTGTAGGATGTCGCAGTCATGACATTTTGTCAGTCGGTGATTGTCAAACAAATAACCGTTGGTCTCACGGTAATTGACTGCTATTAACATAAACACATTAAGCATCTCCTGGCATCCACACATAGCCTTCAACTCATTGATGCAGACCTTTGGAACATCTACACTTAAATAAATCAATTGAATATAGTTGACACCATCACAACACCATCACAATCCATTCTTTATTTTAGACAGGTCTCAGGAAACATGTCTATTTCAGAAGAAAAGAATAGCGTTCATAAGGCACCAAACAGAAGAAAATAGTCAGCAGCAGAGTTGTACTATCTAGAGTTGTCCCATTTTATTATTTTTTTGCGTTGTCCTTATGTTAGGTCCTGATCTGTCTATACCATATGGCTGTGGGCTACACCAGTTCATTTAGCAGACAAGATTTGCTTAGAATTCCGTGCCAATATTTTATAGTGTGAAAAATACAATTGAACATAGCTGAATAAAATAGACAGGTTATTTTCTCCAAACGATTTGAGGGAGTGCGCACATGCAGCTATTCTATGTTGAGCAGTTAACAAAGAAATAGGTCCTCCTATATGCTTAATTTAGAGTTATTTATGCTACTTTAGTTGTGATACAAACGTTGGGCTATATGTTTAGATTTTTAATACATTGTAAGTCTGCATGATGCAACTCTAATGATGGTTTGAAAAAGGTTGCATGAAAGGCATGAGTTCTGTTTATTTTTTTGCACAGGCTGCACACACTTCATCAGTCTCTTATTCACAATTTGACAAGCACATGATAATGCCTCAAATTTCCCGGCGGCATCCTCTTTGTGTGGCGGCAATGACCCCTACAAAAATCCATGCCTTTTGCGGCTAGTGGCCGTTGTGCCCTGGGCTGAATATAATAATTATAATTCCCTTCTACCTGCTGTGTGCTCCAAAGTGGCTCTCAGATATCTAATTTCTTATGAGCCAATGCCCATCACGTGATCGGGTCCTTCTCACAGGCATCTCACGTCCTTATCGAATTCTGAGGTGCATATTGAAGATGTTGGAAGAACTGTCCACGTTTACTTTTTGTCAGCCTACAAGATGAGTTGGCCCAACAAACAGCAAAAGCATTCGGCCTATTGTATGTCAATCTACAATCCCCCATAGTACAACAGTTGACCTATTCTATTGGTCAAATTGTCCTTCTGTGCAATAAATAAAATTTCCAAACATAGTCTGGGATAGTTGTGGGATGTGATAGATCACAAATTAATACAACCACAAGCATTACATTTTTTTTTTTTTAAACAGTGAGGTTGATGCAACAGATCAGAACGCTTAGCTCTAAAAGTTTATCAAATATTAGGCTATTTCTTCACATTATAAGTGCAGCAAAGTGCACACGGCACATAAGCGTGAATACTCCAAAATGCAATCAATTAGAGGGAAAAAACATTCTCAAAAATGACCGCAAATGCGATTATGCATGTAATGCTTTATTATAAAGGTGAATTTTTATGGTGAAAATGATCTTCCCCAAACTAATAACTCACGCGCCGCCTTTGTCTGCCAGTTAGGCTCTATACCGGTTGTAAAGCAGATTAATGAGCTTCATGTTAAGAAGTTATTTACTTGTGATACAAACCTTATCAAAATGTATAGGCCTATGGGCTAGGCTATATGAAGTGTGATACTAACCTTATTAAAACATATAGGCCTATGGGCTTGACTACATGAGGTGTGATACTGACCTTATTAAAACATATAGGCCTATGGGCTAGACTACATGAGGTGTGATAGTGACCTTATTAAAACATATAGGCCTATGGACTAGACTACATGAGGTGTGATACTGACCTTATTAAAACATATAGGCCTATGGACTAGGCTACATGAGGTGTGATACAGACCTTATTAAAACATATAGGCCTATGGGCTAGGCTACATGAGGTGTGATACAGACCTTATTAAAACATATAGGCCTATGGGCTAGGCTACATGAGGTGTGATACAGACCTTATTAAAACATATAGGCCTATGGGCTAGACAACCTAAGGTGTGATACAGACCTTATTAAAACATATAGGCCTATGGGCTAGGCTACATGAGGTGTGATAGTGACCTTATTAAAACATATAGGCCTATGGGCTAGACAACCTAAGGTGTGATACAGACCTTATTAAAACATATAGGCCTATGGGCTAGGCTACATGAGGTGTGATACAAACCTTATTAAAACATATAGGTCTATGGGCTAGACTACATGAGGTGTGATACTAACCTTATTAAAACATATAGGCCTATGGGCTAGGCTACATGAGGTGTGATACAGACCTTATTAAAACATATAGGCCTATGGGCTAGGCTACATGAGGTGTGATACTAACCTTATTAAAACATATAGGCCTATGGGCTAGACTACATGAGGTGTGATACTGACCTTATTAAAACATATAGGCCTATGGGCTAGGCTACATGAGGTGTGATACTGACCTTATTAAAACATATAGGCCTATGGACTAGGCTACATGAGGTGTGATACTAACCTTATTAAAACATATAGGCCTATGGACTAGGCTACATGAGGTATGATACTAACCTTATTAAAACATATAGGCCTATGGGTTAGACTACATGAGGTGTGATACTAACCTTATTAAAACATATAGGCCTATGGGCTAGGCTACATGAGGTATGATACTAACCTTATTAAAACATATAGGCCTATGGACTAGGCTACATGAGGTATGATACTGACCTTATTAAAACATATAGGCCTATGGGCTAGGATACATGAGGTGTGTGACTATGATTTGAAAAAGTCACCAAAAAAAGGCATGCGCTGTTTCTTGCCTTACTGCACACAAGCTGGGCTTCATTCACAAGTGATAATATATTATTCACAAGTGACAGGCAAATATTGTGACGCATCAGACTATTATTGATTTAATCTTGTCTTTATATATACTAAATAATATGTGTGAAATTTGTTTTGATTTAGAATGGACCATTATCATGCACGGAGATGCCTAGTTACTAGTACTAAACAGTCATGTGTAATTTGACTGCTGTCTTCACTCGTGACCAAGTGGCGGTAATGCGGTCTCGCAACAGCCCTATGTGTGTGTATATCCTCCCAAATAACTGGAATGGTGTGTAGAGTGTGTGTGTGTGCATATAACTCAATTTGCTACAGCCATTTTAATACTGGTTTCATGATATTCATCCTTGTGTGCGGGCTCCTCTGCTTGCTCCTGTGCTCCATTATATTTGTCCTCTTCTCAGCAGTTCATGTGTGGTTGTGTTGTACTAGTCTATCGTGTACTATTCCTCAGGGTCCTGCTGAAACTTGTGACTAAAACTTAAGTCTGTTCCCAGCTGAATAAATCACAGTATTGACTCTGTGCATATCAATAAGGATGTGTGTAGGCGTAGGCATGTGCGTGTGCGTGTGTGTGTGTGTGTGTGTGTGTGTGTGTGTGTGTGTGTGTGTGTGTGTGTGTGTGTGTGTGTGTGTGTGTGTAGGTGTGTGTGTGTTTGTGTAGGTGTGTGTGTTTGTTTGCTTATTCATAAGGTTAATGACAAACATCTGGCCCCACTTCTAATGGAATCGACAGGTTGCCTTCCAAATGGCACCCTGTTACCTACGTACACTACTTTGACTAGAGCCCTATGGGGTGTAAGGGAATAGGGTGTAGGGAATAGAGTGTAGGGAATAGATGTAAGGAATAGAGTGTATGGAATAGGGTGTAGGGAATAAAGGGAATAGAGTGTAAGGAATAGGGTGCAGGGAATATGGTGTTGGGAATAGGATGTATGTAATATAGGTTATAGGGTGTAGGGAATATAGGGAATAGGGTGTAGGGAATAGCTGTAGGGAATAGGTGTAGGGAATAGCTGTAGGGAATAGGTGTAGGGAATAGCTGTAGGGAATAGGTGTAGGGAATAGGGTGTAGAGAATAGATATAAGGAATAGTGTGTAGGGAATAGGGTATAGGGAATAAAGGGAATAGAGTGTAAGGAATAGGGTGCAGGGAATATAGGGAATAGGGTGTAAGGAATAGGGTGTAGGGAATATGGTGTTGGCAATAAGATGTATGTAAAAAAGATGTATGTGAAAAAGCGTGTGCGAGCAAGGAGGCCTACAAACCTGACTCAGTTACACCAGCTCTGTCAGGAGGAATGGGCCAAAATTCACCCAGCTTATTGTGGGAAGCTTGTGGAAGGCTACCCAAAACATTTGAACCAAGTTAAACAATTTAAAGGCAATGCTACCAAATACTAATTGAGTGTATGTAAACTTCTGACCCACTTGGAATGTGTTGAAAGAAAGACAAGCTGAAATAAATCATTCTCTCTACTATCATTCTGACATTTCACATTCTTAAAATAAAGTGGTTAACCTAACTGACCTAAAAAAAGATCATTTATGCTATAATTCAATGTCAGGAATTGTGAAAAACAATATATTTGGCTAAGGTGTATGTAAACTTCCTACTTCAACTGTAGGTGTAGGGAGTAAGGTGTAGAGAATAGAGTGTAGAGAATATAGGCATTAGTGTCATGTTCTGACCTTAGTTCTTTTGTTATGTCTTTGTTTTAGTATGGTCAGGGCGTGAGTTGCGTGGGTAGTCTGTTCTTTTTTCAATATTGTGGTTTTGTGTTTGGCCTGGTATGGTTCTCAATCAGAGGCAGGTGTTGTTCGTTGTCTCTGATTGAGAATCATACTTAGGTAGCCTTTTCCCACCTGTGTTTCGTGGGTGATTGTTTTTTGTTTAGTGTTTGTCACCGTACAGAACTGTTTCGTTTTGTGTCATTCTCTTTATTATTTTTGTTTTAGTGTTCTGAGTTTAATAAATATCATTATGAAAATGTACCACGCTGCGCATTGGTCCTCCGATCCTTCATACTCCTCAGACGAGGATGACGAACGTTACAATTAGGGTGTAGGGAATAGGATGTAGGGAATAGGGTGTAGGGGTTATAGGGAACAGGGTGTAGAGAATATAGGGAATAGGGTGAAAGGAATAGGGTGTAGGGATTATAGGGAACAGGGTGTAGAGAATATAGGGAATAGGGTGTAGGGAATATAGGGAATAGGGTGTAGAGAATATAGGGAATAGGGTGTAGGGACTAGGGTTTAGGGAATAGGGTGCCCTTTGGGGCACCGCCATAGTGTTACTGGTAGGGGTCCACCATCGTCCACTCAGTGATTGGCTTGATCCTTGTTAGTGGGAAACTACTCTTTATTGTGTAAATGAGTCAAGAGAAATGAATTCACAATCTAGATACTAAGAAGTATTTCGTTTTAATAGTGTTAAGGAAAATCAGGGAAATGCCTAATAAGACAATCTCTACATTCTGTTGAATTTCACTTCACAACAAACCCGTTTAGACTCACCTATGATGTCGCGATCTCCATTGAGAAACTGTGATATAGAGTAACTCTAGTGTATCTCTAGTGTATCTCTTGTGTATCTTTGGTGTATCTCTTGTGTATCTTTGGTGTATCTCTGTCAAGTCAGAGAGGAAGAACTCAGGAGATCAGATCTAATCAATGTGAGTCCACAGATATCTAGAGAGGTGCTGAGTTGGTGGTTTACGACAGACAGACAGACACTCTTCAGAGGCAGCAATATGTCCTGTCCTGGCCTTCATGGCCTGGGCTGGGCTCTGGGTTGGGATCTGGGCTCTGGAATGGGCTCTGGTCTCAGCTCTGGCTCTGAGATGGGCTCTGGTCTCTGGGCTCTGGGCTGGGCTCTGGACTCTGAGATGGGCTCTGGTCTGGGGGTGGAGGGGTTGGAGTGGGGGGGTGACAACACACAATGCATAGTCCGGGGTAGCCATTTGATTAGCTGTTCAGAAGTCTTAAGGGTTGAGGGTAAAAGCCTTGTGGTCCTAGACTTGGAGCTCCAGTATCGCTTGCCATGCGGTAGCAGAGAGAACAGTCCATGACTGAGGTGGCTGGAGACTTTGACAATTTTTAGGGCCTTCTTCTGACACTGCCTGGTATACAGGTCCTGGATGGCAGACAGCTTAGCCCAAGTGATGTACTGGGTTGTACGTACGCACTACCCTCTGTAGTGCCTTGTGGTCTGAGGATGAGCAGTTGCCGTACCAGGCAGTGATGCAACCAGTCAGCAAGCTCTCGATGTTGCAGCTGTAGAACCTTTGGAGGATCTGAGGACCCAAATCTTTTTAGTTTCCTGAGGGGGAATAGGCTTTGTCGTGCCCTCTTCACGACTGTCTTGGTGTGTCTGGACCATTCTAGTTTGTTGGTGATGTGGACACCAAGGAACTTGAAGCTCTCAACCTGCTCCACTACAGCTCTGTTGATGAGAATGGGGACGTGCTCAGTCCTCCTTTTTCTGTAGTCCACAATCATCTCCTTTGTCTTGATTACGTTGAGGGATGGGTTGTTATTCTGGCACCACCCGGCCAGGTCTCTGACCTCCTCCCTATAGGCTGTTTCGTTGTTGTCGCTATTCAGGCCTACCACTGTTGTTTAATTGTCTGCAAACTTAACAATGGTGTTGGAGTCGTGCCTGGCCATGCAGTCGTGGGTGAACAGGGAGTACAGGACGGGACTGAGCACGCACCCCTGAGGGGCTTCAGTGTTGAGAATCAGCGTGGCAGATGTGTTGTTACATATCCCTACCACCTGGTGGTGGCCCGTCAAGAAGTCCAGGATCCAGTTGCAGAGGGAGGTGTTTAGTCCCAGGATCCTTAGCTTAGTGATGAGCTTTGAGGGCACTATGGTGTTGAATAGCATTCTCACGTAAGTGTTCATTTTGTCCAGGTGGGAAAGGGCCGTGTGGAGTGTAATGGAGATTGCATCATCCGTGGATCTGTTTGAGCAGTACGCAAATTGGAGTGGGTCTAGGATTTCTGGGATAATGGTGTTGATGTGAGCCATTACCAGCCTTTCAAAGCACTTCATGGCTACAGACGTGAGTGCTACGGGTCTGTAGTCATTTAGGCTGGTTACCTTAGTGTACTTGGGCACAGGGACTATGGTGGTCTGCTTGAAACATGTTGGTGTTACAGACTCAATCAGGGACATGTTGAAAAAGACACCTGCCAGATGGTCAGCACCGGAGCACCCGTCCAGGTAATTCATCTGGCCCAGCACCCTTGTGAATGTTGACCTGTTTAAAGGTCTTACTCATGTCGGCTACGGAGAGCGTGATCACACAGTCGTCCAGAACAGCTGATGCTCTCATGCATGCCTCAGTGTTGCTTGCCTTGAAGCGAGCATAGAAGTGATTTAGCTCGTCTGGTAGGCTCGTGTCACTGGGCAGCTCGCGGCTGTGCTTCCCTTTGTAGTCTGAAATAGTTTGCAGGCCCTGCCACATCCGACAAGCATCGGAGCCGGTGTAGTACGATTCAATCTTAGTCCTGTATTGGTGCCTTGCCTGTTTGATGGTTCGTCTGAGGGCGTAGCGGGATTTTTATAAGCATCTGGGTTACAGTCCCACTCCTTGATGGCGGCAGCTCTACCCTTTAGCTCAGTTGCCTGTAATCCATGGTTTCAGGTTGGGGTATGCACGTACAGTCACACTGGTGCTTCCTGCTTTAATTTTTGCATGTAAGCAGGAATCAGGAGGATGGCATTTTGGTCAGAATTGCCAAATGGGGGGCGAGGGAGACCTCTGTACGCGTCTCTGTGTGGGGGGTAAAGGTGGTCTAAAGTGTTTTTTCCCTCTGGTTGCACATTGCCTGTGCAGTTAGGAATCAGATTGATATATCATATGATGTGATAAACTGATATGTTAAATAACTATCCAGGCGTTGTAAGATCTGGCATGTATCTGCAATGTTGTCAGGCAGGAACTCAACCTACAGATGTAGGATCTTAATTTGATCATTGTTTTGTTGCTGAGCATTTCCCTGCAAAATTGTAGTGTATTTCATTTTTGAAAAAGCTTCTAAAAGTGTATAATTTCAACTTTGATATTTCACAACAAAAATGTCCATTAATTATAATCCACATAATAATTCACATTTCCTGTTTCTTCAGAATAATTTTCCTGCTTCAGCAAACTGGCTCAAATTAAGATCCTACATCTGTATGTAACTAAAGAACCTAAAATGTCTCTGTTCAGCCCAGCTCTGTCCATATATCATCCTAGCGGGCAAAACTGATTGCAATGACATCATGTCATTCAAAGAGGAAATACATACGGTAGTACAGAGACACAAGTTATTTTCTGAGAAAGATATTGGGGTTTGGAGACAGTAGACGGGAGGTCCAGCCAGTGAAAATGTATCCGTCGTGACTCAAAGAAGTGTCTCCACTTCATTTGGTGATGATTCCTGGTGGGTCTCCACTTCATTTAGTGATGATTCCTGGTGGGTCTCCACTTCATTTAGTGATGATCCCTAGTGGGTCTCCACTTCATTTAGTGATGATTCCTGGTAGGTCTCCACTTCATTTAGTGATGATTCCTGTTGGGTCTCCACTTCATTTAGTGATGATTCCTGGTAGGTCTCCACTTCATTTAGTGATGATTCCTGGTAGGTCTCCACTTCATTTAGTGATGATTCCTGTTGGGTCTCCACTTCATTCAGTGATGATTCCTGGTGGGTCTCCACTTCATTTAGTGATGATTCCTGGTGGGTCTCCACTTCATTTAGTGATGATTCCTGGTGGGTCTCCACTTCATTTAGTGATGATTCCTGGTGGGTCTCCACTTCATTCAGTGATGATTCCTGGTGGGTCTCCACTTCATTTAGTGATGATTCCTGGTGGGTCTCCACTTCATTTAGTGATGATTCCTGGTGGGTCTCCACTTCATTTAGTGATGATTCCTGGTGGGTCTCCACTTCATTTAGTGATGATTCCTGGGGGGTCTCCACTTCATTTAGTGATGATTCCTGGTAGGTTTCCACTTAATTTAGTGAAGATTATTGGTGGGTCTCCACTTCATCTAGTGATGATTCCTGGTGGGTCTCCACTTCATTTAGTGATGATTCCTGGTGAGTCTCCACTTCATTTAGTGATGATTCCTGGTGGGTCTCCACTTCATTTAGTGATGATCCCTAGTGGGTCTCCATTTCATTTAGTGATGATTATTGGTGGGTCTCCACTTCATCTAGTGATGATGATTCCTGCTGGGTCTCTACTTCATTTAGTGGATGGAGCACAACACAACGATAAGGTTGACTCGTACACACACACACACACACACACACACACACACACAAACACACAAACAAACAAACAATCACACACACACCAATGGTTTAGTAGTACCATTTCATTATGACAAGGTTTAGGGCACTCTGTGGACTTGTTGGATCAATTCACTTCAGCTTTAATATAATCTCTGCATTACACGCTTGTGTGCTCTAACAACATACACTTCTAAGACAAACAAGCATGCATGCAGTACACAAAGGTACACACACATACACGTACAAAACACATTATCTTAAGAAAGTATTTGCTCGTGAAGGGCTCTTGTGAAAATCTCTCTGTCAATGTATAAATAATCAGTCACAGGCAGCAAGCAGTAAGTTACCAAATAGTGTGATAACAGCACAGTCTACACACACACACACACACATTTGTGTTACTGTCCTTTTGGGGACCAAACAATTAGTCACATTCAAAATAATATTTTCCCTAACCCTAACCTCACCCTAACTTTAACCTCAAACCCTAGTCCTAAACCTAACCTTTAAGTCTAAAATATAATTTTTCCTTGTGGGGACAGGCGAAATGTCCCAACTTGTCCGAATGTTACTTGTTTTACTGCTCAGCCAGTGAAATGTATCTGTGGTGACTCATGAAAGCCAATCAAGTGTCTCTTGCTTCTTTTTCCATCCTGATGATTCCTGCTGGGTCTCCACTTCATTTAGTGATGATTCCTGCTGGGTCTCCACTTCATTTAGTGATGATTCTAGCTGGGTCTCCACTTCATTTAGAGATGATTCCTGCTGGGTCTCCACTTCATTTAGTGATGGTTCCTGTTGGGTCTCCACTTCATTTAGTGATGATTCCTGTTGGGTCTCCACTTCATTTAGTGATGATTCCTGCTGGGTCTCCAATTTGTGGGGATTCCTGTTGGGTCTCCACTTCATTTAGAGATGATTCCTGTTGGGTCTCCACTTCATTTAGTGATGATTCCTGCTGGGTATCCACTTCATTTAGTGATATTCCTGCTGGGTCTCCACTTAGTGATGATTCCTGTTGGGTCTCCACTTCATTTAGAGATGATTCCTGCTGGGTCTCCAATTAGTGGGGATTCCTGTTGGGTCTCCACTTCATTTAGAGATGATTCCTGTTGGGTCTCCACTTCATTTAGTGATGATTCCTGTTTGGTCTCCACTTCATTTAGTGATGATTCCTGCTGGGTCTCCACTTAGTGATGATTCCTGTTGGGTCTCCACTTCATTTAGAGATGATTCCTGTTGGGTCTCCACTTCATTTAGTGATGATTCCTGCTGGGTCTCCACTTCATTTAGTGATGATTCCTGTTGGGTCTCCACTTCATTTAGATATGATTCCTGTTGGGTCTCCACTTCATTTAGTGATGATTCCTGTTTGGTCTCCATTTAGTGATGATTCCTGTTGTGTCTCTAATTCATTTAGTGAGGATTCCTGTTGGGTCTCCAATTAATTTAATCATGATTCCTGGTGGGTCTCCACTTCATTTAGTGATGATTCTTTTTGGATCTCCATTTAGTGATGATTCTTGTTGGGTCTCCACTTATTGATGATTCCTGGGTGGTCTCTACTTTATTTTGGCATGATTCCTGGTGTGTCTCTATTTAGTGATGATTCCTTTTGGGTCTCCACTTCATTTAGTGATGATTCCTGTTGGGTCTCCATTTAGTGATGATTTTTGTGGGGCTCAACTTCATTTAGTGATGATTCCTGCTGGCTCTCCACTTCATTTAGTGATGATTCCTGCTGGGTCTCCATTTAATGATGATTCCTGCTGGGTCTCCACTTCATTTAGTGATGGTTCCTGTTGGGTCTCCACTTCATTTAGTGATGATTCCTGCTGGGTCTCCAATTAGTGAGGATTCCTTTTGGGTCTCCACTTCATTTAGAGATGATTCCTGTTGGGTCTCCACTTCATTTAGTGATGATTCCTGCTGGGTCTCCACTTAGTGATGATTCCTGTTGGGTCTCCAGTTTATTTAGAGATGATTCCTGTTGGGTCTCCACTTCATTTAGTGATGATTCCTGTTGGGTCTCCATTTAGTGATGATTCTTGTTGGGTCTCCACTTCATTTAGTGATGATTCCTGTTTGGTCTCCATTTAGTGATGATTCCTGTTGTGTCTCTAATTCATTTAGTGATGATTCCTGTTGGGTCTCCAATTCATTGAATGATGCTTCCTGGTGGGTCTCCACTTCATTTAGTGATGATTGTTTTTGGGTCTCCATTTAGTGATGATTCTTGTTGGGTCTCCACTTAATTTATTGATGATTCCTGGGTGGTCTCTACTTTATTTTGGAATGATTCCTGGTGTGTCTCTATTTAGTGATGATTCCTGCTGTGTTTCCACTTCAGTTAGTGATGATTCCTTCTGGGTCTCCATTTAATGATGATTCCTGCTGGGTCTCCACTTCATTTAGTGATGATTCCTGCTGGGTCTCCACTTCATTGAGTGATGATTTCTGTTGTGTCTCCACTTCATTTAGTGATGATTCCTGCTGGGTGTCCACTTCATTGAGTGATGATTCCTGCTTGGTCTCCACTTAGTGACGATTCCTGTTGCGTCTCCACATCATTTAGAGATGATTTCTGTTTGGTCTCCATTTAGTGATGATTCCTGTTGGGTCTCCACTTAATTTAGTGATGATTCCTGGTGGGTCTCCACTTCACTTAGTGATGATTCTTTTTGGGTCTCCATTTAGTGATGATTCTTGTTGGGTCTCCACTTAATTCATTGATGATTCCTGGGTGGTCTCTACTTTATTTTGGGATGATTCCTTGTGTGTCTCCATTTAGTGATGATTCCTGTTGGGACTCCACTTCATTTAGTGATGATTCCTGTTGGGTCTCAACTTCATTCAGTGATGATTCCTGGTAGGTTACCACGTCATTTAGTGATGATTACTGTTTTGTCTCCATTTAGTGATGATTCCTGCTGGGTCTTAGTGATGATTCCTGGGTGGTCTCTGCTTTATTTTAGGATGATTCCTGGTGTGTCTCGATGTAGTGATGATTCCTGTTGGGTCTCCATTTAGTGATGATTCTTGTCGGGTCTCCACTTCATTTCGTGATGATTCCTGTCGGGTCTCAACTTCATTTAGTTGATAGAGCACAACACAATGAAAAGGTTGAATCGTAAAGCAGGGTCTGGCTGCGTTGCACACACACACGCACACACACACACACACACACACACACACACACACACACACACACACACACACACACACACACACACACACACACACACACACACACACACACACACACACACACACACACACCATGGGTTTAGTAGTATCATTTCATTATGACAAGGTTTAGGGCCCTCTGTGGTCTTCAGTTGGATCAATCCGTCTCAGCTCCAATAGAATCTCTGCATCACACACTTGTGTGCTGTTACAATATACACGTCTAAGACAAACAAGCATGCATGCCATACACAAAGGCGCACACACACACACACAAACACACACACACACACACGTACAAAACACATTCTCTTAAAAAAACATTAGCTTGTGAAGGGCTCTTGTGAAAATGTCTCTGTCAATGTATAAATAGTCAGTCACATGCAGCAGTAGGTTACCAAGCAGTGCGATAACAGCACAGTGTACTCACACACATGTTTGTGTTACTATCCTGTTGGGAACCAAACAATTAGTCCCATTCAAAATGACGTTTTCCCTAACCCTAAATGTGACCCTAACCTTAAACCTAAGCCTGAAATATCCTTTTTCCTTGTGGGGACAGGCGAAATGTCCCAACTTGTATCAATGTTCCTTGTTTTACTGCCCAGCCAGTGAAATGTATCTGTGCTGACTCATAAAAGACAAACAACTGTCTCTTGTCTCCACTTCATTTAGTGATGATTCCTGTTGGGTCTAAATTTAATTTAGTGATGATTCCTGTTGGGTGTCAATTTAATGATGATTCCTGCTGGGTTTTCACTTCATTTAGTGATGATTCCTGGTGGGTCTCAACTTCATTTAGTGATGATTCTTCGTGGGTCTCCAATTCATTTAATGATGATTCCTGCTGGGTTTTCACTTCATTTAGTGATGATTCCTGGTGGGCCTCCACTTCATTTAGTGATGATTCCAGGTGGGTCTCCACTTCATTTAGTGATGATTCCTGCTGGGTCTCCACTTCATTTAGTGATGATTCCTAAGTGATGATTCCTGTTGGGTCTCCATTTATTGATGATTCCTGGTGGGTCTCCACTTCATTTCATGTATAGAGAACAACACAATGAAAAGGTTGACTCATAAAGCAGGGTCTGGCTGCGTTAAACACAGACACACAGACACAATCACACAAGGGTTAAATAGTACAATTTCATTATGACAAGGTTTAGGGCCCTTTGTGGCCTTCAGTTGGATCAATTCATTTCAGCTCCAATAGGATCTCTGCATCACATGCTTGTGTGCTCTAACAACATGCACTTCTAAGACAAACAAGCATGCATGCAGTACACAATGGCACACACACACACAAACACGTACAAAACACATTCTCTTAAAAAATAATTTGTTTGTGAAATGCTCTCATGAAAATCTCTCTGTCAATGTATAAATAGTCAGTCACATGCATAACAGCACAGTGTACACACAGACACACACAGGTTTGTGTTATTATCCTTGTGAGGACCAAACAATTAGTCCCCTTCAAAATTATATTTTCCATAACCCTAACCTTAACCCTAACCCTAACCCCTAACCCTAACCTTAACCCTAACCCTAACCCTAACCCTAACTCCTAACCTTAACCCTAACCCCTAACCCCTAACCCTAACCCCAACCCTAACCCCTAACCCTAACCTTAACCCTAACCCTAAACGTAACCCTAACCCTAAATCTAACCTCTAAGCCTAAAATAGCCTTTTTCCTTGTGGGGACAGGCAAAATGTCCCAACTTGTCTCAATGTTCCTAGTTTTACTGTCCTTGTGAGGACTTCTGGTCCCCACAAGGTTAGTAAAACCACACACACACACACACACACACACACACACACACACACACTACTGCTCTTGATGCAGACATGTCGGCTATGCTATCACACCTAACATCCACCCACCCTGTGTATAATGTCTTATCAGAATGCCAACAGAATGTAGGCCAAGCATGGAACACACATTTGGCTCAACCAGCCTCTGACTGACAGACAGAGTCTGGAATACAACTCCCTTTCCCTTTATAGTGTACTGCTTTTGACCAGGCTGTGGTTGTGTTAAAATTACAGTAGCTATGCCTCAAATAAAGATGGTTTTCACAGATATACAGAATAATTCACACGGGACAGGTATTGAAATACCTACACAGACGGTCATTGATCTGTTGATTATAATACTGTTGAAGACAGCTGGAGACTATGCTTCATCTCACTACAACATTACAGTATTATCTATCTGGAGTCTGACCCACAGAAATACAACACAGATTGAAACTTTAGATTATGTTCACAGTCAGTGTGTGTGAGCGACAGTACTGTCAACATTACACTGCCTGGGTACAAAACCAATGGGCTGTCTTCTCCTAACTAATCAAAGCTTACTGGAATGCATTTGTATGGTTAATTTTTTCACATGACAAATTGTGTTGTGGTTTTGGCGATGTTAGGCAGAAAGCGTCATGAAGTCTTGTGATGGTTATTTTTTAGTCAGAGCAGAGAAGTGCAGAGAAGAGAAGAGCAGAGAAGAGCACGTCAGTATAACTGGGCCTTCTACTGTCAGCCTCTAGTCCTGCCTCCCCTTCAATCCTGTTACCATGGAGATTTGTTCTGCTAGCCCTATAAAAGATTAGTCCTCCAGGAGAAAGAATGGACTTGATTATTTAGACAGCAATTTAATGTGATTGTCAGAGCAGGCAACAATAAATCAGCTTTTGTGATTAAATGGGATCTCCAGTACAAGTTGTACGTCCATCTCAAAATCAATAACTATCGAATGTTTCTCCCTTTGTTCCTGTGGTGGAGGAGAGAGAGGAACAAACCAAAATGATCTCCACCAGGCGCCGGGGGCGAGAAGCGGCTCACGTGTTCGACAGGGAGGGGGGAGGGAGGGAGAGCGATGGGGTAGGGGAGATACACAGACAGAAACATAGAAAGAGACAGACCAACCAACCTGCACATGTCCTCTACTGTATGCTTATTGTTATTGTTCAATGTGTAGTTATTTTGACCCTTCGTTGTTGTTGTTACTGTTGTCCCATTGACAGTCTTGATGATTATTATTATTATTTTAATTATGTTAATACTGTAAATGTATCATTTAATCTCCAAAGCACTCTTTGGCAATGATAGAAAGAGTGAGAGAGCAAAAACATTTGTGTTTGGGATAAGGAGCACAGTATTAAGGGAGAATAGTAAGAGCCTTAAACAAAGTCAAATGCAATCGAAAACAGAATCTATTTCCATGTCATTTGTCTGATATAATTTCCTGCTGCAGTGTAATGGACAGCCAAAGCTCTGAGTGACCGAATGCTGTGTTTCTTAGACTGTGAGCGGAGCAGCAGAGAAATACACCATCAGTTTGTTACGAGGTGTCTCTCTCACTGTGATTTAACACTAGTGGGAAGCAGGGCTTGGAGCTTGCTTGGTCTATTAGAGGGAAATTAAGCTGGACCGTGGACTGGAGGCCCAATTCTGTCGGCTAGGCCAAGGCCCGTGACCCCATGGAGTGATGGAGTGCTGCCCTGGTCAATTAACCGGAGCCGCTCTCTGATAGGCCCATACATATTAACCACCAAACATACTTTATTGTAACAGGAGAGAAACTGAGGAGGGGAGGGACCTCTGACCTTCTCATCCAATGAGTTTTAAGAAAGAGGCGAGGAGAGAAAATACGGGGAATAAAGGAAATGCAATTGAGATTCTCCTTGTGAAACCAATACCCATCTGGTGGACTGAACACACACCCATTAATTCTAACCCATCTGGTGGACTGAACACACACCCATTAATCCTAACCCATCTGGTGGACTGAACACACACCCATTAATCCTAACCCATCCGGTGGACTGAACACACACCCATTAATCCTAACCCATCTGGTGGACTGAACACACACTCATTAATCCTAACCTATCTGGTGGACTGAACACACACCCATTAATCCTAACCCATCTGGTGGACTGAACACACACCCATTAATCCTAACCCATCTGGTGGACTGAACACACACCCATTAATCCTAACCCATCTGGTGGACTGAACACACACCCATTAATCCTAACCCATCTGGTGGACTGAACACACAACCATTAATCCTAACCCATCTGGTGGACTGAACACACACCCATTAATCCTAACCCATCTGGTGGACTGAACACACACCCATTAATCCTAACCCATCTGGTGGACTGAACACACACCCATTAATCCTAACCCATCTGGTGGACTGAACACACACCCATTAATCCTAACCCATCTGGTGGACTGAACACCCATTAAATAGATAGAGATTTTCATTTGGCAGAGGTCATCAAAGGGTTATGGCAGAAAGAACACTTGACTAGTATGTAATCAGATGTCATATCTGTACATACTGTGGCTACACGCAGTGAACCATGTAAGTCAGTTTATTCAGTGTTATTTTAGAGAGAATCTTTCATGTTTAACATTAATTAATCATCTTTCAGAGCCAATTGAAACCATAGACTTTTCAGTGGAATGGTAGTGTGTATTATTGGAAGGTTAGTAGCGTATCCTGCTCACGGTGTATGTGTGGGATACAGCTGCATGGATAAGGCTCTATGTGTTCTCTACTGCTGTGTCTCAGAGAGAGAGAGAGAGAGAGAGAGAGAGAGAGAGAGAGAGAGATTTTGAAACTGAGCTGTACTTCCTAACCTTCTGCCAAATATATGACCATATTAACAAATCCAATTTTGATAAATTCCCATATGTATTGGGTGAAATACCACACTGTGCCATCACAGCAGATTGTAGGACCTATTGCCATATGAAAAGAACAAACACCATTGTATATATAACCCATAATTATGTTGATTTATTTTCCCTTTTTTACTTTAAGTATCGGCTCCTTTATTTCAATTTTTGCCTAAAATGACAAACACAAATCTAACTATTTGCACATAGTTTCAATACAGTAGATAGACATAATGACATTTCAAATGTTTCTATTCTTTTGGAACTTTTGTGAGTGTAATGTTTACTGTTCACTCACACACACTAACCTCTGCCAGTGTTCCATTTCCACACACACACACACACACACACACACACACACACACACACACACACACACACACACACTGCAACCTCTGCCAGTGGTCCATTTCTACACAGGCCACATCCTTGATAGCTTAATGCCCCTAGCTGAGGAGAACATTGAGCTGGGAGAGACAGGCCCTGCGTCCCAAACAGCACCCTAGTCTGCATGTAGTGCACTACTTTTGACCAGGATCCATAGGGCTCTGGACAAAACAGTGCGGAGCGGAGAGAGAACCGTAGGGAGTTACAACATAAAAGGTATTCTCCATGTTAAATGAATTTAAAACCCAGGGAATGTTGATTGAGTTCTGTGCTGTCTGTTCTTGTTACGTGGCAATACAACCCTTTCTCTCCACTGCGTGGCAATACAACCCTTTCTCTCCACTACGTGGCAATACAACCCTTTCTCTCCACTACGTGGCAATACAACCCTTTCTCTCCACTACGTGGCAATACAACCCTTTCTCTCCACTACGTGGCAATACAACCCTTTCTCTCCACTACGTGGCAATACAACCCTTTCTCTCCACTACGTGGCAATAGAACCCTTTCTCTCCACTACGTGGCAATACAACCCTTTCTCTCCACTACGTGGCAATACAACCCTTTCTCTCCACTACGTGGCAATACAACCCTTTCTCTCCACTACGTGGCAATAGAACCCTTTCTCTCCACTACGTGGCAATACAACCCTTTCTCTCCACTACGTGGCAATACAACCCTTTCTCTCTACTACGTGGCAATAGAACCCTTTCTCTCCACTGCGTGGCAATACAACCCTTTCTCTCCACTACGTGGCAATACAACCCTTTCTCTCCACTACGTGGCAATACAACCCTTTCTCTCCACTACGTGGCAATACAACCCTTTCTATCCACTACGTGGCAATACAACCCTTTCTCTCCACTACGTGGCAATACAACCCTTTCTCTCCACTACGTGGCAATACAACCCTTTCTCTCCACTACGTGGCAATAGAACCCTTTCTCTCCACTACGTGGCAATAGAACCCTTTCTCTCCACTACGTGGCAATACAACCCTTTCTCTCCACTACGTGGCAATACAACCCTTTCTCTCCACTACGTGGCAATACAACCCTTTCTCTCCACTACGTGGCAATAGAACCCTTTCTCTCCACTACAAGGCAATACAACCCTTTCTCTCCACTACGTGGCAATACAACCCTTTCTCTCTACTACGTGGCAATAGAACCCTTTCTCTCCACTGCGTGGCAATACAACCCTTTCTCTCCACTACGTGGCAATACAACCCTTTCTCTCCACTACGTGGCAATACAACCCTTTCTCTCCACTACGTGGCAATACAACCCTTTCTATCCACTACGTGGCAATACAACCCTTTCTCTCCACTACGTGCCAATACAACCCTTTCTCTCCACTAGGTACAATAGGTCTTTGTTGGCTACAGAGGTTCAGGGCCTTTACCTTTCACAGGCTGTAGTGGTGGCAAACAAGGCCAACAGACAGACACAAGGGCCACAACCTTGAGTCATTGTCCGGTGCCTTGAACATTAGAGAAAAACGGACACAATGCATCAATAGGTGCTGCTACTCTGCAATGTACATTAGAGTCAATTCAATCTCTCTCTTCGGTCTATCTATTCAGCTCTGCTCCATTTTGCCTGTACATAAAGGGACAGGAGACAGAGCGATGGAGAGCGTGAAAGAGAGGGATGGAGAGAAAGAGAGAAGGTGGTTGTCCTCTGTGTATCACAGGGGGACAAAGAGCACAGCTATGATTATGATGAAGGCCACTCCATACACACACACACGCGCGCATCCCCCCCCCCCCATACTAACGTTCCTTGGTCCATTCAGCCAGTACCTAACCCACTGAGTCCAGACAGCTCAGTACTGTTTGACCTGCAGGGAACTGTGCCATCTGCACCTCCAAGGTCATCTTCTGTAGTGACAGCAGAGCACTGTGTGTGTGTGTGTGTGTGTGTGTGTGTGTGTGTGTGTGTGTGTGTGTGTGTGTGTGTGTGTGTGTGTGTGTGTGTGTGTGTGTGTGTGTGTGTGTGTGTATTGAGCGACTGACCAAAATGTAGGTTATTTTTCTGAACTGACCAACGTTGGTTCAATTATTTGAATTTCATCATAATTATTTTATTTTTTGTTGTTCAATGCACAGTTTCTGAGATAAAATCTGATCAACCCTGAACTGTGGGATGCAGTAGAGAGTTGAAAAGGGTTAGGGTTGCTATTAGGGTTAGGGATACCACACACACTCAGAGTAAGTAAGGGATGGCGACCACAGCTGGACTGCACCCCCCCCCCCCCCAACCCCCCCACCCCACCCCCCCAACCCCCTGACACACACTGAGCCAATCTGCTCTGTGCTGGCTGACCTTCAGGGCTCTTTGAAGACCATGAGAAGCTTTTACAGCCTGTACTAATGCTTCTGCTCTCTGTGATGGCTGTGTGTGTGTGTGTGTGTGTGTGTGTGTGTGTGTGTGTGTGTGTGTGTGTGTGTGTGTGTGTGTGTGTAATGGCCATGCTCAGCTGTGGGTCTCTTTATGGTACTCATACCCGTGATTGGGGACCAGGAGGACATTGATGTGGACCATTGACTACGAACCAGCAACCCTGTGCCATTGGTCCTGCCGAGTGCCGTGGACATGGGGGTGATAGAGAGAAGAGAGTGGGGAGAGAGGAGACGGGGGGAGAGAGAGAGTAGATATGAGTGAGAGGAGAGATTGGGGGAGCAAGAGAGGAGAGAGAGAGTACAGAAAATGGAATGGAGATGGTAGGGGACCCTAGGTTAATTTCAGGTGTTGTGGGACAGTTTTTAATATACATGTACTCCTGTGTGTGTGTGTGTGTGTGTGTGTGTGTGTGTGTGTGTGTGTGTGTGTGTGTGTGTGTGTGTGTGTGTGTGTGTGTGTGTGTGTGTGTGTGTGTTTAATACAGACCTGCAGCTGTGAGGTGGACAGAGGCAGGGTGGACGTGATTGGGGATAATTGGTTTTGGGGTTATCACAGATGGGAAAGGGGAGACCTAGTCGGTTGTACAACTGAATGTCTTCAACTGAAATGTGTCTTTCGCATTTAACCCAACCTCTCTGAATCAGAGTTGGGTCTGGTTGATCTGGTAACCAGGGCAAAGACAGACGGAGGGGACCGTCAAGGACCAGTTTTACTGCTCTGTTCTACCTATCTATCTATCAATCACTCTGTCTGTCGGTGTAAAGTACCAAGATGAGTGTCATTACCTTGTCATTACCAAGATGGCATAGCAGTCAGACGTCCTTTGTCCTTGTCTTGTCGTGTCCTGTGTATATATATATATTTACATCTTTCTTCGCATATCTTTTATATATTTTCTTTTCCAAAAACTCAACTTCAAAACACTCTACTGCAACCGGCCTCACCAATAAAAAAAAAAAGAAAGTATTACTTACCTCAAATCTGAAATCCACAATAGAAGCTAGCCAGAAGCTAACCAGAAGCCAGCCAGAAGCTAACCAGAAGCTAGCCAGAAGCTAACCCAGAAGCTAGCCAGAAGCTAGCCAGAAGCTAGCCAGGTTACTGGCTAATGTTAGTATTCAGCTAACCACTGTTTGTGGTCATCAGCTATCGCCAGTTTTGTACAACGCGACTCAGACCAGAACATACCAGACCTATTTTTCTCTCCCTATCCCGGATTTCAACAGCAAGCTCTGGACATTAACACCTGGATCTCGCAGCTAGCTGCTATCCGTGTAACTATTGGCTTACGTCTATCCCGGAGCAAACATCAATTATTCCGGAGCTAGCCAGCTGAAGAGTTTCATCAGCCACTCCTGGGCTACAATCACCTATCCGGACTCGTTTTACTGCCGATGCGGAGCCCCACTGGACCTTCATGACTGGACTACCGACGTTATCTGCCCGAGGGAGTTATCCAACTGGCAGCTCCGTCGCGACGTTACCTGAACGCCCATCTGCGGCCCGCTAATCATTAGCTGTCTTATCGGCTGCTATCTGAATAAGTCTATCGGACACTTTTTCTTGGGTCACTATAACTATATCTATTTTGCCAATTGGATTGATCCCCTCTACCACACAGAACCACACTAATCTACCGACGGAAACGCACGAGGTGGCTAAAAACAGACCTCCATCCTATGCTAGCTTGCTACCGATGGCCCGGCTAGCTGTCTGAATCGCCGTGACCCCAACTAACCTCATTACTCACTGGACCCTTATGATCACTCGACTAAGCATGCCTCTCCTTAATGTCAATATGCCTTGTCCATTGCTGTTCTGGATAGTGTTTAATGGTTTATTTCACTGTAGAGCCTCTAGCCCTGCTCATTATACCTTATCCAACCTCTCAGTTCCACCACCCACACATGCGATGACATCACCTGGTTTCAATGATGTTTCTAGAGACAATATCTCTCTCATCATCACTGAATACCTAGGTTTACCTCCACTGTATTCACATCCTACCATACCTTTGTCGGTACATTATACCTTGAAGCTATTTTATCACCCCCAGAAACCTCCTTTTACTCTCTGTTCCGGACTTCCTAGACAACCAATTCTCATAGCTTTTAGCCGTACTCTTATCCTACTCCTCCTCTGTTCCTCTGATGATGTAGAGGTGAATCCAGGCCCTGCAGTGCCTAGCTCCACTCCTATTCTCCAGGCGCTTTCTTTTGATGACTTCTGTAACTGTAATAGCCTTGGTTTCATGCATGTTAACAATAGAAGCCTCCTCCCTAAGTTAGTTTTATTCACTGCTTTAGCACACTCTGCCAACCCGGATGTTCTTTGCGTGTCTGAATCCTGGCTTTGTTGCTTCCTGCAACACAAACTCAAAAAAGTTCTGGGACACTGTAAAGTCCATGGAGAATAAGAGCACCTCCTCCCAGCTGCCCACTGCTCTGAAGCTAGGAAACACTGTCACCACCATAATCCACTATAATTGAGAATTTCAATAAGCATTTTTCTACGGCTGGCCATGCTTTCCACCTGGCTACCCCTACCCCGTTCAACAGCACTGCACCCCCCACAGCAACTCGCCCAAGCCTTCCCCATTTCTCCTTCTCCCAAATCCAGTCAGCTGATGTTCTGAAAGAGCTGCAAAATGTGGACCCCTACAAATCAGCCGGGCTAGTCAATCTGGACCCTCTCTTTCTAAATTTATCTGCCGAAATTGTTGCAACTCCTATTACTAGCCTGTTCAACCTCTCTTTCGTGTCGTTGGAGATTCCCAAAGATTGGAAAGCAGCTGCGGTCATCCCCCTCTTCAAAGAGGGAGACACTCTTGACCCAAACTGCTATATCTATCCTACCCTGGCTTTCTAAGGTCTTCGAAAGCCAAGTCAACAAACAGATTACCGACCATTTCGAATCCCACCATACCTTCTCCGCTATGCAATCTGTTTTCAGAGCTGGTCATGGGTGCACCTCAGCCACGCTCAAGGTCCTAAACGATATCTTAACCGCCATCGATAAGAAACAATACTGTGCAGCCGTATTCATTGACCTGGCCAAAGCTTTCGACTCTGTCAATCACCACATCCTCATTCGCAGACTCGATAGCCTTGGTTTCTCAAATGATTGCCGTGCCTAGTTCACCAACTACTTCTCTGATAGAGATCAGTGTGTCAAATCGGAGGGCTGTTGTCCGGGCCTCTGGCAGTCTCTATGGGGGTGCCACAGGGTTCAATTCTTGGACCGACTCTCTTCTCTGTATACATCAATGATGACGCTCTTGCTGCTGGTGAGTCTCTGATCCACCTCTATGCAGACGACACCATTCTGTATACTTCTTGTAACTACTTGTATACTTGTATACTTCTGTATACTTGGCCCTTCTTTGGACACTGTGTTAACAACCCTCCAGACGAGCTTCAATGCCATACAACTCTCCTTCCATGGCCTACAATTGCTTTTAAATGCAAGTAAAACTAAATGCATGCTCTTCAACCGATCGCTGCCTGCACCTGCACACCCTTCCAACATCACTACTCTGGACAGTTTTGACTTAGAATATGTGGACAACTACAAATACCTAGGTGTCTGGTTAGACTGTAAACTCTCCTTCCAGACTCAAACATATCCAATCCAAAGTTAAATCTAGAATTGGCTTCCTATTTTGCAACAAAGCATCCTTCACTCGTGCTGCCAAACATACCCTCGTAAAACTGACCATCCTACTGATCCTTGACTTCGGCGATGTCATTTACAAAATAGCCTCCAATACCCTACTCAATAAATTGGATGCAGTCTATCACAGTGCCATCCGTTTTGTCACCAAAGCCCCATATACTACCCACCACTGCGGCCTGTACGCTCTCGTTGGCTGGTCCTAGCTTCATACTCATCGCCAAACCCACTGGCTCCAGGTCATCTACAAGACCCTGCTAGGTAAAGTCCCCCCTTATCTCAGCTCGCTGGTCACCATAGCAGCACCCACCTGTAGCACGTGCTCCAGCAGGTATATCTCTCTGGTCACCCCCAAAACCAATTCTTCCTTTAGCCGCCTCTTCTTCCAGTTCTCTGCTGCCAATGACTGGAACGAAATACAAAAATCTCTGAAACTGGAAACACTTATCTCCCTCACTAGCTTTAAGCACTAGCTGTCAGAACAGCTCACAGATTACTGCACCTGTACATAGCCCACCTATAATTTAGCCCAAACAACCACCTCTTTCCCTACTGTATTTATTTATTTATTTTAATCCTTTGCACCCCATTATTTCTATCTCTACTTTACACATTCTTCCACTGCAAATCTACCACTCCAGTGTTTTACTTGCTATATTGTATTTACTTCGCCACCATGGCCTTTTTCTGCCTTTACCTCCCTTATCTCACCTCATTTGCTCACATCGTATATAGACTTATTTTTCTACTGTATTTTGACTGTATGTTTGTTTTACTCCATGTGTAACTCTGTGTCGTTGTATGTGTCGAACTGCTTTGCTTTATCTTGGCCAGGTTGCAATTGTAAATGAGACCTTGTTCTCAACTTGCCTACCTGGTTAAATAAAGGTGTTCTCAACTTGCCTACCTGGTTAAATAAAGGTGTTCTCAACTGGCCTACCTGGTTAAATAAAGGTGTTCTCAACTGGCCTACCTGGTTAAATAAAGGTGTTCTCAACTGGCCTACCTGGTTAAATAAAGGTGTTCTCAACTGGCCTACCTGGTTAAATAAAGGTGTTCTCAACTGGCCTACCTGGTTAAATAAAGGTGTTCTCAACTGGCCTACCTGGTTAAATAAAGGTGTTCTCAACTGGCCTACCTGATTAAATAAAGGTGTTCTCAACTTGCCTACCTGGTTAAATAAAGGTGTTCTCAACTGGCCTACCTGGTTAAATAAAGGTGTTCTCAACTGGCCTACCTGGTTAAATAAAGGTAAAATAAATAACATAATAATAATAAAAAGTAGAGTTATTTTCCCTGATAGGTGCAAAGAATCTAGTCTTGATTGACGATCTAGCTGGATTTCAGTAGATCCATGTCCTGCAGTTAAACAAATGAAAGAGTATCCAGAGAGAAACAAAAACCCACTGGAATTGATTTTTGCATTTTGGCCAACAGTGAAACAACCTCTTGCAATTTCACACCACACACACACACACACGCACACACACACACACACACACACACACACACACACACACCTGTAGGGCAGCTGGATCCTTCAGGAAACACATTCTCTCTCAATTCAATTAAAGAGGCTTTACTGGCATGGGAAACAAATGTTTCATTGCAAACGCAAGTGAAATGGATAAATAAAAGTGAAATAATCAATAAAAAGTTAACAGTAAATATTACACTCACACAAGTTCCAAAAGAATAAAGACTTTTCAAATGTCATATTTTGTCTATATACGGCGTTGTAGCGATGTGGAAATAGTTAACGTCTCTCTCAATTAAATTAAATTAAGCGCTTTATTGGCATGGGAAACATATGTTGACATTGCCAAGCAAGTGAAGTAGATAATAAACAAAAGTGAAATAAGAAATACAATTGGTCGGGGAGGTAGGGAGGTTGGTGGGGAGGGGTAGGGAGGTTGGTGGGGAGGGGTAGGGAGGTTGGTCGGGGAGAGAGGGAGGTTGGTCGGGGAGAGAGGGAGGTTGGCATTTTAGCTAACACTTCCCCAAACCCTTTTCCTAACCTTGACATAATTATCCTAACCTTGACATAATTCACCTGTCTCGTAGCTCTAAGGACAATTCCTTCGACCTCATGGCTCGATTTGTGCTCTGACATGCACTGTCAACTGTGGGACCTTATTTAGACAGGTGTGTGCCTTTCCAAATCATGTCCAATCAATAGAATTTACCACAGGTGGACTCCAATCAAGTTGTAGAAACATCTCAAGGATGATCAATGGAAACAGGAGGCACTTGAGCTCAATTTTGAGTCTCCTAGCAAAGGGTCTGAATACTTATGTAAATCAGGCATTTATTTTTTATTTTTTACAAAATTGGCACAAAAAAACAAACCGTTTTTGCTTTGTCATTATGGGGTATTGTGTGTATTTAATCCATTTTAGATTAAGGCTGTGATGTAACAAAATGTGGAAAAAGTTAAGGTGTCTGAATCATTTCCGAATGCTCTGTATATATATTATATATACCGTGACCGTCTAGCAATCCAAAGGTTGCGTATTTGAGTCGCATCAGGGACAACTGTATAATTTTTAGCTAACACCCCAAACCCTTTTCCTAACCTTAATCTAATTCTCCTAACATTTTACGTAAACTATCCTAACCTTTGTCGTTAATTCTCCTAACCACATCCTAATTCTCCTTTGTTGTTCCCACGACACAAAAGCAATCTGGTCTCAGAGAAAGACACATATTACTACACATCCTCCAAGATGTATGGTAAGTTACATCATCCAATGTGTATGCTATTGTACATCCGGGTAAGACGAATGAATGAATGAAATAGTCCCAAAAGTGCAGGCCCCGTCAATTTTGCACGCTGGGTATGCTCAAGCCTCAAATAACATTTGAACCCAGGTCTAGCTGTTCTTCACTCACTCCTCTCAACCTCTCCTCACCCCCTGTCCTGTAGTTAAAACCTGGAGTGCTATGTGTAGCCAGTGGCGATTTTAGCATGTAAATCTTGGTTGGGCATGCCAACAAAACCATTACACAACGCTAAACAATACATGAATTGCACTATAACTGTGACAAACGGTTCCCAGGAACTGTTAGGGCCTACATACTGTAAAGCTAGTAGTCTTACATTTAAAATATGGGAAATAGGAGTGTCAAAATCATCCGCTACTATCCTCATTTTTCATCCAAGTTGTCAGACCCCGGTGGCTTGTCATTGTTGATAGACAGCAATCATTTTTTTCACTTCTTCCACACTCCACAAAAATCTTCCACAAAAATCCAATGCTTGTTTTTCATAATTTGGTCAGATATACTTGGATGTGAATGGTAGTGTCAGCGTTTGTTGCTGGCATGTCATGCCTAAGTTTGCTAATCTTGCGAATGAAAAAGTCATTAAATTAGTTGGCAATATCAGTTGGTCTTGGGATGAAGGAGCCATCTGATTCAATGAATGATGGAGCTTTTTTCCCCAAAATTTCATTTAAGGTGCTCAAAGCTTTTTACTATCATTCTATTTTTCTTTTGTCTTTGTTTCATATGTGCAGTTTATTTTTCTTTTTATTCAGTTTAGTCTCATGACTTCTCAATTTGTAGACCTAGACATCTTAAGATGAATGCACTAATGTACAGGACCAGTCAAAAGTTTGGACACACCGACTCATTCAAGGGTTTTTCTTTATTTTTACTCTTTTCTAAATTTGTAGAATAATGGTGAAGACATCAAAACTATAAAATAACACATATGGAATTATGTAGTAAATCAAAATGTATTTTATATTTTAGATTCTTTAAAGTAGCCACCCTTTGATTGATAACAGTTTTGAACACTCTTGTACGTGCTAAAGGACTAAAATGTAAACATGTAAGCTAAGCTGACGCAAAGAAAAAACAGATAGTCCCCTGCCCTTTGAGCCGTTTTAGCTTGGACCAAGCTTAGTCACTTACACTGCAACAAACCCCAAGAGAGCACTCTCTCTCACTTCACCTCTCTCTCCCTCTCCACCTTTTTACCTCCTGCCCTCTTTACCTCTCCACCCCTCTACCTCTCTCTCCCATCTCCACCTCTTACCTCTCCACCTCTTACCTCTCCACCCCTCTACCTCTCTCTCCCATCTCCACCTCTTACCTCTCCACCCCTCTACCTCTCTCTCCCATCTCCACCTCTTACCTCTCCACTCCTCTACCTCTCTCTCCCATCTCCACCTCTTACCTCTCCACCCCTCTACCTCTCTCTCCCATCTCCACCTCTTACCTCTCCACCCCTCTACCTCTCTCTCCCATCTCCACCTCTTACCTCTCCACCCCTCTACCTCTCTCTCCCATCTCCACCTCTTACCTCTCCACCTCTCTACCTCTCTCTCCCATCTCCACCTCTTACCTCTCCACCTCTCTACCTCTCTCTCCCATCTCCACCTCTTACCTCTCCACCCCTCTACCTCTCTCTCCCATCTCCACCTCTTACCTCTCCACCTCTCTACCTCTCTCTCCCATCTCCACCTCTTACCTCTCCACCTCTCTACCTTTCTCTCCCATCTCCACCTCTTACCTCTCCACCTCTCTACCTCTCTCTCCCATCTCCACCTCTTACCTCTCCACCTCTCTACCTCTCTCTCCCATCTCCACCTCTTACCTCTCCACCCCTCTACCTCTCTCTCCCATCTCCACCTCTTACCTCTCCACCTCTCTACCTCTCTCTCCCATCTCCACCGCTTACCTCTCCACCTCTCTACCTTTCTCTCCCATCTCCACCTCTTACCTCTCCACCTATCTACCTCTCTCTCCCATCTCCACCTCTTACCTCTCCACCTATCTCTCCCTCTCCATCTGTCTCTCCCATCTCCACCTCTCTCTCCCTCTCCATTCTGTTAACTCTCCAGCTCTCTCTCTCCACCTATCTCTACCTCTCCACCTCTTACCTCTCCACTTCTTTACCTCTCCACCTATCTCTCCCTCTCCACCTCTTACCTCTTCACTTCTTTACCTCTCCACCTATCTCTCTCTCTCCACCTCTCTCTCCCTCTATCTCTCTCTCTCCACCTCTCTCTCCCTCTCCACTTCTTTACCTCTCCACCTCTTGCTCCCTCTCTCCACCTCTCTCTCCCTGTCCCCCTCTCTACCTCTCCACTTCTCTCTCCCTGTCCCCCTCTCTACCTCTTCACCTCTCTCTCCTTCTTCACCCCTCTCTCCCTGCCCCCTCTCTACCCCTCCATCTTTCTCTCATTCTTAACCTCTCTCTCCCTGGCCCCCTCTCTACCTCTCCACCTCTCTCTCCCTCTCCACCTCTTACCTCTCCCCTCCCTCCTCACCTCTCCGTCTCCACCTCTCTCTCCCTCTACACCTCTCTCTCTCTCCACCTCTTACCTCTCCACTTCTTTACCTCTCCACCTCTCTACCTCTTTCTCTCTCTCCACCTCTCTCCTTCTCCATCTCTCTCTCCCTCTCCACCTCTCTCTCTCTCCACCTCTTACCTCTCCACTTCTTTACCTCTCCACCTCTCTCCCTCCCTCTCCCTCTCCCCCTCCCTCTCCATCTCTCTCTCCCTCTCCACCTCTCTCCCTCTCCACCTCTCTCTCTCCACCTCTTACCTCTCCACTTCTTTACCTTGCCACCTCTCTACCTCTTTCTCTCTCTACACCTCTCTCTCCCTGTCCCCCTCTCTACCTCTCCATCTCTCTCTCCTTCTCCACCTCTCTCTCTTTCTTCACCCCCTCTTTCTCTCTCTCTCTCTCTCCACCTCTCTCTCCCTCTCCACTTCTTTCCCTCTCCACCTCTTTCTCCCTCTCCACCTATCTCTCCCTCTCCACCTCTCTCCCTCCCTCTCCTTCTCCAACTCTCTCTCCCTCTCCACTTGGACACATACACAGAGAGAGATTGGCCAGTGTTGTTATGGTATACTGAGTCAGCCCCAGGATATATGTGTGTGTGTGTGTGTGTGTGCGTGCGTGCGTGCGTGTAAGGCAGTACCGTACACAGATGCCAGCTCTCCTCTGATCCAAGTCCTATTAAAGCCGAGCCAATCAAACAGCTTCGTACTGACGCTAGGACCAATCAACAGAGCACCTTTTACAAACAGCCCTTTGTTCCCCCGAACCACAAACAGCTGGGAACTATTATCTACAGGACACAGAAAGCACTGGCTTATTTGCCAGATAGTCCATTATGGTGCCTGGCTGAAACTGTAGCCCTGCTGGGGGCTGTAAATGATCCCCTTCACTACCTTGTTTTATCCTCTGTCACAGTCTCTCCTTTCTAGCTTTTACTCCCAGCCTCGGCCCGTATCCACAAAGCAGTTCAAAGTAGGAGTGCTGATCTAGGATCTGTCGATATAATCTTTTTAATTATGATCAAAAAGGCTAAATTGTTCCTAGATCAACACTCCAAGCTTTCACTCCCAGCCTGATTTAATACTGCTGTAGTGTAACCAACTCTACTATGGTTGTCAAGCAATACAAAGGACAAACACACAAAGGAGTTGACTAAAGCACGGACAGACTGGACCACCAGGCTACTTCACTTCCTCTCTGGCCTGGGAGAGACAGCATCCCCTCTCCTCCTCTGGGCCTGGGAGAGACAGCATCCCCTCCTCTGGGACTGGGAGAGACAGCATCCCCTCCTCTGGGCCTGGGAGAGACAGCATCCCCTCCTCTGGGCCTGGGAGAAACAGCATCCCCTCCTCTTGGCCTGAGAGAGACAGCATCCCCTTCTCTGGGCCTAAGAGAGACAGCATCCCCTCCTCTGGGCCTGGGAGAGACAGCACTCCCCCCCTCCTCTGGGCTTGGGAGAGACAGCACTCCCCCCCCCCCCCCTCCTCTGGGCCTGGAAGAGATGGAAGAGACGTCCCACTCTCCAGCCCCCCTCTCACCACCCTCCCTGCTGCAGGCCTGAGGAGTGAGAAGAGTTGGGAGCCGAGGATGAGCACTTTTTGTGTGTGTGTGTGTGTGCGTGTGCATGTGCTTGTGTGTGTGTGTGTGTCAATTAATGGTTCGGGACCACAGCTCCAGGTTTCTACAGGCCTGTCATTCATATGTGCCGGCTGGTCAACACACACACAGTTATCAACCGAGGGGGAGTGTTTTGTGTCGCACACCAACGGGCAGCGTGTGCTATGTAACGTCCTCTTTAGTGGAGCTGACTTCCTGGACACTGGGGATAGGGCGTGACACACAATGGAACTGACAGGAAGAGGCCATCATGGAGATAACAGTAACAGATTGAGGAAGGGATCCAATGTGGGAAATAAGAGACGTGTGAAACTGCTGAGCATGGTAAGCACTGGAGTGTGAGGCTTTGTCTCAGTTCATTCCCATAGTGCAGGACCACACCATGCAGGCATTTTCTCCCCACACACACACACACACACACACACACACACACACACACACACACACACACACACGCACACACACACACACACACGCACGCACGCACACACGCACGCACACACACACACACACACACGCACGCACACACACACACACGCACGAACAAACGCACGCACACACGCGCGCGCACGCACACGCACACGCACGCACACACACACACACACACACACATACACACACACACACACACGCGCAGCAGCAGCACAGCTAGAGACAGAGAGTCGGAGCCAGAAGTCATAATGGGAATCAGAGAGCAGGAGAGAGGAAGGGAGGAAGGTGAATAGTTGCGCTTTCAACTTTTGTTCCAATTGAGCTCGAAGGGCTAAAGAGTTGGAAAAGGGCGGAGGGAGGGGGACAAAAGGCCCATTGTAAAGGGGCAAAAGTTACCCTGGAAAAAAGGAAGAGTGAAAATAAAGAAAGTCACAACTGGCTGGTCCCCTGGCCCTACGGAACTGTGGAAAGGAGAGCAGCCACACATGACAGATGGCTATTGTTCTAGCCATCAGATTGATCTCTCTAACAGGCTCCTATCACCAGATTGATCTCTCTACCAGGCTCCTACCATCAGCCTCCTCTCTCTTTGCCTCCTGGTCAGCATTGGTCAATGAGACAGCATCCCCTCCTCTGGGCCTGGGAGAGACAGCACCCCCTCCTCTGGGCCTGGGAGAGACAGCATCCCCTCTTCTGGGCCTGGGAGAGACAGCATCCCCTCTTCTGGGCCTGGGAGAGACAGCACTCCCCCCCCCCCCCCCCTCCTCTGGGCCTAGGAGAGAGAGCACCCCCCCCCCCCCCCCCCTCCTCTGGGCCTAGGAGAGACAGCACTCCCCCCCCTCTCACCACCCTCCCTGCTGCAGGACTGAGGAGTGAGGAGAGTTGGGAGCCGAGGATGAGCTCTTTGTGTGTGTGTGTGTGTGTGTGTGTGTGTGTGTGTGTGTGTGTGTGTGTGTGTGTGTGTGTGTGTGTGTGTGTGTGTGTGTGTGTGTGTGTGTTTCTAACAGGACAGTTTTGTGGGGCGCCAAAAGTTACCTACAAATAGTCAATATTGTTCCCACCAGTCATTCAACTGACCACACACACTGAGGCGGCCATGCACACTAACACCCATACACACATTATCAGGCAGTGAATTGCACACAGGCACGTACAAACAATCAGTCATTTTTCACTGTCTGCTCTCTCCTCTGTTCTTTCAGATTAAGATACATTCTACTCTCTCTCTCACACACACACACACACACACACACAGACACACACACACACACACACACACACACTACAATCAGTTACCCTAAACTACCCTGCCCCCTAGGCCGATTTCAAAACATACACACAATCACACAAGCACATTCCAATTCGTGATTACTAAAAGGCTGTATTGCTTTTAAGGGTGAGAGAGACAGAGGGAGACAGAAAGAGAAAGATAGAGAGAGAGAGAGAGAGAGAGAGAGAGAGAGAGAGAGAGAGAGAGAGAGAGAGAGAGAAGGAGAGAGAGAGAGAGAGAGCGAGAGAGAGAGAGAGAGAGAGAGATCCAATCTGAGTGAGAAAATACTAGTAGAGGGACACAGCAGCTCTACAGTAACACCCAGGTGTTTCACCTTCCAGATCTGTGTCCTTTCCACCACAGACAGTCAGCCAGCCAGCCAGTCAGCCAGCCAGCCAGCTAGTCAGCCAGTCATCCAGCCAGCCAGCCAGCCAGTGTCAGTCAGTCAGTCATCCAGTCAGCCAGCCAGCCAGCCAGCCAGCCAGCTAGCCAGCAAGCCAGCCAGTGTCAGTCAGTCAGCCAGTCATCCAGCCAGCCAGCCAGCCAGCCAGCCAGTCATCCAGCCAGCCAGCCAGCCAGCCAGCCAGCCAGCCAGCCAGCCAGCCAGCCAGTCAGTCAGTCAGTCAGTCAGCCAATCATCCAGCCAGCCAGCCAGCCAGTCAGTCAGTCAGTCATCCAGCCAGCCAGCCAGCCAGCCAACTAGCCAGCCAGCCAGTCAGTCAGTCAGTCAGTGAGTCATCCAGCCAGCCAGCCAGCCAGTCAGTCAGTCAGTCAGTCGGTCATCCAGCCAGCCAGCCAACTAGCCAGCCAGCCAGTCAGTCAGTCAGTCAGTCAGTGAGTATATCCAGCCAGCCAGCCAGCCAGCCAGTCAGTCAGTCAGTCAGTCAGTCAGTCATCCAGCCAGCCAGCCAGCCAGCCAGCCAGCCAGCCAGCCAGCCAGCCAGCCAGCCAGCCAGCCAGCCAGCCAGCTAGCCAGTCAGTCAGTCAGTCAGTCAGTCATCCAGCCAGCCAGCCAGCCAGCCAGCCAGCCAGCCAGCCAGCCAGCCAGCCAGCCAGCCAGTGTCAGTCAGTCCAATAACGTCAATAGAGGCACAACATCACCATCCAACTCCTGCATAACAGTCAGCTGTGTTAACTACCCACCCAGTCTGAGTGTTTACCTGATTTCCCTGTTGAAACCCTCAGAGTCATCACACAGAACCTTGATTTCCGGCTTTCTCATGTTCGTTTGGAAATAAACAAAAGCTGAGTGAAAATTAGACTTTGGAATGTGGCAACGCAACACTAAAGTTTACCCAAACAGCCTCTTGGTTTCCTCCTAACCTCTGAGCTATCTCTAGCTCTGGGGAGAAAGGCGGTTAACATAGGGCGCAGTCTGTCAATGGGCTCTGGGTCACTATGGTCTGTACCTCAGCCTGGGCCACCAGTCAAATGAAGTCAAATGAAGTCAAATTAATGCATGTAAACGTTTAGCCCCCTGTGTGTACCACCACACACCACAAACACAAACACTGCAATTCCCTGGTCCCCTGGCTGCTACAGGCTTAGGTGACCCCCAGTCAACATCGATCAGATAGGACACAGCAGGAAGACTGGTCCACAGTGGCTTTAATAGGGCTGGGTGTGGATGGAAGGGCGGATCAGCCCCTTTTCTCCAGGCCTAGTGTAGGTTATAAGCCAGGCACTGTCCTGTCCAGACCTGGGTTCAAATAGTATTATATATTATTATAAATAAATTATTATTATAAATATTTCAAATAGCATTTGAACCCAGATCCAGTCCTGTACCCCTGTCCATTCACCAAACACAAACCAACAGCAATTATGCTGAGGCCCGGGATGCATGTGCTCTATAGATGAGTGGATCATCTACTTGGAAGGATTTGAATTGAATGTGTCATTTCTGTTCCATAAATGTAATCACAATGGGCTGAATTCCGATCCGAGTTATGTGAACTTAAATGGAGCGGAATTCCCTTTTTCATGCACTTTTCTCTCTACGCGTATCCTGAACTTTAGCATGAGAACAGCATGATATTCACCCAGCTATTCGTTTGGGGTGGAGATCCTCCATGCCATTGACCTTCTGATTTTGTCTCTGTGTTTTAAAATCATTCTCAGCAAATAAACCAGGGAGAATTAGAATGCTCCCCATATCCCACTATGTTGCTTTTTGACATTTTAAATTAGCCTGTGGGGCGGCAGGTAGCCTAGTGTTTAGAGAGTTGGGCCAGTAACCAAAAGGTAGCTGGATTGAATCCCCGAGCTGACAAGGTAAAAATCAGACATTCTGCACCTGAGCAAGGCAGTTAACCCACTGTTCCCTGGGTGCTGAAGACGTGGATGTTGATTAAGGCACACCGCTGCACCTCTCTGATTCAGAGGTTGGGTTAAATGCGGAAGACACATTTCAGTTGAAGGCATTCAGTTGTACAACTGATTAGGTAAATCCCTTTCCTTTATAGACTGTCAGCACCTTACTTCCCTGTATAGTACAGTACCTAGAATACAAGGGTTGGATTTGTACTAAACAATTTTATGTCAGAGAAATCATGTAGAAAATCTGTCTTATAAAACCGTTAGCCTCATACGGTATACATTATCTACTGGTATCATTTTAAACTGAGAACAATAGCTAGCTCAACAATATGCAAATGAGCGGTAGAGATACTCTGAATGATCGGCTATGAAAAGCCAACTGACATTTACTCCTGAGGTGCTGACCTGTTGCACCCTCTACAACCACTGTGAGTATTATTATTTGACCCTGCTGGTCATCTATGAACATTTGAACATCTTGGCCATGTTCTGTTATGATCTCCACCCGGCACAGCCAGAAGAGGACTGGCCACCCCTCATAGCCTGGTTCCTCACTAGGTTTCTTCCTAGATTCTGGCCTTTCTAGGGAGTGTTTCCTAGCCACCGTGCTTCTACACCTGCATTGCTTGCTGTTTGGGGTTTTAGGCTGCGTTTCTGTACAGCCCTTTGTGACATCAGCTGATGTAAGGTTTTATAAATACATTTGATTGATGGCTTAAGATAAATGTACTGAAAAACCTATTGAACATATGTTGACCAGCCAGTGGGAGCGTTTTCAGTGGTTGAATTAATTTTATTCAGAGCATATTACATGACTGAATAAGGCAAGTCTGAATAACAAAAACTGTGCGCAGGAAAGGCATGCGTAGGAGAGATGTACTGAAAGTACTGAAAGTACTGAAAGATGTACTAAGTCTGATCCAGCCCCATAGTGAATAGGACACATATTACATGGATTCTGAGAATAAGGAGGAAGAAGGATAGGATTTGTCGCATGGGACAAGATATAGAAACAGACAATAAAAACAACTAAATTAAAGCTTTTTAAGTTTTGAGAAGCCAACCTGACCTCCTGCTAGTTCAAAGCCTCTGCATGGAGACAGTGTTCTACTGTGATATGCTGTGCTGTGCTGTGATGTGCTGTGCTGTGATATGCTGTGCTGTGGTATGCTGTACTGGGCTGTGATATGCTGTGCTGTGCTGTGGTGTGAAATGCTGTGATATGTTGTGCTGTGGTGTGAAGTGCTGTGTTCTGCTGTGCTGTGGTGTGAAGTGCTGTGTTCTGCTGTGCTGGGCTGTGATCTGTTGTGCTGTGCTGTGATCTGCTGTGCTTGTCTGTGATCTGCTGTACTGTGCTGTGATCTGCTGTGCTGGGCTGTGATCTGCTATGCTGTGCTGTGATCTGCTGTTTTGTGCTGTGCTGTGTTATGCTGTGCTGTGGTATGCTGTACTGGGCTGTGATATGATGTGCTGTGTTATGCTGTGACATGCTGTGCTGTGCTGTGATATGCTGTGCTGTGGTATAGTGTGTTGTGCTGTGATATGCTGTGTTGTGATATGCTGTGACATGCTGTGCTGTGATATGCTGTGCTGTGTTGTGATGTGCTGTGCTGTGATATGCTGTGCTGTGATATAGTGTGCTTTGCTGTGATATAGTGTGCTGTGATATGCTGTGCTTTGATATAGTGTGCTGTGCTGTGATATAGTGTGCTGTGCTGTGATCTGCTGTGACATGCTGTGCTGTGATATAGTGTGCTGTGTTGTGATATGCTGTGCTGTGCTGTGATATAGTGACATGCTGTGCTGTGCTGTGATATGCTGTGCTGTGCTGGGCTGTGATATGCTGTGCTGTGATATAGTGTGCTGTGCTGGGCTGTGACATGCTGTGCTGGGCTGTGATATGCTGTGCTGTGATATAGTGTGCTGTGCTGTGATATGCTGTGCTGTGCTGTGATATGCTGTGCTGTGCTGTGATATTCTGTGCTGTGATATGCCCTGATGTGCTGTGCTGTGATATGCCCTGATGCGCTGTTGTGATCTGCTGTGACATGCTGTGCTGTGATATAGTGTGCTGTGTTGTGATATGCTGTGCTGTGCTGTGATATTCTGTGCTGTGATATGCCCTGATGTGCTGTGCTGTGATATGCCCTGATGCGCTGTTGTGATATGCTGTGCTGTGCAATAGGTCTACATGGCAATCTGTATGTGCCTTTTTAAGAGGCAGGCTGGGCTCTGTGATATCTCTCAGATACATAGGTTAAAGCAGTAAGAAAGAGTTGTGTGCTGTGTGGCTCAGTTGGTAGAGCATGGTGCTTGCCAGGTTTGTGGGTTTGATTCTCATGGAGAACCAGTTTGAAGAAGTATGATAGTGTATGTACTCACTACAGTAAATCACTATGGATACGACTAAAATGCACAAAGAACATTTTATTTTGACTGTGGGGAATACCATTATACCATAACCACGTGTCTCAGCCTTCTTCTAGAGATCAGAGTTATACCATAACCCCGTGTCTCAGCCTTCTTCTAGAGATCAGAGTTATACCATAACCCCGTGTCTCAGCCTTCTTCTAGAGATCAGACTCAATCACACTCAATGAGATCACACTCAATGAGCTGTATTCCGCAATAAGCAAACAGGAAAACGCTTATCCAGAGGCGGAGCTCCTAGTGGGTGGGGGACTTTAATGCAGGGAAACTTAAATCCGTTTTACTTCATTTCTTGTGCAACCAGAGGGAAAAAAATTCTAGACCACCTTTACTCCACACAGAGACGTGCTCTCCCTCGCCCTCCATTTGGCAAATCTGACCATAACTCTATCCTCCTGATTGCAGATGCTAAACTACAGGACTGTTTTGCTAGCACAGACTGGAATATGTTCCGGAATTCTTCTGATGGTATTGAGGAGTATACCACATCAGTCACTGGCTTTATCAATAAGTGTGTCAAGGACGTTGTCTCCACAGTGACTGTACGCACAGCCAGAAGCCATGGATCACAGGCAACATTCACACTGAGCTAAAGGGTAGAGCTGCCACTTTCAAGGAGTGGGACTCTAACCCTGAAGCTTATAAGAAATCCCGCTATGCCCTCCGACTAACAATCAAACAGGTAAAGCGTCAATACAGGGCTAAGATCGGATTGTGCTACACCGGCTCTGATGTTCGTCAGATGTGGCAGGGCTTGCAAACTATTACAGACTACAAAGGGAAGCACAGCCTATAGGGAGGAGGTCAGAGACCTGACCGTGTGGTGCAAGGAAAATAACCTCTCCCTCAACGTGATCAAGACAAAGGAGATGATTGTGGACTACAGGAAAAGGAGGACCGAGCACTCCCCCATTCTCATCGGTGGGGCTGTAGTGGAGAAGGTTGAGAGCTTCAAGTTCCTTGGCGTCCACATCACCAACAAACTAACATGGTCCAAGCCTACTAAGACAGTTGTGAAGAGGGCACGACAAAGCCTATTCCCCCTCAGGAGACTGAAAAGATTTGGCATGGATCCTCAGATCCTTAAAATGTTTTACAGCTGCACCATCGAGAGCATCATGACGGGTTGCATCACTGCCTGGTATGGCAACTGCTCGGCCTCCAACCGCAAGGCACTACAGAGGGTAGTGCGTACGGCTCAGTACATCAACGGGGCTAAGCTTCCTGCCATCCAGGACCTCTGTACCAGGAGGTGTCAGAGGAAGGCCCTAAAAATTGTCATAGACTTCAGCCACCCTAACCATAGACTGTTCTCTCTGCTACCGAATGGCAAGCAGTACCGGAATGCCAAGTCTAGGTCCAAGAGGCTTCTAAACAGCTTCTACCCCCAAGCCATAAGACTCCTGAACAGCTAATCAAATTGCTTCCCAGACTACATGCATTGCCCCCCTAAATCTAAATGAATTACATTTAGATTTTCTGTCACTGGCGTACACCCAATACCCCATAATGTCAAAGTGGAATTATGTTTTTATAAATTTTAATGAATTAATTATATTTACAGAGTTTAATGGCTGTGATGGAAGAAAACGGAGGATGGATCAACAACATTATAGTCACTCCACAATACTAACCTAAATGACAGAGTGAAAAGAGCCTGTACATAATACAAATATTCCCCAACATGCATTCTGTGCATTCAGCAAAGAAATAGACTTAATGTCTTGAATACAAAGAGTTATGTTCGGTGCAAAACAAACACAACACATCACTGGGGACCAGTTTTCATGTTTTAAAGCATGGTGGTGCCTGCATCATGTTATGGGTATGCTTGTCATCGGCAAGGACTAGGTAGTTTTTTATGATAAAAATAAACTGAATAGAGCTAAGCACAGGCAAAAGCTTTCCAACAGACACTGGGAGAAAAATTCACTTTTCAGCAGGACAATAACCTTAAACACAAGGCCAAATCTACACTGGAATTGGTTTCCAAGACGACATTGAATCTTCCTGAGTGGTCTGGTTACAGTTCTGACTTAAATCAGCTTGAAAATCTAAGGCAATACTTGAAAATGACTGTCTAGCAATGATCAACAACCACAATTTAAAAATATATATATTGTACAATCCAGGTGTGGATAGCTCTTAGAGACTTACCCAGAAAGACTCACAGCTGTAATCGCTGCCAAAGGTGATTCTAACATCTATTGACTCAGGGGGTTGAATATTATGTAAATTACATAGTGTTGTATTTAATTTTCAATACATTTGCAAAACAAATCTAACAACATGTTTTCACTTTGTCATTATGGGGTATTGTGTAGATAGATTTAACCCATTTTGAATTGATGCTGTAAACCAGCAAAATGTGGTATAAATCAAGGGGTATGAATCATTTCTGTAGGCACTGTAACTTGAGGAGAGGGGAGAACATGTGCAAAGGTGTGAGGCTAAAATGCAATGTTTGGTGATTCTGCCCCAAAACCCACATAATTCCCAGATCCATTCCCACTGTCTTACGCTGCCTCTCCTTTCCCCTTTTCTTGCCTTGCCCTGTCTACCCCTACCCCCCACTCCCCCTGCCTACTCCTACCCCCCCCACTCCCCCTGTCTACCCCTACCTCTCCACTCCCCCTGCCTACCCCTACCTCTCCACTCCCCCTGCCCACCCCTACCTCTCCACTCCCCCTGTCTACCCCTACCTCTCCACTCCCCCTGCCTACCCCTTCCTCTCCACTCCCCCTGCCTACCCCTTCCTCTCCACTCCCCGTGCCTACCCCTATCTCTCCACTCCCCCTGGCTACCCCTACCTGTTTCAGTGGGTCTGCAGAGCAGTTGGCCCATGCCTTGAGGGTGCTCGCTGGACCGATAGGCCCCTGTAAGAAAGGATCCCATTCAAACAGCCGGACTCCAGATGCTGGCTGCAACACTCCTCCAGGCTATGCCAGGGAGAGAGGGGGAGGGAGGTAGCAGGAAAGAGAGATAGGAATCTGATAGCCTATCATTAACAGGATAAATAAATGTAAAAGATGACTTGCTGAACTTTTGACCCCACTGGTGGTGATGTTTATAGGCAAGACTGTTATTGTTTTGTCTCAAACAGTATTTCAAAATGCCGCTTTTAGTTGCCATTTCACAGTAAGTATTTTCTGTGAAGGATACATTCTGTAATGTGTTACGTCCAATCACTGATTTAGTATTGGAATTACAACAGGGAAATAACCTTTAGTAAAGTCACTGTAGAAACAACAAGGACATTAGAGAGAGAGAGAGAGAGAGAGAGAGAGAGAGAGAGAGAGAGAGAGAGAGAGAGAGAGAGAGAGAGAGAGAGAGAGAGAGAGAGAGAGAGAGAGGTTCCGTACATACGCATTTGTGTGTGTTTGTTACAAGGGCCTGAATAATACATGCTGTGTGTTTATTAAAACTTCTCCAAGAACACATGAAGCTTCATCCCTGAATGACCTTACTACACAGAAAAGAACGCAATGAGAAACACATACCAACATCCTCTCAGTGACCACAGTGAAGCAATTCTATTCATGTAGGAAAGTCCCCTAAATTTGGGGCAAGCAGGTAGCCTATTGGTTAGAGTGTTGGACTAGGGGCGGCAGCGTAGCCTAGTGGTTAGAGCGTTGGACTAGTAACCGGAAGGTTGCAAGTTCAAACCCCTGAGCTGACAAGGTACAAATCTGTCGTTCTGTCCTAGGCCGTCATTGAAAATAAGAATTTGTTCTTAACTGACTTGCCTGGTTTTATAAAAATAAAGTAACTGAAAGTTTGCAAGATTGAATCCCCAATCTGACAAGGTAAAAATCTGGTGTTAACCTTGGCTGTCATTCAAAATAAGAATTTGTTCTTACATCTAATTAAAGAAAGGTTAAATCACTGATGTAAAATCAGCATTCCCTATCCCAACCCAGATAGGGCATAATAATCTAAAACCAGCCTTTAAAGCATGGTGGTTCTATAAATGCACGCAAAGGTGGACTGGAACCAAAAATTGTCCCTAGCATTTCTAACACACCTGCAAATGTATTTCCTTGAGGCCCAGCATTATTAGACAGATAATTATCCTTTTGCGCCCCCCAAAAAACAAGTTAGACAGGCATTTGCCCGAAATGCCAGATGGCTAGTCCGCCCCTGTATGCACAGACCAGCCACATTGAGGGTTGACTGGTGTTCATTAGAGTGTTATAGGAAATTCAGAAACTCTTAGAGAACAGAGGAGGTTGATAAAAGAAAACATAGCTTTGTCAGGGTTTTACTGATGTGGGTTTTACTGATGTGGGTTTTACTTTTTACAAATTACATGTTTCAAAATGTCCTCCTAGGGTTCAGGGACCAATCAATCATAATGGTTATACAAAGCAAAACATGATTTTATTGGACAAATGATTAAGAAAAATCTGACCAATTGTTTTTTTCCATCAGAGAACACATGCCCCTCCTCCATGCTGCCTGTCTGCTGAGCACAGTGAATGAAGAAGAACCTAAATGGGATCTAACGTTCAGCTCTTGTGGTATCCCTAAGGTCTCACATCAAATTTGCACATTGCAACCACAACATTTTGCCAACGGCAAGTTACAGCAAAGATACTGATAACTTTTGTATTTGATTTATTATTTTTGCAACATACAGGAGCAATTAGGGTTAAGTGTCATGCTCAAGAGCACATTGACATATTTTTCACCTACTCGGCTCTGGGATTTAAATCAGCGACCTGATTATCTCAGATTTACGTTTGGTCTAGTCTATGAGACCAGGCTGCAATGTGTCCCCCAAACGTGACCGCATGCCAACAGCACTGCGTGGGCATGCCGGAGTCCTGATGGTCGAGACCCCGAAAACAATCACCTCTTTACTGGAATGTATCATCTTAGTTAGTTAATAGGCAATACTTTCTTCAGCCCTCTGTCATAGCCATGGGAAGATATTTGGGGGTGGGGGTGGGGGACATTTCTCCCCGCGCTGCAGACGGCTATGTAAAAACTGTTGGTCGCTAAATCCGGTGAAATTAAGGACCTTGTAAAAATGACTAACCTGGAGCTCGTCTGAGCGGTTGTCCGTGAATGCCCTCACCCGCTAGTACTTAATGCTGATTGTTAAGCTCTAGCCTTATCAGCCTTTAAAATGTAATTATCTGTGACAATAATTACATACTGTAAGTTCTTCCTAACACAGGGGTGTTAGGAAACTCCTCGTTTGCAGACCACGTCAGGCCTACAAGTCACATTGTGCTGGCTTGCAAAGTGATGTGTAAATCCTAGTGAAATCCAGACTGAGTTAACATATCCAACAAGTGGAATTTTTTATCACACCCAACCTGCATTTAGAATGACTACTAGGGTAGGGAAGATTGAATACTACCTCGATCTTCTAAACTGGATATAACCATCCCACAAATGAGTGCAAAACCAGTTTCCCTTTATCACTGACTTCTGACCAATCTTTCCTTTTCTCTACCAGGGTTAGATCAACAACAGGATCTGGGAGAAACCATGGAAGAACATCCCCGATCACCACAGAAGAGCCAACCTCCAACTCCCTCAAACCATTCTCATCAGCAAGCTTTCCAACTGTCCAACCAAAACCATTGCCTTGTCTACTAGTGTATTCCCAACAGTCATCTAGAACAGTAGCAGTGGGATGCTCAACCTCACAGCTTTTCAACCCAATAAACGAATTACAATGTTTTATGCCTTATATCCAAAGGCATCTCCACTGCCTCCACTAGTAGGGCACCTGTTATATGTTGATTTAATTGCACTTGTCAGCACTGCAGATGGCTTGTTTACATTTCTAGAATTGTGTCCAGGACCGAGGCCTACAGCGCCTTCTAGTGGTCGTTTCAGGGACAACAGCTAATCCTTTTGCTTTCTCCTCACCTGCTCCGTTAATTCACCTAACCTGCTGCGTTAATTATCCTAACCTGCTATGTATAATCAAACCATTGACAGCATCCTGTTGGGCTGTTACGGCAACTGCACCATCCACAACCGCAGGGCTCTCCAGAGGGTGGTGCGGTCTGCGCAGGACACCTACAGCACCCGATGTCACAGGAAGTCCAAAAAAATCAACCAATGTTTACAAATTGCTTCATTCAATTATTTTTTATTTTAACTAGGCAAGTCAGTTAAGAACAAATTCTTATTTTCAATGACTGCCTAGGAACAGTCATCACTCCAGAGAATGTGTTTCCACTGCTCCAGAGTCTAATGGCGGCGAGCTTTATACCACTCCAGCCGACTCTTGGCATTGCACCAGGTGACCTTAGGCTTGTGTGCGGCTAATTGGACATGGAAACCCATTTCATGAAGGTCCCTTCGAATAGTTCCGTGCTTCTGCACTCCCGTTCTGAGAGCTTGTGTGGCCTATCACTTTGCAGCTGAGCCGTTGTTGCTCCTAAACATTTCAACTTCACAATAACAGCACTTGCAGTTGACCGGGGCAGCTCTAGCAAGGCAGAAATTTTACAAACTGATTTGTTGGAAAGGTGGTATCCTATGACGGTGCCACGTTGAAAGTCACTGAGCTCTTCAGTAAGGCCATTCTACTGCCAATATTTGTCAATGGAGATCGCATGGCTGTGTGCTCGATTGTACACACCTGTCAGCAATGGGTGTGGCTGAAATAGACAAATCCACTAATTTGAAGAGGTACTTTATACTTTTGTATATGTAGTGTAGATTGTCTCAACAGTTCTGTCTTGTTCTTGGCTCTATAACATATTCTTTACTTGGAAAATTGTCATTTGTTTTCTGCATGTCTGGCATTTGCACAGTATTTCTCCCATAGTTCTCATAGCAATGTTTTTGAATGCTGTTTTATGTTGTTGCTTTAATTTGTTTAGGGATGATGGCATTGCGTTACTAACATAACAATAGATGGACAATGATTTAATTGTATTTTTATTTAACTAGGCAAGTCAATTAAGAACAAATGCTTATTTACAATGACAGCCTACCAAGAGGCAAAAGGCCTAAGGCCCAGGGAGCTAAGATTAAAAAAATATTTTTAGGACAAAACACACATCACGACAAGAGAGATATTACAACACTACATAAAGGGAGACCTAAGACAGCAACACAACATGACAACAACAAGGTAGCAACGCAACATGACAACAACAAGGTAGCAACACAACATGACAACAACAAGGTAGCAACACAACATGACAACAACAAGGTAGCAACACAACATGACAACAACAAGGTAGCAACACAACATGACAACAACAAGGTAGCAACACAACATGACAACAACAAGGTAGCAACACAACATGACAACAACAAGGTAGCAACACAACATGACAACAACAAGGTAGCAAATGATAACCTTTTTGTTTGTCTAAGTCCCTCCACTGTCCTGTCGAGGACTTACATATTTTATCTTATTCACATTACTGAGTCAGGGTGTTCATTTACATGACCGGAAGTGATTGTAACACAGTGGCCTAATGACTGTTCTGAGGGGTGTACTTCAAAGTAGGATCAAGGATTTAGCCAGCTAACTGTAATACGCAACCAGAAATAACTATTGCTTTTCTGCTTCATTAAAAAAAAGCTAAACTTAGACATGTGCTTTAGTTAGATGAATCAATGAGACCATGCCCATTTCAAGCTTATCTTTCTAAAAAATAAAAAGTTATACCAGAAAATGTATTCAAGTTAGCTGACTAGCTCCTTGACCCTCCTTTGTGTTATAGACCTCTGGTGTTTGTCTCTGTGTGATGCATGAAACTAACATTGACCTCCTGACAATCTGCTCTTACAAATAACCTCTTTATAAGGGATTTATATTCACAGATTTATCTCAAGTATTTCCTATTCGGGCCCCTTTGGCTTCGGCTGGAACTAAATCAAAGCAACATAGCTGACACATTAATTGAAAGCATCTGCCTGAGAGGTAGATGAACATGCACCTAACTGGCAACAGAAGGCTTTTACAGTAACCAAAACCAACTGTGATTTCCTAATTCAGCAATGTGTCTTTGATTGAATTTAGCCAGAAGCAGTGCTCTATGTGGGGAATATGGTGCCATCTAGGTTGGCGTGTTTAGTTCTTCATCAGATGTCCTTTATTCCTGTCTCTTCCAGCTCTGCTTCACCATGGCACAGTGGATACAGATGAAACAGCTGATCGCTTATCTGGCCACACAGACCCTCAACCATCTCTATCCCCCCTCCTTCCCCTTGAGGTGCTACCTGGCCAACTGGATCGAAGACCAGAGATGGTATGAGACACGCGAGCATGCAAGAATACATGTAGGCACGCACCCAAGCAAGCACATACAATGTGAATTTGCACAAATAAAACTGGAAAAGTGGACGCACAAACAAAGTGGATGCACAAACAGAAACACATCCCAATCATCTTTCTCTATCTCCCACCCTCTCTCTCTCTCCTCCCACCCCCATGACTCCCGCCCACTCTCCCACCCTCTCTCTCTCTCCTCCCTCCCACTCTCCCACTCTCCCACCCTCTCTCTCTCTCCTCCCTCCCACTCTCCCACCCTCTCTCTCTCTCCTCCCGCCCACTCTCCCACCTTCTCTCTCTCTCCTCCCTCCCCCATGACTCCCGCCCACTCTCCCACCCTCTCTCTCTCTCCTCCCACCCCCATGACTCCCGCCCACTCTCCCACCCTCTCTCTCTCTCCTCCCACCCCCATGACTCCCGCCCACTCTCCCACCCTCTCTCTCTCTCCTCCCTCCCCCATCCCTCCCTCCCACTCTCCCACCCTCTCTCTCCTCCCTCCCCCATCCCTCCCTCCCACTCTCCCACCCTCTCTCTCTCTCCTCCCTCTATCTATCTATCTCTCTCTCTCTCTCTTTCTCTCTCTCTCTTTATCTTTCTCTCTCTCTCTCTCTCTCTCGCTCTCTCTCTCTCTCTTTCTCTCTCTCTCTCACTCTCTCTCCCTCTCTCTATCTATCTATCTATCTCTCTCTCTCTCTCTTTCTCTCTCTCTCTCTCACTCTCTCTCTTTATCTTTCTCTCTCTCTCTCTCTCTCTCTCTTTCTCTCTCTCTCTCTCACTCTCTCTCTTTATCTTTCTCTCTCTCTCTCTCTCTCTCTCTCTCTCTCTCTCAATTATATCTCAATTTAAAGGCTTTATTGGCATGGGAAACATATGTTAACATTGCAAAAGCAAGTGAACTTGATAAAAGCAAAAGTTAACTAAACAATACAACTTTGCAGTAAACATTGCACTTACAAAGTTCCAAAAGAATAAAATACATTACAGATTTCACATTATGTGCAAATAGTTAAAGTACAAAATAATTTGTTTTCGTATTCTTTGTGGGTCTGTGTAATCTGAGGGAAATATGTGCCTCTAATATGGTCATACATTTGGCGGAAGGTCAGGAAGTGCAAGTCCGTTTCCACCTCATTTTGTGGGCAGTGTGCACATAGCCTGTCTTCTCTTGAGAGCCAGGTCTGCCTACAGCGGCCTTTCTCAATAGCAAGGCTATGCTCACTGAGTCTAGCATTCTAGTTCGCTCTGTTTTTTTGTTCATTCTTTCCAATGTGTTAAGCAAATTCTCTTTTTGTTTTCTCATGATTTGGTTGGGACTAATTGTGTTGCTGTCCTGGGGCCTGTTTGTGTTTGTGAATTGGTATGTCGAATTTTATGCTCCTTTTGATGGCATAGAAGGCCCCTCTTGCCTTGTCTCTCAGTTCGTTCACAGGTGTGTGTTAGTGACCTGTGGCGCTGATGTTTAGGCCGAGGTATGTATAGTTCTTTGTGTGCTCAATGCCAACAGTGTCTAGATGGAATTTGTATTTGTGGTCCTGGCAACTGGACCATTTTTGGAACACCATTATTTTATTCTTAATGAGATTTACTGTCAGGGCCCAAGTCTGACAGAATCTGTGCAGAAGATCTAGCTGCTGTAGGCCCTCCTTGGTTGGGGACAGAAACACCAGATAATCAGCAAACAGTAGACATTTGACTTTAGATTCTAGTAGGGTGATGCTGGGTGCTGCAGACTGTTCTAGTGCCCTCATCAATTTTCTCTTTCTCTCTCTTTTTCCCTCCCTCCCTCCCTCCCTCCCTCCCTCCCTCCCTCCCTCCCTCCCTCCCTCCCTCCCTCCCTCCCTCCCTCCCTCCCAGACCACCCACCCCCTCTCTCTCTTCTCTCCGGCATTCCCTCTCTCCCACCCTTCCTATCTCTCCCCCCCCCCCCCCCCCCTCCAGGGAGGACGTTGACCCTGAGAAGGTAGACCAGGAGACACAGGCCCTGTCCCTGCTGGATCGGATCACTTCCTGCCTACAGCATCTGGCCGGGCAGAACCCCAATGTGGTGGAGAGAATGAGGCTGCAGCACATCTCCAGGAACATGATAGGCTACAGTACAGTAGGGATATATATACGCTTACTGTAGGGCAGGGCCTACAGGGCCTAACCAGGACTGGTACAGGGCCTAACCAGGACTGGTACAGGGCCTAACCAGGACTGGTACAGGGCATAACCAGGGCTGGTACAGGGCCTAACCAGGACTGGTACAGGGCCTAACCAGGACTGGTACAGGGCCTAACCAGGACTGGTACAGGGCCTAACCAGGACTGGTACAGGGCCTAACCAGGACTGGTACAGGGCCTAACCAGGACTGGTACAGGGCCTAACCAGGGCTGGTACAGGGCCTAACCAGGACTGGTACAGGGCCTAACCAGGACTGGTACAGGGCCTAACCAGGACTGGTACAGGGCATAACCAGGGCTGGTACAGGGCCTAACCAGGACTGGTACAGGGCCTAACCAGGACTGGTACAGGGCCTAACCAGGACTGGTACAGGGCCTAAACAGGACTGGTACAGGGCCAAACCAGGACTGGTACAGGACCTAACCAGGACTGGTACAGGGCCAAACCAGGACTGGTACAGGGCCTAACCAGGACTGTTACAGACTGTTAAACAGCCATCACTAACATTGAGTAAACCCATGTTTAAGATGGCCAAAGAAGAGTCTTTAAATAACTGTTTTTGTTCTGACTTTTCCAGTCAGAATGTTGGCGTGTTGATCAATAAATAACACAGCCATTTTGGAACACACCTCCAGTAAGAGCACATGTGCCACATTCCGGGAATATGGTATGTACTGCAACCAGGTTTTTACCACGTCTGTCAGGTTCCTGTAATGTCATAAACTCAGCAAAAAAAGAAACGTCCTGTCACTGTCAACTGCGTTTATTTTCAGCAAACTTAACATGTGTAAATATTTGTATGAACATAACAAGATTCAACAACTGAGACATAAACTGAACAAGTTCCACAGACATGTGACTAACAGAGATGGAATCATGTGTCCCTGAACAAAGGGGGGGTCAAAATCAAAAGTAACAGTCAGGCCACCAGCTGCATTAACCATTGCAGTGCATCACCTCCTCATGGACTGCACCAGATTTGCCCATTCTTGCTGTGAGATGTTACCCCACTCTTCCACCAAGGCACCTGCAAGTTCACTGACATTTCTGGGGGGAATGGCCCTAGCCCTCACCCTCCGATCCAACAGGTTCCAGACGTGGTCAATAGGATTGAGATCCGGGCTCTTCGATGGCCATGGCAGAACACTGACATTCCTGTCTTGCAGGAAATCACACACAGAACGAGCAGCATGGCTGTTGTCATTTTCATGCTGGAGAGTCATGTCAGAATGAGCCTGCAGGAAGGGTACCACATGAGGGAGGAGGATGTCTTCAAAATCAAATCAAATCTAAATGTATTTGTCACGTGCGCCGAATGCAACAGGTGTAGTAGACCTCCCTGTAACGCACAGCGTTGAGATTGCCTGCAATGACAACAAGCTCAGTTCGATGATGCTGTGACACACCGCCCCAGACCCTGACGGACCCTCCACCTCCAAATCGATCCCGCTCCAGAGTACAGGCCTCGGTGTAAAGCTCATTCCGTTGACGATAAACGCGGATCCAACCATCACCCCTGGTGGGACAAAGCCGTGACTCATCAGTGAAGAGCACTTTTTGCCAGTCCTGTCTGGTCCAGCGACAGTGGGTTTGTGCCCATAGGCGACATTGTTGCCGGTGATGTCTGGTGAGGACCTGTCTTACAACAGGCCTACAAGCCCTCAGTCCAGTATCTCTCAGCCTATTGCGGACAGTCTGAGCACTGATGGAGGGATTGTACGTTTCTGGTGTAACTCGGGCAGTTGTTGTTGCCATCCTGTACCTGTCCTGCAGGTGTGATGTTCGGATGTACCAATCCTGTGCAGAAGTTGTTTACACGTGGTCTGCCACTGCGAGGATGATCAGCTGTCAGTCCTGTTTCCCTGTAGCACTGTCTTAGGCGTCTCACAGTACGGACATTGCAAATTATTGCCCTGGCCACATCTGCAGTCCTCATGCCTCATGCCATTTTTACGAATTATCTTTGAAAGACAGGGTCCTGAAAAATTGACATTTATTTTTTTGCTGAGTTTATGTGCATGGATGGTTTTTTAACCAACCAGATTTGGGAGAGATGTCCTTATGTAAATCCTTCCATGAGTTTTCAGGTGTCATAAGGAAATGTAAGAATAAAGGATGTCCAATTCTTATGTACAATTATGAATTGTGCTGATAAAAAAATACATTTTTATAAAGTCATCTATCTTGTTCTGTTGTTTCCTCCTATCTATAGTCTTCATAAAGTCATCTATCTTGTTCTGTCGTTTCCTCCTACCTATAGTCTTCATAAAGTCATCTATCTTGTTCTGTCGTTTCCTCCTATCTATAGTCTTCATAAAGTCATCTATCTTGTTCTGTCATTTCCTCCTGTCTATAGTCTTCATAAAGTAATCTATCTTGTTCTGTCATTTCCTCCTATCTATAGTCTTCATAAAGTCATCTATCTTGTTCTGTCGTTTCCTCCTATCTATAGTCTTCATAAAGTCATCTATCTTGTTCTGTCGTTTCCTCCTATCTATAGTCTTCATAAAGTCATCTATCTTGTTCTGTCGTTTCCTCCTATCTATAGTCTTCATAAAGTCATCTATCTTGTTCTGTCGTTTCCTCCTATCTATAGTCTTCATAAAGTCATCTATCTTGTTCTGTCGTTTCCTCCTATCTATAGTCTTCATAAAGTCATCTATCTTGTTCTGTCGTTTCCTCCTATCTATAGTCTTCATAAAGTAATATATCTTGTTCTGTCATTTTCTCCAGTCTTCATAAAGTCATCTATCTTGTTCTGTCGTTTCCTCCTACCTATAGTCTTCATAAAGTCATCTATCTTGTTCTGTCGTTTCCTCCAGTCGGACCAAGAGGTACCTGAAGAGCTATTGGAGTGACGGGTGAGTCATGTCTGACAGTCACAATTAGAGCTAGGTTGTGTTCACCTGGAACCACCCGGAAGAAAACAGACTGGAACAGGGAAGGACTACGCTTGTTTTAGTTTTCGGGAATTTCTTTTTTGCTTCGGTGTGCCCAAATGAACTGTCTACCAGTCAGACACAGAGCAGACCTGGGTTCAAATAGTGTTTGAAAGTCTTGAGTGTCAGACAGACAGAGTTTATACCTTTGGGACTATTCCATTGGTTCCATTGCGCCAGACAAGCTCAATCGAGCACAGCTAAAGTATTTGAAAGAGTTAATATGTAGAGTCACAGTAGACACACACACACACACACACACACACAGAGACAGATAAGGGTGTGTACTGGTGTCTTCCTTCCTCTAGGTTGATATTTGATTTCATCGGTAAGCAGCACCTCCACATGATCCTAAAGGACCAGCCCTCAACGGAACCTTCCTACTGTGCTTCAGTGACTCTGAGATAGTAGGCATCACCATCACATATGTGGCTCCCTCCGAGAGTAAGTCTGCCACACACACACAATCATATAGTTAGCTTTTATTGCAGCTACATCATGTTAGCTAAATGACAGTGTCATCTTCGGAGAAAGGAGTACTAAGGCGTCCCAAGTAGCAACCTTTTTCCTTCTTAGTGTACTAGTGTCTATTGTAATTGATCATACTCTGTTTTTCCACTCTGACTGCTTGCCTCTGGTCTTGAATGCTGGATGCCAGAGACACAGAACTATATATTAGAACTCATATTCTAATAACTGACATTATTTTCCCTATTTTCCTTTACCTGGTCTGTCTCTCTCTCTCTCTCTCTCTGGTCCTCTCTCTTCCTCTTACTCCCTCCCTCTCTCTTGACGGGGGCCAGAAGATTACAGAATATTCTATCGTCTACCAAAAGAGACTTGGAGGAAGACATTAAGAACATCTTCCTAATATTGAGTTGCACCCCCTTTTTGCCCGCAGATCCGCCTCAGTTCGTCGGGGCATTGCTTCTACAAGGTGTCTAAAGCGTTCCACAGGGATGCTGGCCCATGTTGACTCCAATGCTTCCCACAGTTGTGTCAAGTTGGCTGGATGTCCTTTGGATGGTGGACCATTCTTGATACACACGGGAAACTGTTGAGTGTGAAAAACCCAGCAGCTTTGCAGTTCTTGACACAAACCCGTGTACATGGCACCTACTACAATACCCCGTTCAAAAGCACTTAAATCTTTTGTCTTGCCCATTCACCCACTGAATGGCACACACACACTATCCATGTCTCAATTGTCTCAAGGCTTAAAATTCCTTCTTTAACCTGTCTCCTCCCCTTCATCTACACGGATTGAAGTGGATTTAACAAGTGACATCAATAAGGGATCATAGCTTCCACCTGGCCCCAGAGACACCAGAACATCACATTTAAGAACATGTTGAAGATTGTTCCACAAATAAGCTGCAAGAAAACAAAAACTTGCTACCTACTTCAGTGGATGTTGAACACATTTCTACCTGCAAATGAACACATTTCTACCTGCAAATGAACACATTTCTACCTGCAAATGAACACATTTCTACCTGCAAATGAACACATTTCTACCTGAAAATGAACACATTTCTACCTGCAAATGAACACATTTCTACCTGCAAATGAACACATTTCTACCTGCAAATGAACACATTTCTACCTGCAAATGAACACATTTCTACCTGCAAATGAACACATTTCTACCTGCAAATGAACACATTTCTACCTGCAAATGAACACATTTCTACCTGCAAATGAACACATTTCTACCTGCAAATGAACACATTTCTACCTGAAAATGAACACATTTCTACCTGCAAATGAACACATTTCTACCTGAAAATGAACACATTTCTAGCAGTAAATGTGTTAAATTATAGCCATGGTATAAAAGAGATAATCAACAGGGCTCTATGCGTTCTCTAGAAAATAATGCAACTCCGTGGAAGGTCAGGTCCACCCTGCTAACACGCCATGGGAACACACCTTCCACATCGTTCATTATTTCGTCGTTCATACACGAAACCAAAGAAATCAACTATGAGGAACATTTCTGACACAGCAAATATACAAACCTTTAGTTTCTACACGTCATGTATTAAACATGTTTTATTTAACTAGGCCAGTCAGTTAAGAAAAAATTCTTATTTTCCAATGAGGGCCTACCCCTGCCAAACCCTCCCCTAGCCCGGACGATACTGGGCCAATTGTGTGCTGCTCTATGGGACACCCAATCACGGCCGATTGTGATACAGCCCGGGATCAAACCAGGGTCTGTAGTGACACCTCTAGCACTGAGATGCAGTGCTTTAGACCGCTGCACCACTCGGGAGCCCTAAGTGCTGAATTCAAATTCATAGATCCAACAATGACGTTGGGGGATTCCCGAAATCAAGACGTGATAGGCAGAAAATCCGGAATCCTCCAACCAGGATTTCTGGAAAGTTCCTGGAATTTTGCAACCCTTGTTGTAATGAGTGTTTCTACCACTGTGTAGTGCCTGTGAGTTAGTTCGGAGCTGGTATTGAGGAGAGAAGGAGATGGTCTAGGCTTCTATATGCTGTAGTGTGTGATTCTACCACACAGTAGCAGGACTGGGGTGGGTGTAGTACTTATTAGGATCCCCAATTAGCTGTTGCCAAGGCAATGGCTACTCTTCCTGGGGTCCAAACAGGAAACAACATAACATGATATACACAGCACTAGATTACAATTCCATTACAATTCAGCCATTCAGCAGACGCTCACATCCAGAGCGACCCACAGCTAGTGCATTAATCTTAAGATAGCCAGGCAAAACAGTATAAGATAGATGGTAGCGAGCTATGTGGCTTGGATGGTAGAAAGAGGGGCTGTGGAGTGATTGGTTGTGTTGGGGTCAGCAGTCTGAAGCAGAGAGGCAGGTGATAGAAAATAAATTCCCCACGCTAGCAGGTTTTAACCCCATCCCTGTAAAACAGGCTTACACCCACAATAGAGGGCTTACCAATGCAGGACTGGTCAGGAGGGGGGCAGAACGCACAGACCACAATAGAGATACAACAACCCACCACCCAACGAGTTCATTCTGAGCCTGGCCTGCCTCTTCCTTATTAAGGCCTACAGCCATACAGGCATAGCTTGATTTTTACACATTTGGTCGACTCAGACTTTGAGATAATACAGAACTCTGTGTTCTTCGGTTATTTCAGTTGTTTGTCAACTTACTAAAATGGTTGGTGATAACATCAACATGCACAGCTCAATTTCCTCAATTTCTCCATGTAAGAGTGGGCTTGGAAATTACATTGAAGTGTGCAGCTGACTGGTATGAGAGAATAGCTTAAAATCACGCTGATCTTTATCATAAAAATGAAACATCCCTTTCCTTTTATTACACATGATCATTTATAACAGTCTGTGTCCTGGGGTCAGTTGTTAATAACTGGTGTCTTGTGTGATCTTAGGTATGCTCCCTATAATTCTGCCATCTCTCTCGCTCTCTCTACCATCCTGGAGGACCTGGCCTCAGGACAACCTGGCCTGATGACTCCTGGTCTCAGGACAACCTGGCCTGATGACTCCTGGTCTCAGGACAACCTGGCCTGATGACTTCCACCCTCAGGACAACCTGGCCTGATGACTCCTGGTCTCAGGACAACCTGGCCTGATGACTCCCACCCTCAGGACAACCTGATCTGATGACTCCTGGTCTCAGGACAACCTGGCCTGATGACTCCTGGCCTCAGGACAACCTGGCCTGATGACTCCTGGCCTCAGGACAACCTGGCCTGATGACTCCCACCCTCAGGACAACCTGGCCTGATGACTCCTGGCCTCAGGACAACCTGGCCTGATGACTCCTGGCCTCAGGACAACCTGGCCTGATGACTCCGGGCCTCAGGACAACCTGGCCTGATGACTCCTGGCCGTGCTGCTGATCCAGTTTCTGGTGTCCTGCCTGTGGGTATAAAACTCTGATCTGTTCACTGGTCGTGCTACCTTGTCCCAGACCAGCTGCCCCCCCCCCCCCCCCCCCCCCGCCCCCTCCCATGCACATGCTGTCTCGACCTCTGAATGATCGGCTATGAAAAGCCTACTGACATTTACTCCTGATGTGCTGACCTATTGCACCCTCTACATTATTATTATTATTTGACCCTGCTGGTCATCTATGAACGTTTGAACATCTTGAAGAATGATCTGGCCTTATTGGCCATGTACTCTCTAATCTCCACCCGGCACAGCCAGAATAGGGCTAGCCACGTCACAGAGCCTGGTTTCCTCTAGGTTCCAGCCTAGGTTCCTCAAGGTTTCCTCCTAGGTTCCAGCCTAGGTTCCTCTAGGTTTCTTCTAGGTTCCAGCCTAGGTTCCTCTAGGTTTCCTCTAGGTTCCAGCCTAGGTTCCTCTAGGTTTCCTTTAGGTTCCAGCCTAGGTTCCTCTAGGTTTCCTCTAGGTTCCAGCCTAGGTTCCTCTAGGTTTCCTCTAGGTTCCAGCCTAGGTTCCTCTACGTTTCTTCATAGGTTCCAGCCTTTCAAAGGGAATTTTTCCTAGCCATGGTGCTTCTACATCTGCATTGCTTGCTCTTTGGGGTTTTAGGATGGTTATCTGTATAAGAACTTTGTGACATCTGCTGATGTAAAAATACATTTATAAATACATTTGATTGATTTAATGTGATTGTTAACAGACATGGCTCACCCCAAAATCTATGTATTCTTATGGAATTTCTGTCCCATGGTACTACAGTATAAGCACTCTGGTAAAGGGTATGCTACACAGTGAGTGCATATACTGTAGATATGGGGTGGAAAGAGTAGGCTATCTGAGTGGCTACTGCTCCACCATGGATAAGGGCAGCTATATGAGTAGCTACTGCTCCACCGTGGATAAGGGCAGCTATATGAGTAGCTACTGCTCCACCATGGATAAGGGCAGCTATGTGAGTAGCTACTGCTCCACCACGGATAAGGGCAGCTATATGAGTAGCTACTGCTCCACCATGGATAAGGGCAGCTATATGAGTAGCTACTGCTCCACCATGGATAAGGGCAGCTATATGAGTAGCTACTGCTCCACCACGGATAAGGGCAGCTATATGAGTAGCTACTGCTCCACCATGGATAAGGGCAGCTATATGAGTAGCTACTGCTCCACCATGGATAAGGGCAGCTATATGAGTAGCTACTGCTCCACCATGGATAAGGGCAGCTATATGAGTAGCTACTGCTCCACCATGGATAAGGGCAGCTATATGAGTAGCTACTGCTCCACCGTGGATAAGGGCAGCTATATGAGTAGCTACTGCTCCACCATGGAAAAGGGTAGCTATATGAGTAGCTACTGCTCCACCATGGATAAGGGCAGCTATATGAGTAGCTACTGCTCCACCACTGATAAGGGCAGCTATCTGAGTAGCTACTGCTCCACCGTGGATAAGGGCAGCTATATGAGTAGCTACTGCTCCACCATGGATAAGGGCAGCTATATGAATAGCTACTGCTCCACCACGGATAAGGGCAGCTATATGAGTAGCTACTGCTCCACCATGGATAAGGGCAGCTATATGAGTAGCTACTGCTCCACCATGGATAAGGGCAGCTATATAAGTAGCTACTGCTCCACCACGGATAAGGGCAGCTATATGAGTAGCTACTGCTCCACCACGGATAAGGGCAGCTATATGAGTAGATACTGCTCCACCACGGATAAGGGCAGCTATATGAGTAGCTACCGCTCCACCACGGATAAGGGCAGCTATATGAGTAGCTACTGCTCCACCGTGGATAAGGGCAGCTATATGAGTAGCTACTGCTCCACCACTGATAAGGGCAGCTATATGAATAGCTACTGCTCCACCGTGGATAAGGGCAGCTATATGAGTAGCTACTGCTCCACCACGGATAAGGGCAGCTATATGAATAGCTACTGCTCCACCACGGATAAGGACAGCTATATGAGTAGCTACTGCTCCACCACGGATAAGGGCAGCTATATGAATAGCTACTGCTCCACCACTGATAAGGGCAGCTATATGAATAGCTACTGCTCCACCGTGGATAAGGGCAGCTATATGAGTAGCTACTGCTCCACCACGGATAAGGGCAGCTATATGAATAGCTACTGCTCCACCACGGATAAGGGCAGCTATATGAATAGCTACTGCTCCACCACTGATAAGGGCAGCTATCTGAGTAGCTACTGCTCCACCACGGATAAGGGCAGCTCTTATACATTCGACAGCAAGACAAACAGATCATAGAAAGCAACAGAATCTGTGACTGGGAGCCTTTTGTTTCTAGCGTATGAAAGGAAGGGAGGAAAATGTCCCTGAGCACAGCACTATCCTTTCATCCGTCTGTCCTCTCTAGCGGGCTAGCCTGATCAGCGCGATGCTGGACGCTCCCGTGCTGAAGCTCAATAACAAACCCCCTGTAGTCCGCTCACCCCCCACCCCCCCCCCCCACCCCTCTCCTCCTCCTCTGTTGCTTTATCTGTCCTGAGCCCGAGCCTCTCCGCTCAGCCGCCACATACAATGTAAAAGTCTGCCTAATCAAATATGGGGCTGAGCAGAACCAACTTGAATTGCATTGCACCCATCCAGAATACTAGGGAGAGAGCTACCTATGGAGAATAAAGCAATACATGTATTGCAATCAATGTAATGATCGTTCACTAGGAGTTTCCATTGAAGGGTTTCATAGAGTGGATGTGTGAGAATGAGAATAGCTTAGCGTGTGGAGACAATCAGAAGACTATTGAGAAAGACCGGTTGATAATGAGGCACCCCTCTGGATGCAGTGTTGCCAACTGAGGGGGTTAAAGGTTGAGGGTAAGGTTGAAGGTTGAAGGTTCAAAACCCAGTTACATATTCAAGGCAGTGTTAGAGATCAACTTTGGAAAATACTAACAGTTGAGAACACCATTGTAGAGGCACACCGGCTTCTTAATATGGATATAGTTCATATCACTGATTTGCATTGATATAAAGCCACACATATTATAAACCCTCAATAATCAAAGAATATTGTCAGAGTTACATTGATGTTGTCATAACAGACAGTAAGTCAATCAATCTCCTGAACTCGTCCTGTCTTTCAGGTCATAGTGAGATGAGAATACTGCATGCATAACCACACATTACTTCAGTCTTTCTGTTGGCAGCAGGTTGTGAGTTCAGCCTGGTTTCTGTTATGGGGCCTCCCTTGCTCTATGGTGTTATGAATGCTGGGATTGTCCTCTGGTGTCTGTCAGCACTTGAAGCATGTTGAGAGAGGAGGACAGACCCTTTTTACCCCACTGGAGAGATGAGATGGGCCCAATAGGACTCTGGAAAGGCTAACTGGGAACCACCAGACCATAGGTCTTATATATATCGACTCAGTACTGGTACTCCCTGTATATAGGCAAGTCATTTTTACTCGTTATTGTTTTTCACTGTGTATTTATTCATATATATATATATATATATATATATATATACATATATATACATATGTTCAGCTTGGTTTCTGTATATATATATGAATAATGAATAAATACACAGTGAAAAACAATAACGAGTAAAAATGACTTGCCTATATACAGGGAGTACCAGTACTGAGTCGATATATATAAGACCTATGGTCTTTTTTTTTTCTTGTTGGAAAAGGACCGTAAGTAAGCATTTCACTGTTGTTTTCAAAGCATGTGACGAATAAAATGTGATTTGCTATTTGTCTAAAGCGATCCACTACTGGTAGTAGCAGAATGTCAAGTATCTGACCTCACCGACCTCAACGTCTAACATTACCAATATTAACAGTTAGGAATACCACCCAAACTACTGGTACCTGTTCAATAGGATTTTCCTGAGTTTACACATGATCAAAGTAAAATATGTCTATTCAAACCTATAGCCTTTCAAAATTCTCCTCCTTCAACCTTTTATCTGTGTCCTGGACTATATGAACTATATGAACCTCAGAGTTCAGGTTTAGAGTTAGGATGATGATCCCTGGCATGGGCACTGGGCAGCGAGAGGTCAGGGTGAGAGAAGGGTTAAGTATTTTTGTTGTGTTGATCTGTTGTGTTGTACGATGAACCCTCCCAGCCCCTTCCCCCGGGGGCCCGTGGCCCTGGGCTGTTATAAATAGTCCCATGGGCTCTCCCTGCTCTGACAGAGAGGCTGAATGTCTGCAGGACATCCTTTTCTCTACTAACCACCAGCAGGGTTGGCATACCAACACTCCGCTCCACACAGACAGGACGAGCAGGGTTGGCATATAGACGCACAGAGACCCACGCTCCGCTCCACAAAGACAGGACCAGCAGGGTTGGCATATAGACGCACAGTGACCCACGCTCCGCTCCACACAGACAGGACGAGCAGGGTTGCCATATAGACACACAGAGACCCACGCTCCGCTCCACACAGACAGGACCAGCAGGGTTGGCATATAGACGCATAGAGACCCACGCTCCATCCACACAGACAGGACGCGGTTTTCTATAACTGGACTGAAAACAGCTTACAGAAAGCAACATTGCAGATCATTGGAAGTCAGTAAAGTTAGTGACTCCTAGAGAGTTGCATGTGGAACTGTTGTTTACGTGCGGAAGCATCTTTAGGTTTAGGGGCCAGTTTTGCTTTGAAGTTTGCTCTCTTTTTTTAATCTTACCTTGAAGGCATCACTGAGATAAGTCATTATTGATACGGTAAGCAGAGCTAAACTCACTCTAAAGGAGAATACACATTTGGGATAGCCATTTGGGCTAGCCTCTTGACTTTTTGGCCACCATGTGGGAGTTCCGTTCCATGTCGTTCTGGCGGGCAGTGTTCGCTGAGTTCTATGGCACCATGTTCTTTGTGTTCTTCGGTCTGGGGGCGGCTCTGCGCTGGACCACCGGGTCCCACAACGTTCTCCACGTGGCTTTCTGCTTCGGCCTGGCCGCTGCCACCCTCATCCAGTCCATCGGTCACATCAGTGGTGGACACATCAACCCGGCTGTCACCTTCGCCTACTTGATTGGCTCCCAGATGTCCCTGTTCCGTGCTGTCTTCTACATCGTGGCCCAGTGTCTGGGGGCGCTGGCTGGGGCCGCTGTGCTCTACTCGGTCACCCCCAACAACATGAGGGGCAACCTGGCACTCAACATGGTAAGATTAGCCAGAGACAAAGAGGCAAAGCGAGAAGTTTTACTCCGCCCAAAATGTATCCACGAAAATAAGCCCACGAAGTGAGGTAAATGAGAGTGTAGAATTTGGTCAACACAAAAATGTATTGCTAATTTGCTACGTGACGGTAGTGATGGTTAGGTTGTTACGAATGCACTGATATATACATGGACGCATGAGGCATGAGGCAACTTTTCTTTTTTATGACTATCAGAGTAGTGTCTGTTGTCATAGAGACAGATAGAGGGCTTTTCCATTAAGGGATTCCACCATTTTAAAGTAGTCAACTGGGTGGGGATTCCTATGAGTTGGGAGCAATCAGTCAAAGAAGAAGAAAATAGAGTACTTTAAAATGGAGATGAGCCCATGCTGACGCTATGATGGCAGAGATACAAAGATGAGTCCTCTATCTTTATGGCCTGTTGTTCACACGTGTATCTGCTCTCTCATTGGCTAGAATTGTCCCACCTTATCTCGCCTCCTCCCGCCTGCCTTCCATCTTTGAGGACAGTATTTCCATTGTTAGAGCAGTCAGTTGACTATCTTGTCAATATAATAGACAATCTTTGGACTACTTGACCCATGATAGGCGAATTCAGTCAATTCAGTTCAATTGAAATGGAATTGATCCCAACCCTGATAGGAAAGTATTTATCACACATTTCAGAGTTCCATTTTCATCTGCCATTTGAATGAATGAAATGAACTTGACAGGGGATAAAGAACATCTGCGTGTGTAACCACAATTAGGTGGTCTATTAGAATTTCCAATTCAGTCTTTCTAACATTGTGAGTATCAGACAATTTAGCAACTCAGTTTAAAGGTCCTAATAGAAGGCCTGTGGCAGATGTGTTGGTTATATAGCAGTTGAATCTGTACAACAGTCTTTAATAAAACATGGCCAGGGTTGTGGATACATTTTGAATTTTCTTTTACAATGTTAGACGTTATGAATAGGTAATAACACAAAAACACCACTCTTTAGAATGCAAGGACAATGTAAGATTTGCTAATGATCTTTTCTCCGTGAGTCATTTTGATGTGTTTAAGGTTCAACCTGTTGATTGATTGATTGATTGATTGACTGACTGCTGAAGTTTTTCACATCGGCCAGTGGAGCCGATATGACTTCCAAAAGTGAACTGGAACCATTCACTAAGCCGTGTTCGATCTCTGACCCCTTGTCCAGCTGCAGCCAGGTATCAGCCTGGGCATGGCCACCACTGTGGAGGTGTTCCTCACCCTGCAGCTGGTTGTCTGCATCTTCGCTGTGACCGACGAGAGGCGTAACGGACGCCTGGGCTCTGCCGCCCTGGCCATCGGCTTCTCTGTTCTCATAGGACATCTGTTGGGGGTAAGACATATTACAAATATATCAAATATATATTTATAGACCATGGATTATATAGGGAATTGTATCGGGGTGAAAACGAGCTTAGACACAGGGTCAACTGGGATGAAGGTGGGGTAAGAGACAGTCTTGGAGAGAGAGGCCATTATGACTCAACAATACGATCACAACAGCATATATAATAGACAAAAGCTGGGGATTTAGGTTTCGGTCAATTTAAATGATGAATGATTAGATGACAATGACAGAAGCAGTAAAACCTGACTAATCCATCCCTGTGACTACAAGGGAGAAGGAGTGTGTAATCCATTGTTTTGATGTGGTTGGTCAGGACACTAGAGAGAGGGCAATTATGATGCAGGGAGGTTTTTGACCACTCCATATTCTACACACTGCTACCTAAACATAACCCTGATCCACTGTCCTTCCTGTAGATGTACTATACTGGTACTGGAATGAACCCTGCCAGGTCCTTCGCCCCCGCTGTGCTGGTCAGAAAATTTGTCAACCACTGGGTAAGACCTTTTGTTCACACCTTATAAAGCCATTTACATTTAACATTTACAGCAAGTTAAAAACAAGTTACAATGTGTTGCTTGGAGTTTAGAACTGTGTAATGTGACATGTAGCTAGATGAACTCATCAACACACCTCCCCCTCTCTCTCTCCCTCTCTCTCTCTCCCTCCCTATCTCTCTCTCACTCACTCTGTGTGTGTGTGTGTCTGTCTTCCTCTCCTCCCTCTCTTTGTTCTGGTCCTGTGGCAGGTGTACTGGGTGGGTCCGATGATTGGCGGTGCTATGGGAGCTATTATCTATGATTTCATGCTGTTCCCCCGCATGCGCAGCCTCTCTGAGAGGATGGCAATCCTGAAGGGTACCAGGCCCCCAGAGGCTGAGAGCCAGCAAGACGCCAGAGGAGAGCCCATCGAGCTCAAGACTCAGGCCCTATAAGCCTGGTGAAGAAAGTTGGCTTTCTGAACCCCATATTCCCCTATTCTGTACACAAACCTCCTCCGAAACCTCAACCCTACCCAACACACATACACACACATTTCTCTTCCTCTCTAACCCACACACCCACATAGTACACACAGACCATCACGACAACTCCACCTTTCTCACCCTCCTCATCCTTACTCTGCTGATCCAGAAACAGTACATGCTGAATTACTGGGCAGCCAAAGCTCTAACCCTCCTCCAACCTGTGAACTATGACCCCCTCCCTCCCTTGGACTGCAGGACAAAGATGGAGGGTAAGAAGAGGACTTAGTGGCCACTGAAGAAAGCACCCTGCTGCGGCCTGTTGTGTAGGGAGTGGGTCAGTCCTGGCTGACCAGGTGGCTGTAACTGCTCAGGACAGGGGCATGTCTCTCTCTTCTTTTCTATCTATATTTTGTAGTCTGCTAGGAGTGTAGCTACAGTAGAGCAGTGAACTTCATGCTTTTTCAATTTTTTTTATGAAACTTCTGGTACCTGATGTGTATGTTATTATTATGCCCTTGAAGAATTTCCAGGGATTTTTTTCAACTCTAGTTATATTTTCAAGTCATGCGTTGTGTTGTTTGTGCGTGTTTTAGGAGACCATTGTCTCATTAACAATTCCTTTGTTCGTCATCATGCTGTTTTACAGTACGTAGTTTACCTTTATTTAACTAGGCAAGTCAGTTAAGAACAAATTCTTATTTACAATGACAGCCTACGGGGGAACAGTGGGTTGACTGCCTTGTTCAGTGACAGAACAACAGATTTGTACCTTGTTAGACTGCAGCCTATTCTAAGGGAAAGAAGCATCTTTTGTCCCCCTCTTCCTTCAATGAAAGTTCTGATTCATTACTAGCAACATATTTAGAGTGGTCCCCTTTTGTCCAAAAGCCCTTCAATTTTTAGCTGTCTTTTTAAAAATTGTTCTGTCTAATTGTAGACTGTCTCTTCTAGGGGAGCACAAACAGTCAGATTTATATGAAAATTAACACACAACACACACAAAAACTCAATCTCCATTTCTATTTAAACACATTATCTTGAAATTGTATATTATTTTTCATTTAGTATTACAAAATTCCACTTCTTTGACCTGATGTCTCTCGTCAACTTTGACTTTTTACAGCCATGATATGTGCCTGAAGACATAAAAGGGTTTATTCTGTATGCAGTTCAGTACCAGTATTATCTGTGCCAGACTGTTATGTTTTACTCTGTTTCTGGAATGCTGTTTTTTTTTCTTTCATTAAAGGTTTTGCTGTTACAGCGGTTTCATGTACAGGCGTGTGATAGCTGGATTGGCTTTTATTTTGTGTCATTTTACTTAATAACAAAAAAAATCAAACTGGCTTTGTCGTGTGGATCAACCTTATTTTATTAGTTGATTGTAGATTATTTCTTATACATATCCTTTAAATCTCTCTTCTGTCTAGGCCGGGGAGAGGTTCTCTTCTCTCTCTAGGAGGAGAGGTTCTCTTCTCTCTCTAGGAGGAGAGGTTCTCTTCTCTCTCTAGGAGGAGAGATTCTCGTCTCTCTAGGAGGAGAGATTCTCATCTCTCTCTAGGAGGAGAGATTCCCGTCTCTCTAGGAGGAGAGGTTCTCGTCTCTCTAGGAGGAGAGGTTCTCATCTCTCTTTAGGAGGAGAGGTTCTCATCTCTCTTTAGGAGGAGAGGTTCTCATCTCTCTCTAGGAGGAGAGGTTCTCTTCTCTCTCTAGGGGGAGAGGTTCTCGTCTCTCTCTAGGAGGAGAGATTCTCGTCTCTCTAGGAGGAGAGATTCTCATCTCTCTCTAGGGGGAGAGGTTCTCGTAACTCTCTAGGAGGAGAGGTTATCTTCTCTCTCTAGGGGGAGAGGTTCTCTTCTCTCTCTAGGAGGAGAGGTTCTCATCTCTCTCTAGGGGGAGGGGGGTCGGTTTAAGGTCTGTTTTTCCCTCCAAACTCAGGTTCTTATCACCTGGTTGCAGATCTGTTTGTGCTATGTTGCCATTAAGTTAGCAAGACATCACAAATAGATCTGAAACCAGGCTATGGTTCTTATACCTGGGGGGTAAAAACAGAGGCGAAAAAGAGAGAGGATCGTGTTAACTGAGGCGACTAAATGCTTTAGCTTTGTGTTACTGTCTGGGTGAGGATGTGAGGTAAACTAAACGTGCACTTGTATGCCCCCCCCCCCGACTCCTTGGTCCCCCTCTTTCCTCCATTCCTGCTTTACCCCCCTACCTCCTCCCTCTGTTTACAAGGCGGACATTTTGTGTTCTGATCTAATGATGACAGGACAGTTGATGGGATGGAGGGAGGGGTACTGCATCGTTGAACCAGCTCATTGTGCTATTACACCCCCTTTCCGTTTTCACTGCTTGGTAGAGAAGTAAACTGAACCAGACATGTAAACTGATTCTCCTTTTTACATTCACTTTTATTCCGCTTGATTCCCCCAGCGATGGATATAATAGGTTTCCTTACTTTTTAAAATTCAAATAATGATGCTTGTATTCCATTGAAAAGCTTTGTGATGTACAGTGTACAATTTGTTTTGTTTTTACCATGATTGTTGAAACTGGATAGATAGACAATATAATTTCAAAGCTATACAATTTCCCCTCTTTGACCATTTAGTTATGAAAGGTATGGGGAAAATATGTAAGAACCATACGCTTAGATCCTATCAAGAACATATTATATACTTTAATAATCAGAGAATCCTGGATTTATCATTTTTATGTTAAAAACTTCCTAAAATTCAGATTTTTCTGTCTTTGTCTGTTTTCTTCTAGATTGAACTGTAGAAAAGAACACTGGAACAGTTTTAGGTTCATTCTTACCAATGGGGTGACAGGTGTGCAATTCAGTCACAACATATTTTCCTTGCATCTGTATAATATACATTATTTCTTATCCAATTGTAAAATCTAACCCAAATATAAATGTGATAGAACTCCATGGACAGGGAAATTACATTTATGTATATAAACAAATTCAAAAAAGATTTGGAATTAATGGTGTGTGCATGATTCTTTGAAAAGGAGAATATTACCATCTATTACTGACACAACACAAAAGCCCCAATCAGCAGAATCGAGTGTTTACTCATTTTAGTCCGTGAATGGTGAGCAGTGCCGACATTTAGCATGCTCCTAAACTAAACCAACAATAATTTTGTTTAGAGGAAATGAAAACTTCAAGTGGGACTGTCCAAAAGGTACATTATCTGGCAGAACATATTGCTATGTTGGTTTCTAATCTGTATAGATGCTCTCAGTACCCTACTCCTGTGTAATATCCAATGATGCATCAATGGTTATATCTGGGTATGAAGCCATGGTCTATAGACCATCAACACCACCTGGTGGTCATAGCATGTACTAGCATTCAACAGACTAATTCTCACATGCTGTAATAACAGATGACCCTTGTTCATGTTGTCATGCCCTTTATATCCCTTTAATCTGTTTAGGTCAAATATATATTATTCTCACTACGTGCCAGAAACGTTTTAAACCGGACAACAACAACTTAGTCAGAGACAGTTTATTAGAAATATGTGGAGAAATTCCCACCGCATTTAAACTGATATTTCATCAACATGATCTACGATATAGGTTGGCGAAACCTAGTAGTGCATCTGTTTTAACACGTGCATTTGGGGTTTTTTTGTACTGCGAGTGCAAATTAAACTTGGTCATTTAATGACAAGTTCTTTTTGTTGCGTTTCTGCACCCCTTTGAATGTGGAAGAAATAATTTGCTGCTTGTTTTATACAAAACAGCATGCAACAAATACAGAGTTAACCAACGGTATATACTTTGAAAATGTTCTGTATGTACGATGTTAACTAAAGCAAAAGCATCCTTGCAAAATGTGATTGAAAGGTTTTTCATGCTATACTGTAAAATAAGTTTAACATGCATATTTCATTCATTAATTTCTCATACCTTTACAGATGTTAACGTACATTGAGAAAATATTTGTTCCGAGCTAAAACTTATTTCAATATATTAAGAAAAATAAAACAAAAATGTACAGTACGAACAAAAGGGGTCATTTCTCACTAAAAAAAAGAAACAACTTTATTGAAAATAGGCAGTTGTTTTAAAACATATTTTTTCTTCTGTTAGAATTTACAATTATGTTGATATTCAATACGTAACCTCACTGACGTTATTAAATAAAAAGGTGGAGAGTAACTTTCAGACTATCCCATCAGAGCGGGGCCACATTCAGTAGGAAAACATTGTCAAACGTTGCAGATTGAAATACGATGAGCCGACACGATTCCTTCATTCTACATGTCAGTGGCACCTTTGTTCGACATGACGTAATTCTATCTGAACGTTCCATAACACTGTTCCTTGCTGAAGGCACCCCTGGTTGTTAAGTTAAAGCACGGTATAACTGAACCCCACAGCACATCATGGAAACAACTGAATTGTCCATGCAGAATTAGAACAGCAAAGCACAGCACTAAGACATTGGCTGGAGAATGCTCTGCTGCGATGCCATGACGACAGATACAGTCTCTCCTCAGTGAGGTTCCTCTGACGTGTTTGGAAAACTGCTGATATTTCCTCCTTTTTCAAATATGGTTACCAACTCAACTCGTCTCTCTCTTCAACCGACCTTTGAGGCTTTCATTTCTTGTCGTCATCGGTTACAGACTTTATATGCACCATTACTCCAGGTCTGGCATCTCTGAAAAAATTACAAATATTCAAATGTAAAAAAAGATTTTAAAAAAGGTAAAAAGCTAATCTAGCAAGTCTACAACATGGCTCATGTGTGGATGGTATGAGACTTATGAACAACTTTCAAATGAAATGCACCATAAAAATGATATAGAAATTGGCTGCTTTCTTTTAACCATGTGCAAAAATGATATCACAACTTACTTTCATCATCGCTGTCGTGCTGGAAATAAAAACAATATGAGATTCAGTGTCAAAACTGGAAAACTCAACAGAGCAAGAAAGCAAGTAGTTTCTCTTGCAGCCACCGTATATAGTACACTGATATATTTGCTGTAAAATGAATTTAGATGACAGAAAATAAACACAGACCTCTTCGAGACCTTCCATACCACCCATGCCCAGATCTGGCATGCCGTCTTCTCCTCCCATCGTATTCATCATCTGAAAATAAGCAACAATCATTGTTTCAACATAAAAATATATATAATTTAACACATTTAAAACATTACACACTTTGTGCAACGTGACATGCTTGCCTCTGAGAACTTGTCGAAACTGGACAGATCCTCATCAGAATCATCTTCCCAGTCTTTCCAGTTGTTGAAGTCGACACCCAGCCATTGAAACTGTGAGAAAGAAAACATGACATCCCAAATCAAAATTATTTTAACCAACATTAAAGACAAAATGCCCGTCTTATGTGATCTGCGCCTATTCAAAGCGTCTCAGGGTAGGGGTGCTAATCAGTTTGGCCTTTTAGGAATAAGATACATGGACGGGAGGCCCAGAAATACAGGGCAGAAAAAGTAAGGTAGAATACATAGTTTGCGCATTGAAACAGTTCCTACTTTTGCCTTGTCTTTTGTTAACCGTGGCCATGCTCTTCCTGCCTCTGCTTTCTTCAGACAACACAACACTGATCTGTCTGTACGTTTGTGCTTCGATGCCTGTAACGAGAGGAAGAGAGATAATCGGTATATTACAAGTCATTTTGGATGAGGGACCTTTTTTGTCAGCCAATTTAACATCTAGGTCATTGCAGCGGTTTTTCTGGGTCATTGCAGATAGTGATTCTGCAGCTAAATGAAAAACATACTTACATTGGGATCAATTGAGTCGAAAAGGTCCAATTCATTATGGTGTTTGAGGGTTTCAATCCCACCAACACAACTGAAAAGACAAAGTAAAATAGATGGTTTTGTTCATTCAGACAGTAAGGGCCAATAAGATTGATCTTATTCATGGGCTAAAAGGAAGATGATGGTTTTTAGTCCAGGATTAGGTTTAAATCTGTGTCCAGGAAACTGCCCTCCCCAAGTGTCTCTGCAGTAGGCCTAATTTATAGACAGCTCACAATTTAGCCTAAAATCAGTCTCACTTAAACTACAGTGTGTGGGTGAAGCAGCTTACCGGAAATCAAGTTTTGATTTTTCAAACTTCACTTGTAGATCTTTGCTGTCTTCTACCAGGAACTCAATAAAGACAGAGTCCCTTCTGTCATACCACTTCGCTGTTGCTGGCTGCCTATAGGACGTTAGAGAAGACTGATTAGTCCGATACAAAGCAGTGATCAATGTCTTCTAGTTTTTGATTATGAAATCCATCCATCCATATTTGGGAAACTGCACCCCATCATTATAGCCTGGGTACCAGTTTGTTTAGCCAACATTCCACTCTATGTACTCTGTGTCATTATGCCACATGTTTAGCATGACAGGGAGTGGCAAGGGGAATGATAGTTTAACAGACAGTTACCAAGACTACCATCATTAGGGAATAGGGGATACATTTATGAAGGGATAAAATGTGGGAAGGATAGGGGGCTTGTTCCATCTATATATCACTCTGGTTCCAGCCATTCATTATAGATGCAAAACTGAATAATGTGCCACTTAGAAAGCTGTCTACTCATCTGCTACATGCATGGTGAAACAGAAAGCATACACATTTGCTTTAAGCATTGATTAGCTAGCTAAGGTAATACATTGTTTGGTTCATTCAGACACTATACATCAGGAACATTAACTTATCAGCTGGAGTGTAGCTCCACCCATCAACTTTATTTAATCCAAGGTCATACTTGTCAGGTGGCTCACTGTCACTGGTCTCAAGGGATAAGGCTTCCTTGAATTCAGTGGTTTGATGGCCAAGCCTAATAGGTATTATTGGCTAACCAGCTCCGACATATTAATTCATGAGCTAGCTAGCAGGCCACATGAAACTCCAACTAACAAGCCAGTAGCTAAGAGCCACTTCGCAAGGAAATGGCTCGCTAATACCAATTTATATGGCTCTAGCTAAAACTAGCTAGTCCACGTGAATAAAGGAATAACTTGAATAACTAGCTAGCTATGAAGCCAAGACTCCGCCTTGTATTATTATTAAAGTAACACTATGGCTCGCGATGATATGGACGAGTATCATTGCGCGAGTGTAAAGCCGACATTTCGACTAGTGTAAACTGACAAGCGCGCCATTCATTCCCACTAATCGCCCCATGCATGAAGGAGCATAGAGCAGGCCTAGCTAGTTAGTTAGCTACATTTGGCACCCGCTAGCAAGCTATAACATTAACGTTGCATTTATGTGTCCCATGGACAATATGGAAACTATCATTGCAGCGTTGCTATCTATACACGTATAAAGGTTTGGGCATTCCAGACACAGCCAGCCCTAGTTAAACGCTGATTAAGCTTGAAGCTAGCTAGCAAGCTACCCCGCATTTCCAAGAATATGCATCCCATGCATTGCACGCTAACGTTAGCTCCCTCCTACGGGGGTAGGATCCACACGTACATCTCTTGCTATCTATTTCTTCCCACTCCAGACCGCAGTATTAACCACGATGTGTTGTTGGATATTCTCTTCTGTAGCAAAAAACGACAGGGCAAAATGTAAATATCAATCCTAGACCAGTAACTGCTTTTCCTCGTTGTGCGCAATGACGCATCTAGAATCAAGTCACCGTGGCCTCGCTCGCGCAGTCGGAAAGAAGTTTCTGGATCTTTCGCTCGTGCAGGGACAAGTCTCTTGCACGCGCTTTACCTGAAGGAAGCTACGCTGTTACCGTGGCAACACCCACACAGAGAGAGTTGATCTGTATAATAATAATAATAAAAAAAGAGTTGATCTGTATCACATAATGTCAACTATTTCCCCTGTATAACACCAGTATGAACAGGCGTCACTGGCAGGGTTGTAGTGCTGCTGGAGCGCAAGGAGTGGCGCACCTTTTTTTCAATTTGAGAATACACTGAGCTGGTAAAACTATTTCTGGAAAATTAATTCTGATAAATAATTCTAAATAAATGTAATTACCACTAAAATCCCATGAAAAACGATAGAATGACAAACCAAATAAGTATGTATAGCAGCCTAGAGGTACAGTGCCTTCAGAAAGTATTCATACCCCTTGACGTATTCCACACGTTGTTGTGTTACAGCCTGAATTCAAAATGGATTAAATACAAAAAAAGCTCACCCATCTACAGTCGTGGCCAAAAGTTTTGAGAATGACACAAATATTAATTTCCACAAAGTTAGCTGCTTCAGTGTTTTTAGATATTTTTTGTCAGATGTTACAATGGAATACTGAAGTATAATTACAAGCATTTCATAAGTATCAAAGGCTTTTATTGACAATTACATGAAGTTGATGCAAAGAGTCAATATTTGCAGTGTTGACTCTTCTTTTTTCAAGACCTCTGCAATCCGCCCTGGCATGCTGTCAATTAACTTCTGGGTCACTGACTGATGGTAACCCATTCTTGCATAATCAATGCTTGGAGTTTGTCAGAATTTGTGGGTTTTTGTTTGTCCACCCGCCTCTTGAGGATTGACCACAAGTTCTCAATGGGATCAAGGTCTGGGGAGTTTCCTGGCCATGGACCCAAAATATCTATGTTTCGTTCCCCGAGCCACTTAGTTATCACTTTTGTCTTATGGCAAGGTGCTCCATCATGCTGGAAAATACATTGTTCGTCACCAAACTGTTCCTGGATGGTTGGGAGAAGTTGCTCTCTGAGGATGTGTTGGTACCATTCTTTATTCATGGCTGTGTTCTTAGGCACAGTTGTGAGTGAGCCCACTCCCTTGGTCGAGAAGCAACCCCACACATGAATGGTCTCAGGATGCTTTACTGTTGGCATGACACAGGACTGATGGTAGTACTCACCTTGTCTTCTCCGGACAAGCTTTTTTCCGGATTCTCCAAAAAATCGGAAAGGTGATTCATCAGAGAAAATTACTTTACCCCAGTCCTCAGCAGTCCAATCCCTGTACGTTTTGCAGAATATCAGTCTGTCCCTGATGTTTTTCCTGGAGAAGTGGCTTCTTTGCTGCCCTTCTTGACACCAGGCCATCCTCCAAAAGTCTTCGCCTCACTGTGCGTGCAGATGCACTCACACCTGCCTGCTGCCATTCCTGAGCAAGCTCTGTACTGGTGGTGCCCCGATCCCGCAGCTGAATCAACTTTAGGAGACGGTCCTGGTGCTTGATGGAATTTATTGGGCGCCCTGAAGCCTTCTTCACAACAATTAAACCGCTCTCCTTAAAGTTCTTGATGATCCGATAAATAGTTGATTTAGGTGCAATTGTACTGGCAGCAATATCCTTGCCTGTGAAGACCTTTTTGTGTAAAGCAATGATGACGGCACATGTTTCCTTGCAGGTAACCATGGTTGACAGAGGAAGAACAATGATTCCAAGCACCACCCTCCTTTTGAAGCTTCCAGTCTGTTATTCTAACTCAATCAGCCTGACAGAGTGATCTCCAGCCTTGTCCTCGTCAACACTCACACCTGTGTTAACGAGAGAATCACTGACATGTCAGCTGGTCCTTTTGTGGCAGGGCTGAAATGCAGTGCAAATGTTTTTGGGGGATTTAGTTCATTTGCATGGCAAAGAGGGACTTTGCAATTAATTGCAATTCATCTGATCACTCTTCATAACATTCTGGAGTATATGCAAATTGCCATCGTACAAACTGAGGCAGCAGACTTTGTGAAATTGTATATTTGTGTCATTCTCAAAACTTTTGGCCACGACTGTACACACAATACCCCATAATGACAAATCTATTGAAAATGAAATACAGAAATGTCTAATTTACATAGGTATTCATTCAAACTTTGTAGAGGCACCTTTGGCAGCTATTACTGTGAGTCTTTCTGGGTAAGTCTTTAAGAGTTTTCCACACCTGGAACATTTGCTCATTATTATTTTTAAAATTCTTCAATCTCTGTCAAATTGGTTGTTGATCATTGCTAGACAACCATTTTCAGATCTTGCCATATGTGTTTAAGTAGATTTCAGTCAAAACTGTAAGTCAGCCACTCAGGAATATTCACTGTCTTCTTGGTAAGCCACTCCAGTGTAGACCAGGTACTGACGGTTACTTGTGATTTTGACCACCCCTTTGTTCAGGGGCACATTATTCCATTTCTGATAGTCACATATCTGTGGAACTTGTTCAGTTTATGTCTCAGTTGTTGAATCTTATGCTCATACAAATATTTACACATGTTAAATTTGCTGAAAATTAAACATAGTTGACAGTGAGAGCACGTTTATTTTTTTGCTGAGTTTGTATGCAAATAAATATGAATTGATAGTTCACCGCTTGGTTTTTTATTCTGTAATAGGGCTTATTGTAACCATGTGTTCAAGCTCATCAAATGGAAGTTGAATGATACACCGTAGTGTAAGCTACAATGAAATGCCTACTCGCATCTAAAGCTCTCCTCGTGCAATGATAAACTATATGTATTTGTATTTACATTAGGCTGCAGCCTAGAAATAGATATATACCACGTAGTCGTAGTACTATTACTGCAAAATATTGTTTGTACCTGAAATGCCCGAAAGGCAGCGCTATCCTTCAGCACCACAAGCTGGTTCAGCTTTTAACATCACTGCACCACACTGACGCTATCCTTCAGCACCACAAGCTGGTTCAGCTTTTAACACCATTGCACGACACTGGCGCTATCCTTCAGCACCACAAGCTGGTTCAGCTTTTAACACCATTGCACGACACTGGCGCTATCCTTCAGCACCACAAGCTGGTTCAGCTTTTAACACCATTGCACGACACTGGCGCTATCCTTCAGCACCACAAGCTGGTTCAGCTTTTAACACCATTGCACGACACTGGCCTTTCAGCACCACGAAGGGGGCTCCAATCGCTTAAAACACTTGAATATCTGTTTATGATAGCCCCACTCATCATTTCTTACTACAAATAGAAAATTCTCACAATTGTGCTCGTTTAGTAAAGTTACAACCAAGCTGAATCAATGTCATGCAAGATCACATAACTAATCATTTTAATTTTTACATAAAACACAACCGCATAGCACAGTAGGCCTAGAACTCTACTATTACACCAAAAACACCTAATTTATGAGATTTTAAGATGGTGAGTTGAAGCAGAATTGTAGCTTATTTTTTTCCTTCTTCTCATGCACCAGGGCTGGATATACACTTTAATTGAAACAAAATACAAGGCTAATAGTTTAACACCATCTGCTGTAATTCACTCACAGAACAGTAATTAAAGGACATTACATTCATATTCCCATGAAACTCCCGAGCGGCGCAGCATTTCAGTGCTAGAGGCATCACTACAGACCCTGGCTCGATTCCGGGCTGTATCACAACTGGCCAATGATTGCGAGTCCCATAGGGAAGCGCACAATTGTCCCAGCTTGTGTTAGGGGAGGGGGTTTGGCCAGGGTAGGCAGTCATTGTAAATAATAATTTGTTCTTAACTGACTTGCCTGGTTAAATTTAAAAAAATGATTAGATCAGTCAGATGATTGGCGTGCAGAGGCAGTTTGGACATTTCACTGGTATAACAAATAATGATCATTCAAGATTGACAGTGATGATGGCCTATTTTGTAATTAAGTATGTCTAACTTTGTGATTGAAGGTACTAAAAAATAAATAACATTGAGAAAATACGTGTGGGTATAGAGGCAGACGGAGGATCCATTTTATATTCAAGGATGAGGCCTTCAATTGGAGGATGCATTATGCATATTTATAACGACATATTATTATATTGTCTAGAATGAAGTAGCCTGTGGAATACATCTGATGATACAAACTTTGAGGAAAAGATAACGTCAATTACATTTTTATTTTGTGTTTTCTTGCCTATAATGGCACTACACCCACCGCTGATTATTAGTGAAGCACAATCTTACAAACAGAAATAATGTGAGGAAAACATTTTATTTACCAACAAATGGGAAAACATAAATACACAACAGTAACCAGAAGAAGAAATATTCCATCCCCTTTAATCCACAACTTTTATTTTTATCCTTGGAATTAATTGAATAGACCACATCTACTCGTGTTTAATGATGGACTGGACCCGGGTCCTCATGGTTCTTGGGCATCTATCTACATGGTCAGCTCCTGGCAAAAAAAGAAAAAAAGTGGTTTGTATTTTAGGAGGTATCAACATTGAATAGAATCTACAACTTTATTGTACAGATGGAAATGTGCCTGTCATCACCTCAAAACATAGCAAGCAACTGTGAAATGTCAATTACACCTGATATTACATTCACAACACAAGTGACTACCAATTAAATATACTTACCATGATGGCATTAACAATGTCGTTGTTGTTGTTCTTGAGCGCTCGTATAGCCTTCACTCGAGATACGTTGGCTTGTGACATCACCAGCTCAATGTCCTTCACCTCCACGCCAGTCTCATCAACCTGCAAAGCATGATGGAACACAGAAGTGAATTGGGAGAAATAGCCAAATCCACATACTTGTGCGTATGTATATAAGTAGCTAGGTGAGACAATCACACAGTCATTGTAAATAAAAGCTTTCCTTGACCCTCACCTCTTCCTCTTCACTCTCCTCCTGTACTGTGGGTGTCTGTGTGTTCTCCTGGATGCTAGACATTCTGTCTTCTCCCTGGACCTTGAACTTCTCTGCTGCTGCCAGTTGAGCTTGTTGGGACAGGTCCTCAATCTGGAACAAACGGAAATTCACTTTCAGAAAACAGAGCTGCAAGAATATTTCAAGCATATCTTGGTGTAATTCATAGAGAACTTAACATACTTGTGAAATAAATGGCTTACAACAGCTTTAAAAAGGCATTTATAAAATATTAGAAAGTATAGCAGGTCCCATCTGAAATGAAAAGCTGCACTGTCAGAGCCAACCAAGATGAAATTGATGAATGATTCTTCTAGCATTTCTGGTTACCACTTAAAATAGCATCACGTGCCTTGGATTCCCCAAAGACAATGCACGTCTGATATAAAAAGGCGTAGATTCCAACCTTAGCCTCTCCGAAAACGATGTATGTGTCGGAGGCAGAGCTCTTGTAGACGTCTGGCTTGGGGATGACAAACAGGATGTTCTTGGACTTCCTGATGGTAACCCTGGTTACGCCCATCACCTGACGGAGGCCCAGCTTGGACATGGCCTAGTGTTGACAGAGAAGATCACTACATTTTTTGTCCACAGAAAACTATAGTAGCTAATCAACATATTGGTCTGTAGGAAACACTGTGCAAAGGAAACTGAACTGAAAGTCATTACAACTGAAAAAAAATATGTTTTTACACTGGGTAAAAAAAAAATAATATCCCATAGACTTAAGAAATAATGACCTAATAACTTTGTTTGGAGGAATGATGCTACTTCAAAACAATGTACTCTAGGAACATGTGAATGAACGTAACTGACCTTTCTGGCTTTCTTTTCACTTCTACTTTGTTTGGCTTTGCTGACTGGCTCCTCGTCGATCTCAGCTGCTGCAGCAAGCTGAGGAGAGAACAACAGGTTTGTAAAAATCACTTATTCTTTAAGTTGGACACATTTATCAGTAGGTTGTCATTTATCGTCATGACTCATACTAGAGGCACCTCTGCAGAGGGGTCACTAGCTGGCACAACCACAAAGTCATAAAATCTGATTTTAAACCTAACCTTAACCACACTAAACCTAAATTAAGACCAAAAAGCAAAAAAAAAACATTACTTTTACGGAGGGCCAATTTTGACTTTGAAGCTGGCTTATCTAGCGGAAATTGCTCAGTTCAAATCAAATGTTGTTATTTGTCACATACACAACAGGTGGTGTAGACCTTACAGTGAAATGCTTACTTACAAGCCCCTAACCAACAACAGTTAAGCAAATACATTTTTTTTTTTACAAAAATACGAGATAAGAATAACAAATAATTAAAGAGCAGCAGTAAAATAACAATAGCGAGGCTGTTTACAGGGGGTACCGGTACAGAGTCGATGTGCGGGGGCACCGGCGTCAAGGTCATATGTACATGTAGGTAGAGTTATTAAAGTGACGATGCATACATAACAACAGAGAGAAGCAGCAGCGTTCCGGGGGGGGGGGGGACAACAATGCAAATAGTCTGGGAAGCCATTTGATTAGCTGTTCAGGAGTCTTATGGCTTGGGGATAGAAGCAATAAAGGAGCCTTTTGGACCTAGACTTGGCACTCCAGTACCGATTGCCATTTGGTAGCATAGAACAGTCTATGACTAGGGTGGCTGGAGTCAAATACATTTTTGACGCCTTCCTCTGACACAGCCTGGTATAGAGGTCCTGGATGGCAGGAATCTTGGCCCAGGTGATGTACTGGGCCGTACACACTGCCCTCTGTAGTGCCTTGGGGTCGGAGGCCAAGCAGTTGCCATAACAGGCAGTGATGCAACCCATCAGGATGTTCGATGGTGCAGCTAGAAAACCTTTTGAGGATCTGAGTACCCATCTTTTCAGATCTTTTCAGTGCCAGCGTCGGTGTGTGGTGGTATGTAGACAGCTATGAAAAATACAGATAAACTCTAGGTAGATAGTGCGGTCTACAGCTCATCCTGAGATACTCTACCTCAGGCGAGCAAAACCTCAAGACCTCCTTATATATCGCGCACCAGCTGTTGTTCACATACAGTTGAAGTCAGAAGATAATACACTTAAGTTGGAGTCATTAAAACTTGTTTGTCAACCACTTCACAAATTTCTTCACAAAACTATAGTTTTGGCAAGTCGGTTAGGACATCTACTTTGTGCATGACAAGTAATTTTTCCAACAATTGTTTACAGACAGATTATTTGACTTATAGATCACCGTTTCACAATTCCAGTGGTTCAGAAGTTCACATACACCAAGTTGACTGTGCCTTTAAAAAGCTTGGAAAATTGTAGAACTCCACAAGTCTGGTTCATCCTTGGGAGCAATTTCCAAACACCTGAAGGTACCACGTTCATCTGTACAAACAATAGTATGCAAATATATACACCATGGGACCACACAGCCTGGGGCGGCAGGGTCGCCTAGTGGTTAGAGCATTGGACTAGTAACCGAAAGGTTGCACGATCGAATCCCCGAGCTGACAAGGTACAAATCTGTCGTTCTGCCCCTGAACAGGCAGTTAACCCACCGTTCCTAGGCTGTCATTGAAAATAAGAAATTGTTCTTAACTGACTTGCCTAGTTAAATAAAGGTTCAAAAAATATATTTAAAAAAAATTCCACTCAGGAAGAAGACTGTCTCCTAGAGATGAACATACTTTGGTGCGAAAAGTGCAATCCCAGAACAACAGCAAAGGACCTTGTGAAAATGCTGGAGGAAACAGGTACAAAAGTATCTATATCCACAGTAAAACAAGTCCTATATCGACATAACCGGAAAGGCCGCTCAGCAAGGAAGCCATTGTCCCAAAACCTCCATAAAAAGAGCCAGGCTACGGTGTGCAACTGCACATGGGGACAAAGATCGTAGTTCTTGGAGAAATGTCCTCTGGTCTGATGAAACAAAAATAGAACTGTTTGGCCATAATGACCATCGTTATGTTTGGAGGAAAAAGGGGGGGCTTGCAAGCCGAAAAACACCATCCCAACCGTGAAGCACGGGGGTGGCAGCATCATGTTGTGGGGGTGCTTTGCTGCAGGAGGGAACTCGTGCACTTCACAAAATAGATGGCAGGACAATTATGAATATTGAAGCAACATCTCAAGACAGTTAAAGCTTGGTTGCAAATGGGTCTTCCAAATGAACAATGATCCCAAGCATACTTCTAAAGTTGTGGCAAAATGGCTTAAGGACAAAGTCAAGGTATTGGAGTGGCCATCACAAAGCCCTGACCTCAATCCTATAGAAAAAGCATGTGAGAGCAAGGAGGCCAACAATCCTGACAGTTACACCAGCTCTGTCAGGAGGAATGGGCCTATGTTCACCCAACTTATTGTGGGAAGCTTGGGGAAGGCTACCCGAAACGTTTGACCCAAGCTAAACAATTTAAAGGCAATGCTACCAAATACTAATTGAGTGCATGTAAACTTCTGACCCACTGGGAATGTGATAAAAGAAATAAAAGCTGAAATAAATGATTCTCTACTATTATTCTGACATTTCAGTCGTAAAATAAAGTGGTGATCCTAACTGACCAAAGACAGGTCATTTTTACTATGATTAAATGTCAGGAATTGTGAAAAACTGAGTTTAAATGTATTTTGCTAAGGTGTATGTAAACTTCCGACCCCCACCCCGTGTCTTACTAAAGGCTGCGGTTCTGTCCTGCCGAGTGTATAACCTGCCGGCTGTATGTTCTTAATGTCGTCGTTCAGCCACGACTCGGTGAAACATAAGATATTACAGTTTTTAATGTCCCGTTGGTAGGATGTACGTGCTTTCAGCTCGTCCCATTTACTTTCCAGCAATTGAACATCAGCTAGCAGGACGGAAGGCAAGGGCAGATTAGCCACTCGTCGCTATAGTTCTGCCTCCAAGGCAAGATTCATGACAAACCTTCCATTTATCAACTGTACAACTAATAAACAACTGATTGAGACAGGGGTTAAATTGTCATGGATGGTGGTTGCGTTAAGTATATTATGGTCAAAATCAAGTTAATAAAAAGTGGATAAACAATATATTTATTTACAAGAGGGATTCCCCCCTCGACTTGTAGGGGAGCAGCACCCTCTGGTGGCCAATGGCCGTACTGTACCTGTGCCTGCTGTGTCTGTGTTGAGTCCTGCTCCTCCAAGTCTGGTACGGAGTCATCACTGTCAGAATCTGTGCCAGACCCTAGACACCACCAGATACATTCCATTAGAACATTCCATTAGAACATGGAACACGTCACAACATATCACAGAATCAGTTCTTTAGTATGACATAAACAAAAATATTTACGTAAGCAGAAAAGGATAAGGGAACGTAATTATGTGGTAATATATGGAGTCAACTTGGTTACAAACACATCAAAATACATTCATACACTTCCCTGGGACAGTTGCAGGAGATTAGTTGGGGAAAAGCTGCACAAATACAGAGGTCTCACTGATTTGAAAAGGAGGTCGCGAGAGAAACTGAAATAAAAAACATTACGCTTGGTTCATAGAACCACGGTTACATTAGTAACCGCCGATAGCCACTAGACATGGTTGTAATAAACAGAGCGTTTTCTGCTTTCTTCAGAAAAATATGGCTCTGTTTTGAACGGTTTAAGCTACAAAATATTATGACCCCATCAATGAAAGAAGACTCTCAGGAACCCGGACACGTCTTCTGTTTCCTTCTACAATGCCCCAAAAGCGGCAGGACACAGAACAGAGTGGACAAGACCAGGCACTTAATCAGACTGGGGGGGGCATCAATGACATTTTCTACACCAATCATACAAAACTTCCTACTTCCTTTCTGATGCATTTCACTTCAAACCGAACTTCCTTCAAATTGAAATACTGTCAATAATTCTAATCAGACTGATTTGTAATAAAACGGTCATAGCCACAATAAAATGAAATTATATAAAAATGGGCTTGCTGGACCAAAAAAAAAAACTGTTTGAGGTTGGCCCCTGGGTGTAGGAGAACACCACCCCCTGGTGGCCCCTGGGTGTAGAGAAACAAGCCATTGGTCAGGTTTTGGTCAGCACTAAATGGTTGCTACTACAGAAGCCAAGCAAAGGGTGGATTTTCTAGAGTGAGGATGAACCAAACATAGACTGCAGGTATAAAGGTAGTTAAGACAACCATTCACATAAGCATTAATACATCCCACTACGACAGAAAGTGTGGTCTGAGGAAAAATATTTTACATTGCATGTTCTCTCTTAGCTACTTCCTGTAGCTAACATATTCTTGCTTTGCATTTTCCTATTTGATTTAGAAGATAATGTTGCACAAACATGCTGAATCAGGTCTACACCATCACTGGTATTAATCAGGCTGTATTAGCTAGCTACGTTTGCTCTTACTCAGTACATTTATTAGCTAGCTAGCTAGCTAGCTATTAGTGGCTAACAATTAGCGTCTCACAAGATTCAGGGCAAGTCGCTAAGAAAATAAACTTGCTGATGTAAGAAACACAAACTAATAATGTCATGATAGAACTTTAGTGGATTTATATTAAGAAACAAATAGAAAACAGCATTGTTGCATGTGCTGCCTTGACCATGCAGACTAAAGTGTCCCGTGGTTGAGGAACATCAAATGCGCCCCTTGAGTGACAGGGGTGTGGCTAGGTCTATGTGGAAAGTGGCACGGAGAGAAAGAGCGGAGCGAGATGACTCTAAACTATAAAAATTGACATTACACATGGCGTATCACATTAAACAAACAAAAACATTCAAATACCGGTATAGAAGGTAAGTATATCATAAAATACAGTATACCGCCCAGCCCCAGGGTTCAGTGATAAAGATGGAGGTGACGGGAGGGGGAGACTCCACTGGTGAGGTGACGGGAGGGGGAGACTCCACTGGTGTGAGGTGACGGGAGGGGGAGACTCCACTGGTGTGGGTCGACAGGGGAATACAGGTGAGCCACCGCCAGGTTCGTCTAGTGGAATCAGAGGGGTGACATGGACAGGGGACAGCCTGGGAAAAGACACTCATGGTGCTGGTGGTTTAGGAGAGACAAATACCTCCACACCAGCGGGGGCAGTAAGGAGTTTCCTTATCAAATGGAGAAAACTGGTGTAGAGTGGTGGGAATATTTTCAACAGCAGGAGGCTCAGTAGCAGAAGCTTGGAGAGAGGCAACAGAGGCAGCAGCAGGCATATCAACCTGCTTCTCAGCTGGTTCTTCAGCTCTGTCGTGTGAGTGTTAGTTCACAAAAGGCTTTTGGGGTAGGAGTGGCAAAGGGAGTTGTTTCTGTGGCAACGCATCTTAGATGCACTTAACTCACAACAGTTAAAAAAAAAAAAGCACAGGCAAAAAACATGGAGGTACATACAGATTGTTGTGCACTGCAACACAAACTACTCAGCAAACTACTAGCAAGGACAACCAGCTTCTAAAAGGTGTTATACATTTCCTAAAAGACAGACCCACAGCACAGTAGTCAAAACTATCCTGTGCCAGACCTGCAAAAACCTGACTGATGGTTCAGGTGATTTACAAAGGGGGACGGTGTCATTCAATACATTTAGAAATTGTGTAGTTGGTGATCATTGAAAGTCCCAAGTTTAGACCAAAAAAGGTGACCCTTTCAGAAAGAACATTGCTGATTCCTTAGTGCTAAAGGAGAAGCACCACTTAAACATTTTAACCAACCAAATTGGCAAAAGAAAAGCACCTAGAGGGACAGTTTTCATTAAGTTGTAATAAATATAACCCACCTGAATGAATAGCAAATGACCTGGAATGACCATTAACATCATTAGTCTGGACCTTCACCTTGGGTTCCTCGCTCTGACTGGCCTTTTCGTTTTGTTGGACTGCAACGCTCACAACCTCAGGGGCTTCAACCACTTCAGGTGGCGTCAGATATTCTGAAGCAGTTTCTTGCTCTTCCGTGGTGGCTTCAGGAACTGGCACTACTTGCCTAGCTTGTTCTTCAACAGCAACCTTTGGCACATCTTCCTCAGCGGTCCCTCGGTCTTCCTCTGGCACAGCAGTAGGTTGGTCTTGGGTTGTTGGTTCTTCTTTAACAGGGCTTACAATCTCTTCTTCATTCAGCTTGTCCTTAACCTTCTCAGTGTAATCTTGAACTGCTTCGGCAGCTACAGTGGGGTTTGGATCAGCCATTTCCTTGGTAACCTCAAGTAGTGAAACTGGTTTGTCGATACAACTCCCATCGAATCTCAACACTGGGAATCCAGGAAAAGAGTAGGAGTAGAAAGGGGAAGTAGAAAGAGTAGGGGGGAGTCACAGCGACATTAAAAGCTGCAACCCTTGTTGGGAAACATTTATTTTTTAATTGTAAAGTGGGATACTGTTCCAAATGACGGAGTGAGAGTCTCTCTCCTTAAAAATAACCATATGCAAATCAAAACTGGGGCTGAATTTAGTCCAAATTCATCTTAACAAGAAATTGGAGAAACCAATACTCCTGTTGAGAAACAACAACTCCTAAAACATGTACTAATGGAACCACAATACATGTACTGTTTCTACACACAGAAGAAGGGTCAAATGTAGACCACCAAGTTGTGCATGATGAGCCCAATGTGAGTCTAATCGGTGACAGTATAAACCATGAGTCTTTGTGAGAGTGTTTGTGACAGAGATAATGAATATTTGTATTCCCCTACCAGTCTTATCATGCAGTGCCCCGCATTCAAGTGAAACACCTTGGGACCCATCACCTTTCAGTACACAGACTGAAGAAACAAGCACTAAATACAGGGTCAATTAGGCTTATCGTTCAAAAGATGTGATAACTACTCATCCTAAGGGAAGAAAGTGAAGGAGGAAATTAAACAAACATGCTTTACCTTGTGTAATATTTCAGCTAGATCAGCCAGAAAATGTACGGAAAGTAAGATTGATGAAAGCTGTAGCTGAATGTAGAGCAGTTGAGGAACCTTTGAGTTGAGCATTTTCATTTAGCATGAACAGGTCCAGTAGATTGGTGATTCACAAGCCATTTTACAATAAATATTACAGATTATATTTAACATTAGGCCTACACTATTGTGAATGGATAATGACCACTGGTAATCCAAGCACATAGCACATTGTCCATTGAAAATAAAAAATAATCCAGTAATTTTGCAAATATTTCTTCCCGGTAAATTTAATAGCTCAGATTCTGAAAACTATAATTTGTGAGGACATCACTATGCTTTCTCATTGCCTTTTTGAATAGGTATTCGCCAGACATTTTGCAGTCTGTTTTTTGGAGACAGATTATGTTCCATGCAAGACTCCACAAGAAAAAGTATCATGGCGTATTAGTTTGTCCATTACACCCCAGTCCCAAGACAAAACTCATACAGTGCAGGTGAGTACAGTAGAAAGAAACCTCATAAAGTATAGGTGAGTATAGTAATGTTTAAGAGTCCAGGAAACCAAAACAAACCCTGCTGGATTCTATGTTAGAGGTTACATGAGATTACACACACACATAAGGTTTGGTCCAGTATGATCTGAGTAAAGAAATGCCATATTGAGAAAAGAGAAACCGATTGTTTAGTAATTTTGCTGTTGAGTTCCTGGACCCCATATGTGGAAAAACACATCATGCCAGGTCAAGACACAGCCTCGAGGACTGTACAGACACATTGAGAAATATAAATAAGATACTAACCAGTCTCTGCCTGGGACTGTTGCAGCTCCATTGCTGGGACTGTCTCTGTGGTGGTTTCACCTGGCATGTCTGTCAACAAAAACATTTGGAGTCAATCCAGTTGTGTAGTTTCACAAAAAACAAGAATCAACAGAAATATTATCAGTCAATTCTGTAGTCTTATGAGCAACAGTAGGAATTCCCCTACTTGTAAAATGTGTGGTCGACCACCACCAACCCTTCTAGTCAAGACAAAAACCTAGCATCCACACAAAATTATTGTTTAATTTAAACAAACATAAGCAATTTAGAGGTTATTAGCTAGTCTTGCAAAGACAGCTATGTGGAAAGCCAGGCAGGTAACGTTAGTCATTCAATAGCAAAACCTCTGGTCAGAGTAAAGGGTGTAATAATATCTAAATGTGACTGAAATGGGTAACAGGTTTGGCTAAGATGTGTTTGGATGGGACAAGACATGACAAGCTATGAAATATGGAACTACTAAAACGGTGTAACTTGAGCTACAGTACAAGTAACTGTGTCATACATGAACACGATATGACACTGCAGTACAGTAACTTGAGGTCTTCCAAATGAAAATTGTTAGAACTGCCTGGAATATAACCTAGAATTTCATGATGCAATACAAGGTATGGGGCAAACTACTGATTTAGCTAGCTAGCTATCCAACTGGCTGGCTTGTTAACAAGTTGACTTGTTTGTTTGCTAGTTAGCTATCTCACTTTATTCACACTCTTGTTGCACATTTAAGTAGATGGCCATCTCACACCCTATGGAATGTTTAATAGTGTATTATGTACAAATGTTATTTGGAAACTAGCTAAAAGAAACATAGCTAGCTCACGTTGGTTTCGAGACAAGAGACTGGCGCTGTTAGTTAGCTTGCTAGCGAAATCATACGAGATGATAACCATAAAATGTGAATTCCTCAGTAATACCAAACTTCAGAATAGCTATTTACGATAACTAACACATATAATGGCACACAATTCTAAGTTAGATGTGGACAGATTGTCACGAGAAATACTTACTGTGATAGGAGTGTAGATCTAAGATGGGTGTAAAAAAAGAACTACAAGTACCAGAACGCCTGGCTGCAACAAATAACTGACTCAACTTCCGGATTTATGCAAATAACCCTCTTGGAATTAGAATACGGCGACAAACTACTGGTGGGTATAGTTTGTGGAACGTTCCAATAGGAATCTGTTCCAAAAACTTTGTAAATAACAAGGTTGTCAACAAATAACGCATATAAAGTTGTATAGCGGCAGAATAAGATACCAGGTGGGCTATTTCATTAAGTTTTTCACTTACCACTTTATTCTGGAAAATGTCTGTCCTCACTATGGTAGCCTATGGACAAACATTAAGAACAAGCTACGTGGTGAGTTGATGCCTATTCGTCAGCTAGTTAAATTGTTTGTTGGCAACCTTGTACTTTAAGTTTTTGGAACAGTTTCCTGTTCGAATGTTCCACAAATTATACCCACCCACAAACGACTACCCTAATATTGGTTTAACCCAGAACTAAAGTATTGTGTAATTGGTCAGTACCATTTATGTGTACATAGTTTCAGCAGGAGAGGCGGCTTATAATAATGGCTGAAACCATGTTTGATGTAGTTTATATCATTCCACAGATTCCTCTCCAGCGATTACCACGAGCCCATCTTCACCAATTAAGGTGCCACCAACCTCCTGTGGTAGTTTTTCCACAAGAGATTAACCTAAAACTAACTTTAGATTCAAGTTTCTGTAATGACGATTGTCTGGTAAGATTCATTACGAGGTGGGCCCTTGAAAGAAAACCAAAAGGGCTTGAGCCCTTGCTGCACCAGGTGGTGGAACCTTTGGGCCCCATGGCTGGCTACCACCTTGCTTAAATCCGACATTATTGATATTGACTTGTTAATTGTTTACTCCATGTGTAACTCTGTGTTGTCTGTTCACACTGCTATGCTTTATCTTGGCCAGGTCGCAGTTGTAAATGAGAACTTGTTCTCAACTAGCCTACCTGGTTAAATAAAGGTGAAATAAAAATTTTAAAAAAATAAAAACTGTCGATCTCCCTCGGCCTGGGGCTCCATGCAAGATCTCACCTCGTGGAGTTGCAATGATCATGAGAACGGTGAGGAATCAGCCCAGAACTACACGGGAGGATCTTGTCAATGATCTCAAGTCAGCTGGGACCATAGTCACCAAGAAAACAATTGATAACACACTACACCGTGAAGGATTGAAATCCTGCAGCACCTGCAAGGTCCCCCTGCTCAAGAAAGCACATATACATGCCCGTCTGAAGTTTGCCGATGAACATCTGAATGATTCAGAGGACAACTGGGTGAAAGTGTTGTGGTCAGATGAGACCAAAATGGAGCTGTTTGGCATCAACTCAACTCGCCGTGTTTGGAGGAGGAGGAATGCTGCCTATGACCCCAAGAACACCATCCCCACCGTCAAACATGGTGGAAACATTATCCTTTGGGATGTTTTTCTGCTAAGGGTCCAGGACAACTTCACCGCATCAAAGGGACGATGGACGGGGCCATGTACCATCAAATCTTGGGTGAGAACCTCCTTCCTTCAGCCAGGGCATTGAAAATGGGTCGTGGATGGGTATTCCAGCATGACAATGACCCAAAACACACGGCCAAGGCAACAAAGGAGTAGCTCAAGAAGAAGCACATTAAGGTCCTGGAGTGGCCTAGCCGGTCTCCAGACCTTAATCCCATAGGAAATCTGTGGAGGGAGCTGAAGGTTCGAGTTGCCAAACGTCAGCCTCGAAACCTTAATGACTTGGAGAGGATCTGCAAAGAGGAGTGGGACAAAATCCCTCCTGAGATGTGTGCCAACCTGGTGGCCAACTACAAGAAACGTCTGAACTCTGTGTTTGCCAAAAAGGGTTTTGCCACCAAGTACTAAGTCATGTTTTGCAGAGGGGTCAAATACTTATTTCTCTAATTAAAATGCAAATCAATTTATAACATTTTTGACATTCGTTTTTCTGGATTTTTTGTTGTTGTTATTCTGTCTCTCACTGTTCAAATAAACCTACCATTAAAATAATCGTCTGATCATTTCTTTGTAAGTGGGCAAATGTACAAAATCAGCAGGGGATCAAATACTTTCCCCCCCTCACTGTATATCTCACTATGCTGCAGTAGTTTATGTGTCGAGGGGCAAGGGTCAGTTTGTTATATCTGGAGTACTTCTCCTGTCTTATCCTGTGTCCTGTGTGAATTTAAGTATGCTCTATAATTCTCTCTTTCTTTCTTTCTCTCGGAGGACCTGAGCCCTAGGACAATGCCTCAGGACTACCTGGCATGATGACTCCTTGCTGTCCCCAGTCCACCTGGCCGTACTGCTGCTCCAGTTTCAACTGTTCTGCCTGCGGCTATGGAACCCTGACCTGTTCACCGGATGTGCTACCTGCCCAGACCTGCTGTTTTCAACTCTCTAGAGACAGCACTGGCGGTAGAGATACTCTTAATGATCGGCTATGAAAAGCCAACTGACATTTACTCCTGAGGTGCTGATTGCTGCAACCTCGACAACTACTGTGATTATTATTATTTGACCATGCTGGTCATTTATGAACATTTGAACATCTTGGCCATGTTCTGTTATGATCTCCTCCCTGCACAGCCAGAAGAGGACTGGCCACCCCTCATAGCCTGGTTCCTCTCTGGGTTTCTTCCTAGGTTTTGGCCTTTCTAGGGAGTTTTCCTAGCCACCGTGCTTCTACACCTGCATTGCTTGCTGTTTGGGGTTTTAGGCTGTGTTTCTGTACAGTACTTTGAGATATCAGCTGATGTAAGAAGGGCTATATAAATAGATTTGATTTGATTTGACTAGTCACCCCCAAAGCCAATTCTTCCTTTGGCCGCCTTTCTTTCCTGTTCTTTGCTGCCAATGACTGGAACAAACTGTAAAAATTACTGAAGCTGGAGACTCATATCTCCCTCACTAGCTTTAAGCACTAGCTGTCAGAGCAGCTCACAGATCACTGCACCTGTACATAGCCCATCTGTAAATAGCCCATCTAACTACCTCATCCCCATACTGTATGTATTTATTTATCTTGCCCCTTTGCACCCCAGTATTTGTACTTGCACATTCATCTTCTGCACATCTACCATTCCAGTGTTTAATTGCTATATTGTATTTACTTCGCCACTATTGGCCTATTTATTGCCTTACCTCCCTTATCCTACCTCATTTGCACATACTGCATATATACGTTTTTTTCTACTGTATTATTGACTGTATGTTTGTTTATTCCGTGTGTAACTCTGTGTTGTTGTATGTGTCGAACTGCTTTCATTATCTTGGCCAGGTCACAGTTGCAAATGAGAACTTGTTCTCAACTAGCCTACCTGGTTAAATAAAAGTGAAATAAAAATAAAAAAAAATGAGCAAACACATCTTGATTGCCACACACACAAAGACCCGCGATTTGAACAGTGGTGGAAAAAGTACCCAATTGTTATACATGAGAAAAAGTAAAGATACCTTAATAGAATATGACTCAAGTAAAATTGAAAGTCCCCCAGTAAAATACTACTTGAGTAAAAGTCTAAAGGTTTTTGGTTTGAAATATACTTAAGTATCAAAAGTAAAAGTATAAATCATTTTAAATTATATTAGGCAAACCAAATTTACACACAATTGACTTGTTTTTTTAATTTACAGATAGCCAAGGGCACACTCCAACACTCAGACATAATTTACAAATGAAGTATTTGTGTTTAGTGAGCCTTCCAGATCAGAGGCAGTGGGGATGACCAGGGATGTTCTCTTGATAAATGTGTGAATTGGACCATTTTCCTGTCCTGCTAAGCTTTCAAAATGTAAAGAGTACTTTTGGGTGTCAAGGAAAATGTATGGAGTAAAAAGCACATTATTTTCTTTAAGAATGTTGTGGAGTAAAAGGAAAAGTTGTTGAAAATATAAATAGTAAAATACAGAAAACCCCAAAAACGACTTAAGAAGTACTTTAAATGATTTTTTACTGAAGTATATTACATCACTGGTTTTGAAGTTGGTTTAATAATACTTTCCTGTATATATTTTGTCTCAAATTTTGACCAGGTGAAGGACCAACCCCACGGACAATCTGCAGAGTAAGTTCAAATATAATTTTATTCAACATTCATGACAGACAAGGGACATTGTGTTATTTTTTTTCTGTGTATATGTGAATGGCTATACTTTACACAATGTAAAGCATCGCCACTTCGGGACTAGCTGCCCTCCTTCATATTCTACATTATTGTTAGTGGGATCAGCCTCGGCTTTCAGGCCTCGCTCACGTTGTTTCATCCCGAAGTTGAGGTGAAAGCCTGGTTGAGGCTAGAGTGGGATAGGTGCCTGTGCCCCAGAGTTGCTTGAGGGACTTACAATATTGAATTGCGAGGAAGACCTTTCTGAAGGCCTATAGAAATAGTAGTTGGTTCATGCCACAACCTCTACCTTGGGGTCTGGAACCTAATGGCATGGTGTGTGTGTGTGTGTGTGTGTGTGAGAGAGAGACAGAGAGAGAATTCCACTCCATGGACTTGCCCAATCCTACATTGTTAAATAGGGCGTTTCACTCAGGTAATACATGTGCTACAGATACATTATGCGTGCTTAGAAGTGTCTCTGTGGATTTCCCTGAATTGTACAAGAAAATGATTCAGTCCGATCACATCCTTGCCTAAATGTTTTTTACCCGTCACAGGGGGTTTTATGACGAACTTCCTGCTTATGATTGTCTCGTCATTAAACTGTCAGACATTGAGCTGGACCGACATTGCAGAAGACTACCGACTGACTGGTCTACAAATAACCTTGCTTCATTAAAAACTACTCATTATTATTTGTAGATCAGTCAATCGTTCACCATTTACCCACAATGCATCATGGACATGATGCTCTCAAACACGGCCATGGACTTTAAAGGCTAATAAGACATGGTTGAAAGTGCAAACAATTTCTGTAAGTATTTGTCTTGAGTACGCAGCTGTCACAAGCCGAATGAAATAACTAACGTGGAATCGTAGCCTAGTGTGTAATTGGGGGTTGATGTTGTAGTAGTCTGTCTCAAGGACGTGGAAATAGGAAGACAAACTCCAGTAGCGAGCGAGAAGGGGACTCGGATGAATTGTTAGCTAACGTTACGGATAGCTTAGAGTGGATATCAAGTATGTCTTGACTACAAAATACGTATCAACATATCCACCGCAGTACACGATTTTCAGGCCTCGTCCAATGGAAGATGGTGTAGCTAGTTCCATAATCTCTAAAACTCATCTGACAGCTACGGCAAAAGGTGAGACAATTTACCCCACGCCGCATTCTCTTTAGTAAAATGATTAAGGACGTGCCACTTAGGAATTTGAACAGAATCGTTTGGTTCCTCGCTGCTGATTTCTAAAGTAAGCGAATGTAATCTGACGTGTGTCAATGTTTACTACTTCAGTTTTTCTCTGTGTTCAACAGGGGGATATTTTCTCGATTGAAGGGAATATATGGGATCGCAAGGTAACCATCTAATAAATCATATTTATTTACACTTGTTTCATACGACTGTCAGAGGTAAAATATTGCTAACAGCTAGACGTGTTGGACAGAGGATAGGATTGAGGTAGGCGCAGTTTCCTTTGTTTACTCAGTCTGCATTTCAGAAGAGCGGATACGTTCCTTTCAGCAGTGTCGCGATAACTACTGTTTGCCAGCCTGTTGTAGCTTTGAGGTGTGCTGCGACCACTGACGCTAAACACACGCGCTCCATATGGAAACAAACATGTTAGCTACACAGTTGTTACTTTGTAACGGTTTGCGATTAGCGGTATTTTAACAGATCTGTTGTCTAGCAGTGCATGAACCTTGCTTTGGCGAATCATTTGGCGCTGGCTCTCATTTTCTCATACAAACAATAGTGTGTCAAAAGGGAAATAAAAGTATTGTCAAATATATTTATAACTAACCCAAGATAGTCAATGTGTGTCGTTTTTATAGTGGGAGCAATGAAGCATAGTGGGCAGATCAAGCAAGGAGGTGGGCAAGGCTAAACAGGAGTTAGCGAGATCCTATTGGCGCATTGTAGTATGTATTTGCATATTTCCGTTAGGGAACGCCTCCTTTGAAGTGCATATGTTCCCAAACTCAATTCGACCTTGCACTCCTAACAATGCCATTTAAAAAAATGTTAAAACTTAAGCGACAAGTCTTTATAACTTAGTGCCCTGTATTGGTAGTGAGCACATTCTAAACTGATGCTTCAGCTTTATTGCCCCCTGTGAAGTGTTTGGATTTCTCCTTCTGTCTGTGGTATTATCTGAGTTTTTCGCAACCCACCTTCAGGCTGCTATGTACCGGACCTCTTACTAGCCAACGGGAGGCGGGGCGACACTGGTAGACAGTGACCTTCGCACCCGCCTGCCGAACACCTGCACTCACCTTCATTAACAGAACTGCGGGAAAACCGTGCCGGACAGACCCCCGCCTCCTGCTAGCCACTCCGACCGGTACACACGAGGCAAGAGGTGTGGCTACACAGTGAGCTAACATGCTTGCTAGTTAGTGACCGCCAAGCGGGGGTGAAGGACACCGTCTACCGTTGTCGTCCTCGGCCCTTCTTCTGTGGGGTTTTTCGGCGGTTGTGATTCAACTTTATGGTACCTACTGTAATGGAGCGCCCCACCTCCTTTCTTTCCTAGCTTAAAAATGGACCAATAGAAGTTTAGAGGGTTTTCCTACAGATGCAGGAATTCCCACATGTAGGGAACTCCCCAAATTGCGTGCTGCAAATCCACCCTTCTCCACGCAGCATAGGCCGAAATAGCAGAAGTGTACCAGCAGAAATAAGTGATTACATCACGTAACAGTTCCGAGGACAATTCAACATTTTGACTTGGCTGCATGTTTTATTCTTGCTCTAACAGTCCATATACGCGCACTGATTGGAAGCTGCATATAGGCTATGAGTGGGGTTCTCATATCTCGTTACTTTCTCATCATGTCACGATTGTTGTGGTAAGGTAGTAAACTCACACTGCATTGCATTGGTGCACTGTTATGGCTGAGATTTGGGTAAAGAGTAGGGGGGGGGGAGTCAATTATATCATTTCCATTTTAAAGTTTAATGAACTGAAGTTGGAGTCATTTAGAATATGAGTCGCCAAACTCACTGATCCCATTTAATGATGTTTCTGATGTTGGCTATTTCACTTGACATGTTTTCTATTTATGAGTGGCTTGCCTTGAACACAAGCCACTGTTGATTATGAGGGGGATGTATGAAACTGTGTCTCTGTCCTCTGCGTGTCTCCTGTGCACTTTTCCAACACACTAGTACAGGTCACAGATTACATTGGGATTGGATGAAATGAGAAGATGAGACTGTTTGAAAGAGAGCAACCCGGCTCTACGTATTTTACTGGGTTGTGACTCACCGACACCGCGCCCAGTTAGAGGAGAATAAAGCAGCCCGAGAGTTGACTCCCAGGGAATATGTGTTCACACATAGGAGAAGATTTACATGGGGATGGTTCTGAAAGGAATTAGGAATATTCACATACAGGTTACAATGGACGGAGCAGAATAGTGAAAAGACATGAATGAGCTTGAATCATGTCATGGCCTAGAACTCCAATAGCACAATATGAAAGACTGTATGTGATAATACACTGCAGCAATAAACCGTAAGCTGTTACACAGAAATACTTCATAACAAGGACTGTATCTACTATGCATACAGTTGAAGTCGGAAGTTTACATACAACTTAGCCAAATACAGTTAAACTCAGTTTTTCACAATTCCTGACATTTAATCCTAGTAAAAATTCCCTGTCAGGTCAGTTAGGATCACCATTTTATTTTAAGAATGTGAAATGTCTGAATAATAGTAGAGTGAATTATTTCAGCTTTTATTTCTTTCATCACATTCCCAGTGGGTTAGAAGTTTACATGCACTCAATTAGTATTTGGTAGCATTGCCTTTAAATTGTTTCACTTGGGTCAAACTTTTGGGTAGCCTTCCACAAGCTTCCCACAATAAGTTGGGTGAATTCTGGCCCATTCCTCCTGACCGAGCTGGTGTACCCGAGTCAGGATTGTAGGCCTCCTTGCTCGCACAAGCTTTTTCAGTTCTGCCAACAAATTTTATATGGGGTTGAGGTCAGGGCTTTGTGATGGCCACTCCAATACCTTGACATTGTTGTCCTTAAGCCATTTTGCCACAACTTTGGAAGTATGCTTGGGTCCATTGTCCATTTGGAAGACCCATTTGCCACCAAGCTTTAACTTCCTGACTGATGTCTTGAGATGTTGCTTCAACATATCCACATAATTTTCCTCCCTCATGAAGCCATCTATTTTGTGAAGTGCACCAGTCCCTCCTGCATTAAAGCACCCCCACAACATGACGCTGCCACCCCTGTACTTCACGGTCGGGATGGTGTTCTTCGGCTTGCAAGCCTCCCCGTTTTCCCTCCAAACATGACGATGTTCATTATGGCCAAACAGTTGTATTTTTGTTTCACCAGACAAAACAAAGCCAAGTTAAACAACAACTACAACTTTGTGTACACACATTCCATGCACTGTCAGGCTCAGAGCCATGTATGTATGCCCTTGCAGGAGCGTGCAGCGGTCCTGTCTGAGCAGTACAGGGTTAGCTATGAGCATCTTCCATTAGGAACAACTTTTGCCCTCAGAACAGCCTCAATTTGTCCGAGCAAGGACTCTACAAGGTCTCGAAAGCGTTCCACAGGTGCTGGACCATTTTTGATACGAACTGTTGACCGTGAAAAGCCGAGCTGCCCATTCACCCTCTGAATAACACACATACACAATCCATGTCTCAATTGTCTAAAGGCTTAACAATCTTTCTAGAACATGTCTCCTCCCCTTCATCTACACTGATTGAAATGGATTTAACAGGTGACCTCAATCGTTTTAACCTGGTCAGTCTGTCATGGAAAGAGCATGTTCCTAATGTTTTGTACACTCAGTGAAAACAACATGCTGGCAGGGTTGTCAGGTCTAGCTAAAATTCCTAGCCCGATGACTTCTGAAAACCCACATTTATCCAGTAAACCTTTTTTTCCATAATGTTATCGAGTGAATTAAGAAGGAATATCAACGTAATTTTTAATGACGTAGGCAAAGAAGCAAAATTAGGTTTTCCATAAATAATAATTATTGCGAGTTTAAAAATGTTGCAAGTGTGAAGATAAATCACCCTTATTAAACTCTCCTGAGTGGCGCAGCAATCTAAGGCACTGCATCTCAGTGCTAGAGGTGTCACTACAGACCATGGTTCGATTCCAGGCTGTATCCCAACCGGCCGTGATTGGGAGTCCCATTGGCCCAAAGTCGTCCGGGTTTGTCCAGGGTAGGCCGTCATTGTAAATAAGAATTTGTTCTTAACTGACTTGCCTAGTTTAAATAAAAACATTCCATCAATGGATGTCGATTTAACTCGTTTTGACTGCTATGATTAAGCCATAACGTCACAGGAGGTGTGGTATACAGTAGGACCAATATACCACGTCTAAGGAACATGGCCCTCAGCTGTGGTATATTGGCCATATATCACAAACCCCTGAGGTGCCTTATTGCTATTATAAACTGTCATCCAACATAATTAGTACCGTTTTGTCTTTTCCGTGGTACACATCTGATATACCATGGCTTTCAACCAATCAGCTTTCAGGGCTCAAACCACCCAGTTTATAATTGTAAATAAATCCTGTTTGCGCATGTGCATAACTATAGATAAATCCCGCAAGCGAGTTCGAGTGATGCAACTTGGACAGAGGATCTCAATCTCTGTGCAAGAAGTACTTCAAAAAGCGAATGTTAGTTTATTTTCTGGATATTGTGCCAGATTTTGTGACCAGAAACCATTATAAATGGCATGTTTGTGAGATTGACTTATTTCAATAGACACAGGCTTCTGACTAAAATCTGGGTTAATAATTCCAATTCAACTTTGCCATGGTTTACTGAGCTAGATGCAGGTGGCCTATAGCCCCTGATAGGCCAACATCTAATTTCAGGGAAAAATCCACAATGTGAAGAATGATACATTTGCTGTGACCAATTAACAAAATATATCCATTAATAAATGCATAGTAACACAAGGCTACAACAACAAACTGAGTTACAGGCTATTTATTAAATCTGTTTGCCAGCTACACAAGTGGCACAAATTGATTTGCAATGACTCCAGTGATAGTAATTTCAACATATTTATTGTATCAAATGGTAGGCAACAGTAACCTGCAATGACATGTAGAAATGAATAGTCTACTTGATGGCCAACAGATGCAGATGTAGCCCATCATTCTCCACATTTTAATGTAATGTTTCATTGTGGACCTTTACCCCCCATAACACAAGCACACGAGGGAGTTCCATAACTTCCATTTCAAATTTCCACCTCGCAGCACTCCAGACCCTAGAACTGAGCATGAGTAAAACCCTACGCTTGATGCGGTTATCCATAAGAAAAGTCAACATTAGAATGCAGTTTACATTAAACCACCTCTGAGCGAATTAATATATAGAGCTCTAGTGCGCCTGAAGTCCTTTTCCAGTTCTTAGTCACCATCATATCAGGTATGTTGCGTTAATATGTTTTATGGAAAAAGAGTGTCTCCATAATAACCAAAAGTTGTCATTATGTGTGTGCATGCTGCTCTCTCTGACTCAGCTGCCCTCTCTGACTCAGCTGCTCTCTCTGACTCAGCTGCCCTCTCTGACTCAGCTGCCCTCTCTGACTCAGCTGCCCTCTCTGACTCAGCTGCCCTCTCTGACTCAGCTGCTCTCTCTGACTCAGCTGCCCTCTCTGACTCAGCTGCCCTCTCTGACTCAGCTGCTCTCTCTGACTCAGCTGCTCTCTCTGACTCAGCTGCTCTCTCTGACTCAGCTGCCCTCTCTGACTCAGCTGCTCTCTCTGACTCAGCTGCTCTCTCTGACTCAGCTGCTCTCTCTGACTCAGCTGCCCTCTCTGACTCAGCTGCCCTCTCTGACTCAGCTGCCCTCTCTGACTCAGCTGCCCTCTCTGACTCAGCTGCCCTCTCTGACTCAGCTGCCCTCTCTGACTCAGCTGCCCTCTCTGACTCAGCTGCCCTCTCTGACTCAGCTGCTCTCTCTGACTCAGCTGCCCTCTCTGACTCAGCTGCCCTCTCTGACTCAGCTGCCCTCTCTGACTCAGCTGCCCTCTCTGACTCAGCTGCCCCTGCTGCAGCACCCTCTCAACGCATCCTTTTGGCTCTCCACCACTCACTCAGTCTGCTCACTGCCTTGTAGTCAGCAGCAGGTCACAGTGAAATAAATATATATCCACATACATACAGTACCAGTCAAAAGTTTGGACACACCTACTCATTCAAGGTTTTTCCTTTATTTTTACTATTTTCAAAAAAACATTTGTAGAATAATAGTGAAGACATCAAAACTATGAAATAACACATGGAATCATGTAGTAACCAAAAAAGTGTGAAACAAATCAAAATATATTTTAGATTCTTCAAAGTAGCCACCCTTGATGTCAGCTTTGCACCCTATTGGCATTCTCTCAACCAGCTTCACCTGGAGTGCCTTTCCAGTGTTGAAGGAGTTCCCACATAATGAATTATTGCAAAGAAACCACTACTAAAGGACACTAACAGTCCCTCCAGGATTTCACGACATTGTTTTGTGATTTCTGCGCCCCAAAATACTGAAAAAAAGCTATTTTTCTGAAGGAGCTTAGAGTAGCTTAGAGTTCCAACATAAAACTTGAATTTGACATGAACTTGAGATTTAATATGTCTTATGGGGGAATGCCCCCATAATCTGGAGGTACTAAAAAAAATCATAAACTAGGATAAAAGAAACACCTAGGGTCCAATCTGAAATTAAGACGTATCTCAATTTCATCTTCCGTGAAAATAATTAGAGACAAAGTGATCTTTTGGGCTGTTTCTTTTTCTGAACATAACGAGAGGTGAGGGATGACCAAGGGCCAAGCTCATCTAGGCCTATATCTCAATGTAATCATTAATTTCATCCTCCCTATCCTCCTCCATATCAATTGCTCCACTGCGGAGTCGTTAGTTGTGGTACATGAAGACCCAATGCTCGTAGGTTGTTGTTAAGAGGTTGATTGCCTACAGCTGGATAACTCAAGCTTGTAGATACTGTTGCTTCGCTCAGCATCAGCTGAGTTTGAGACTGCATCCTTGTAGCGTTTGGCCAGGGTGCTCAGGACAGGAAGTCTCTCTTGAAGTGCATCCCAGAAGATATCCAAATCCACCACCCCACTCACTGTGGCTCTCAGTGCTGCTGGTCCTACATTGGTCAAGTAGGCACCCAGTTCATCTCTCGGTACCTTACTGAAGCCTGGAATAACCTTGTAGCTGGGCACTGTCATCCATAAACACAATATGACGTGGATCAAACACCCTAACTTCTTGGGGGAACTCCATGGCAGGCTGACCATCTGACATGTACTTCGTCATTTTGTCCTCTGCATTGCTGTATGCCTCAACAGCAAAGGGCAAGTCGTCAACTGCATCAAAGTAGTGTGAACAAGTAGTTATTTGTTGGCCACAATGTTCATCTGCAAGTCCTCTAAATAGTGAAAGATCTTTGTTTTCACGGGATGTCTGCTCTGAAAGTGTTGAGAAGCTGCAGGATGACTTTATACTTGTCGGTCATGATGTTCAGTTGAATCTGCAGCGACTGAACCAGCTCTTGGTTTTGTAGCATCTCATGGCGTTTTTTCTACACACTGTTGGGGCACCTCGGCCACACACCTGTGAATGACAAGGAATAAAAACGAGGAACATAGGAAATATTACTACTCAATGTGAAATGACATCGCGGCTTACAAAAAATGTAGGTCACCTTTCTCTGCATAATGACAATGATTTAAATGTAGAAGGTATGTAGATTTTAAATTATACCTGCATTTCCATCTCTATGAACCCACTGTAGAGGCCAAACTGCACTGCTGAGAACTTGTTTTGCCCCTGACTGGTAAAAGATATGTGAAACACTTAGCATGAATGTGTTCAGCTGATCAAAAGGTTTGCAGAAGGCACTCCCTATCAGATGAATGTTGTGAGCCAAGCGTGTTATGTGCAGAGAGTAGGGGAACAATGACTGCAGTGCAGCTCTGTAGGCTTTCTTCATGCACGCAGCATTGTCTGTGTCAAAGACAATGACGTCCTCGTTGGAGATATTGTAGTCTTGTAGACATTTCCCCACCACCATGGAAACTGTTGAATGGTTGCACTGATCCAGAAACACTGTCTCTGCGAGGTAGGCAAAAATTATCCCGAGGTATCCTTTTTAAGTGGTGCGATGAGGATGTTTAACATCTGGAGTTTCATCAATGATGACTGTCACTGGCTTCCCTGCAAAATGTTGCTTGAGTCCTTCTTTCACCTTCAGGTAGACATCTCCCAAGTACTTTTCCTGTAGGTGGTGGTATCCAGGGATGGCTACCAGGTAATTTTTAAACAATATTACCATTTCTAAAAAATAAAAAAAACAGAAAGATTGTGTTTTCGTGATCTGTATGAATTTTTACAGAGTTTTAAATGGAAAAGCTGACAAATTGCACTCAGTGCTTTGAGCCGTGCTCTCCGTAGACAGACTGGGGAAAGCAGAGTGCCGACCACACTACTAAAGCCAAGGTTAGACTGGGGAGAGCAGTGTCGACCACCCTACTAAAGCCAAGGTCAGAGTGGGGAGAGCAGAGTGTCGACCACCCTACTAAAGCCAAGGTTAGACTGGGGAGAGCAGAGTGCCGACCACCCTACTAAAGCCAAGGTTAGACTGGGGAGAGCAGAGTGTCGACCACCCTACTAAAGCCAAGGTTAGACTGGGGAGAGCAGAGTGTCGACCACCCTACTAAAGCCAAGGTTAGACTGGGGAGAGCAGAGTGTCGACCACCCTACTAAAGCCAAGGTTAGACTGGGGAGAGCAGAGTGTCGACCACCCTACTAAAGCCAAGGTTAGATTGGGGAGAGCAGAGTGTCGACCACCCTACTAAAGCCAAGGTCAGTGGAGTAAAAGTTTGAGTAAAACGCCACTGACCTTGATTCTTTCAGTGCTTGCCGCAGTCTTCCCTGCTACCACGTCAGTCATGGTGATCTGCCGCTGCTGTGGGAACTGTTCTGACATTTCCATACGCTTTGCTGATTCCAAGTGACTGTTGATTGTCGACTTTCTCTTGTGTTCCAGCACAACGTTGCACGGAATGCAAAACAATTTCCCCCCACTTCCATGTAAAACCTTTGGAAATTGGTCTTTAACTGTTATTTTTGTTGGCAAATGAGATTGATTTCTGGTCATTGTACTGCCTGTCATCCATCAACAATCAGCCATCTTCTTCGCACGCTGACAGGCCAGGGGGAAAAAACTTGTGGTTGAATTGGGCCTTTTTCCACAGTAACCATGCAGTAATTGGTCAAAATTACTCACCTGCTTTTGATTGGACCCTTTTATGCTCTAAAAGTGCAGGGATTGGTCAAAATTGTGAGTTCTTGCATAATATGCACTGATTGGTTGATTTTTGCATTGAATTATGTGATCGCAGAATCCTGGAGGGACTGCAATAAGAAGAGACTTGCTTGGGCCAAGAAACACGTGCAATGAACATTAGACAGGTGGAAATCTGTCCTTTGGTCTGATGAGTCCAAATGTGAGATTTTTGATTCCAACTGTTGTCTTTGTGAGACGCAGAGTAGGTGAGCAGATGATCTCTGCATGTGTGGTTCCCACCGATAATTGAAGGTACAATTAACCAGCATGACTATCACATCATTCTGCAGCGACACGCCATCCCATCTGGTTTGGGCTTAGTGGGACTGTCATTTTGTTTTTCATCAGGACAATTACCCAACATACCTCCAGGAGAGTGATAGAGTGCTGTGTCCGATGACCTGGTCTTCAGTCACCCGACCTCAACCCAATTGAGATGGTTTGGGATGAGTTGGACCGCAGAGTGACGGAAAAGCAGCAAAAAAAGTGCTCAGCATATGTGGGAAGTCCTTCAACACTGTTGGAAAAGTATTCCAGGTGAAGCTGGTTGAGAGAATGCCTAGTGTGCAAAAATCTGTCAAGGCAAAGGATGGTTAGTTTGAAGAACCTCAAATATAAAATGTATTTATTTATTTTTAAGAGAAATGCCGTGGTGCCCGAGGTGCAATTTAGCCCAAAAACCCGGAACCCGCGAACAATACATTTTCACCCTCGACATCGTTTTCAAAGTAGGACAATTTGCAGTGAACATGGCAACACTGCTTGCTGGAACTTAGTCCCACAGCACACTCGCCAGGGGATTCTCTAACATTGTTTATCATGCAAATGTTAACAATTACGTTCACTGCATTATTTGACATGTTAGTCTCTCTGTTGTGTGTTTCTTGAATATGTGTCTCTCTCGTATTTCCCTATGCAGTTTCATCGGATGAGATGAGTGTGCGCGGGGGGCAGGGTAGTGACGAGGTGCTGGTGTCCCAGGCGGTGTGGGACTACCTGGCTGCCGCCGGCCAGCCCTGGCTCATAGACTTTCAGGACAAGCAGGGCTTGAGCGCCGGCATCATCCGCCGAGGTGAGCGGGGAGGCTGCTGTGCAGTGCGGCTACGCCCCATAGAGGGATCCCGTTCTGGGGGAGGACCCGGGATGATGGAGGAAGGACCCATCTCCAACGAGACCCGCAAGGCCTTCATAGACTTATGCCGCTGCGCCCGCAAAGAGATGAGCAAACAGGATGGGGGTCCTAAACGGAAGAGGTCCCTGCTGCCCTGCGTTGGGGTGGGGGTCCTGGAGGGGGATGGAGAGGGGAGCCTGCTACCACCTCAGCCTCCCCAGCCCAGACGCTCTCAGAGGCAGCAACAGAGATATAAGAAGCCAGCGGAGGAAGAGGCCTGTGTGGTCCTCTCCAACTCCACGTCCCACAACGAATCCGGACAGAGGAAGAAGGACAACATGGAGGTCAGCTGCAGTATGATGGCCTCCTCTCATAACCAATCCCACAGTGAGGCAGACGACTACACCTCATGTTCCATCTGCATGGGCGACATGGTGGAGAGGACCACGCTGGAGAGGTATAGCTACATTTTAAACTTGTGTTCAGTAATTCTCAAGGTTTTTCCAAACCATGAAATGTGTCAGCCTTCACTGCTATTGATGCTATGTAATGTTTTCAAAATTATAAGTAAAAGTGTTCTTTGTCTTTGACCCCCCCCCCCCTCCCCCAGGTGCGGCCACGCATTCTGCCGGTTGTGTCTAGACCAGGCCTTCAAGGTGAAGAGAGCGTGTCCTGTGTGTCGTCAGGTGTACGGCCAGCTCATAGGGAACCAGCCGGCTACCGGGTGTATGATGGTGGAGAGGGACCCAGATCTGGAGTTGCCAGGACACGAGGGTTATGGGTGTATCTGCATCATCTACAGCTTCCCACCTGGTTTACAGGCGGTGAGTGTGTGTGTGTACTAAAGACGCATGGAAGGGTATAGAAATGGGAACTAGTAAGAAGTGTTGGTCTAGCCCATTACCTTTCGGGGTTTTTGGTCTAGCCCATTACCTTTCGGGGTTTTTGGTCTAGCCCATTACCTTTCGGGGTTTTTTGGTCTAGCCCATTACCTTTCAGGGTTTTTTTGGTCTAGCCCATTACCTTTCAGGGTTTTTTTGGTCTAGCCCATTACCTTTCGGGTTTTTTTGGTCTAGCCCATTACCTTTCAGGGTTTTTTTGGTCTAGCCCATTACCTTTCAGGGTTTTTTGGTCTAGCCCATTACCTTTCGGGGTTTTGCTACATCTGACACATTATTTACATTGCTAACCATCTCTCTTTAGTATTTTTTATTTGTGGCCATGTTCACAGCCATGTTTACAAATCCCAGCTTGGATATTTTAATGGTTCGTATCCAGGCTGTATCACAACCAGCTGTGATTGGGAGTCCCATAAACCTGGCACAATTGGCCCAGCGTTGTCCGGTGTAGGCCGTCATTGTAAATAAGGATTTGTTCTCAACTGACTTGCCTAGTTAAATAAAATACAGTCCATGCTTGAAGTAATGTTATTGAATGTCTATACCACTTTACTTTATTTCTGTGGATATAATTGTTCATGTTCTTTTCTAACATTCCTCTGAATTATGCCTGGATCCTGCAGCCAGAGCACCCTAACCCGGGGGTGAGGTACCCTGGGACGGACCGCGTGGCTTACCTCCCAGACAGCCCAGAGGGGAACCGGGTCCTGGGCCTGCTCCGCCGGGCCTTCGAACAGCGCCTCATCTTCACCATAGGGACTTCCATGACCACAGGAATGCATAATGTCATCACCTGGAACGACATCCACCACAAGACCTCCTTATGGGGCGGACCACACTGGTATGGAAACAGATGTCTTTACTGAAGGCTATTGGAGATTTAAGTATGTTTGTGAGATGTGACAAGTCATGTTTACATTTTTGTGAAAAAAGCTATTGATGACTGCTTGCATGGAAGTCAAATAGAATCACATGGCTTTAGTTTGTTCTTATGAGCTGTAACAGAAATATTTTCTTCAGTTTATATCAATAGAAAGCTATCCATGTTTTCAGCATGTGGTTGGGGGTTAAATTGTGATTATTGTCGTGCATTTGCTCCTAGAAGGAACTCTAGCTGTTCCTGTGATTACAACAACTCTCTGACCTGCTGAGGGTTTTCTGTTCATTTCTCCTGACAGCTTTGGATACCCAGACCCCACTTACCTGGTGAGAGTGACCGAGGAACTCAGAGAGAAAGGCATCGCTGCAGACTGACCGTACAGATTCTAGAATGATTATTCTAGGAACATTTTAGGAACCTCTGGCTGCCCTGCTGCTGCAGGTGGTTGCTAGGCTGCAGTCTCCTGGACCTAGACCCAGCAGAGCAGCGGAGGAATACGAGATGTGACTGGGCCCCACAGCAGCCACAGGAGTACGGCCCAGTGGAGGCCCACATATCCCTACAAGACCACTTGATGGGGTGACTCCTACCTTCCACTTCAGTCGAATTTTCACTAATCATGCATTGATGTCAATTGGAGACCATTTTACTTAAGTGGAAGTGAACATTTATCTAAAGTGGAATTTAGGATTCACCCTTATGTTCCTATCCTCGTTATCTATCTTCCGAGTTCGGCTCAACCCAGCAGCACTTTGTGTTGAAGAAAACATACAAATGAGTGCAGTGCAATCTCTGTGTGAGCTGTTTTTGGCTCCACTCATCCAAGTATTTATCATATAGGGATTCATAATGTGAAGGTACATACTACTTAAATATTATTTTGAAACCTAAGTTCAAAGAAGAGTCCTATTTTGTCTGTTATATTTATGTTTATTTCCACGCACATTCTTTATTTACCTGTTAAAAACACATGATTTGTGCTCTGTCCAGTACGCTCTTAGAATAATTATATTTTTCTTGATGTAATTATGTTAATAATAACCTGTTATTTACACTGTAGTAAGACAGTACTCGAGATAGTTGGTGGCAGGCAGAATAGTACTGTCTGTTTCAATAGAAAGCTCCTAAAGAAATAATGACATTTCTCTGAAAGGAGTTGCACTCGAAGGCACTTTGTCAAGGAGGGAGGGAGTCCGTCAGTAGTTCAGTCACTGTTGGAGGGGGAGTTGTTCTCTGCATAGAATAAGAATTATCCGTTTGAATTAGAATGATCATTCTAATTCTGTGGTTCTCTGCTTCCACTTCAGGGAACTGGTAGATGGAAGAATGCTCTGAGCAAAGCCAGGCAGGCGTTAGTCGTTAGCAGCCGTGAAGCTAATAGCCTGGTAGCTATAAGTTGATGTCAATTTTCTTGTAGCCCTTCATTTCCCTTTTGATCTTCCTCTCCTTTGATTTCTTCTCCTTTTTACTTAAATAGGAAGAATGTTTTCTATTTGATGTCTCTCTCTGCTGCACCGTTCTGTTCTAGCGGATGAACCAGGAATGTCCAGATAGACTGACTACTAAGTATGAGATTCATTGTCATTCCTGACTGTCCCTTGCTCTCTCTCTCTCCTCTCTCCCCTCGGTTGTTTCTCTACTCTAAGATGTTATCCCTCCCAGGACCAGGCCCTGTATTCACAAAGTGTCTCCGAGTAGTAGGGCTGATGTAGGATCAGTGTGGCCTTTTCAATCATAATGAATGAATAGGGACCCTGATCCTAGATCAGCACTCCTACTCTGACAAGCTTAATGAATAGGAGACCAGGTTCTGAGTTCAGTTTGATTTCCAGCCAGCCAGCCAGTCAGTCAGCACCCCTCATTTTGTAATAACCAGATTTACTTGATGATGTCAAATAAGGAGGGCGTGATGTCGAACCACTTAAACCAAATCAAATGCACAATAGGGCTGTATATTTAATACCTCTGACCCTGGCTGAAATGGCACCCTATTCCCTATACAGAGTAAAAGTGCCCATAGGCTTCTGGTCAAATGTAGGGCACTATATCGGACTCTGGTCCAAAGTAGTGTAGGGAATAGTGTGCCATTTTGGATGCAAGCCCTATCTGTCCAGGAGACGTTTGTTTGACGATTGTCTCATAAATAATGAGGTATCTATCTGCTGTAATTCACATTTGTCTTCTACAGGAATAATCTAGGATTAACAAAATATGTACCTGTGATATGAAAGTGTTGAGGAAAATCCTGCAGTCCCTTACAGCGGCATTGCCAGTGAGGTATTTAGTTCCCTTGTTTTGATACATTTATCAAACGGTTAGCGTGCCTATATTCTAGTCAAGTTTGAAGACAGTGGATCATGTTGATATTAATTCATGACAAGCATGTTCTTTTAGTAGACTGTCTTAATTGTTATTTGGAGGGTGAGACTCAGCAGCGTTATCTGGCTTTCTACTGTTTTTGAGAAGAAAAAAAAAATATATATATATACACACACACACACATCAGTACAGTGCCTTGCGAAAGTATTCGGCCCCCTTTGCGACCTTTTGCCACATTTCAGGCTTCAAACATAAAGATATAAAACTGTATTTTTTTTGTGAAGAATCAACAACAAGTGGGATACAATCATAAAGTGGAACGACATTTATTGCATATTTCAAACTTTTTTAACAAATCAAAAACTGAAAAATTGGGCGTGCAAAATTATTCAGCCCCCTTAAGTTAATACTTTGTAGCGCCACCTTTTGCTGCGATTACAGCTGTAAGTTGCTTGGGGTATGTCTCTATCAGTTTTGCACACAGAGAGACTGAATTTTTTTCCCATTCCTCCTTGCAAAACAGCTCGAGCTCAGTGAGGTTGGATGGAGAGCATTTGTGAACAGCAGTTTTCAGTTCTTTCCACAGATTCTCGATTGGATTCAGGTCTGGACTTTGACTTGGCCATTCTAACACCTGGATATGTTTATTATTGAACCATTTCATTGTAAATTTTGCTTTATGTTTTGGATCATTGTCTTGTTGGAAGACAAATCTCCGTCCCAGTCTCAGGTCTTTTGCAGACTCCATCAGGAGTTCTTCCAGAATGGTCCTGTATTTGGCTCCATCCATCTTCCCATCAATTTTAACCATCTTCCCTGTCCCTGCTGAAGAAAAGCAGACCCAAACCATGATGCTGCCACCACCATGTTTGACAGTGGGGATGGTGTGTTCAGGGTGATGGGCTGTGTTGCTTTTACGCCAAACATAACGTTTTGCATTGTTGCCAAAAAGTTCAATTTTGGTTTCATCTGACCAGAGCACCTTCTTCCACATGTTTGGTGTGTCTCCCAGGTGGCTTGTGGCAAACTTTAACCGACACTTTTTATGGATATCTTTAAGAAATGGCTTTCTTCTTGCCACTCTTCCATAAAGGCCAGATTTGTGCAATATACGACTGATTGTTGTCCTATGGACAGAGTCTCCCACCTCAGCTGTAGATCTCTGCAGTTCATCCAGAGTGATCATGGGCCTCTTGGCTGCATCTCTGATCAGTCTTCTCCTTGTATGAGCTGAAAGTTTAGAGGGACGGCCAGGTCTTGGTAGATTTGCAGTGGTCTGATACTCCTTCCAATTCAATATTATCGCTTGCACAGTGCTCCTTGGGATGTTTAAAGCTTGGGAAATCGTTTTGTATCCAAATCCGGCTTTAAACTTCTTCACAACAGTATCTCGGACCTGCCTGGTGTGTTCCTTGTTCTTCATGATGCTCTCTGCGCTTTTAACAGACCTCTGAGACTATCACAGTGAAGGTGCATTTATACGGAGACTTGATTACACACAGGTGGATTGTATTTATCATCATTAGTCATTTAGGTCAACATTGGATCATTCAGAGATCCTCACTGAACTTCTGGAGAGAGTTTGCTGCACTGAAAGTAAAGGGGCTGAATAATTTTGCATGCCCAATTTTTCAGTTTTTGATTTGTTAAAAATTTTTGAAATATCCAATAAATGTCGTTCCACTTCATGATTGTGTCCCACTTGTTGTTGATTCTTCACAAAAAAAACATTTTTATATCTTTGTTTGAAGCCTGAAATGTGGCAAAAGGTCGCAAAGTTCAAGGGGGCCGAATACTTTCGCAAGGCACTGTATATATATCTGCATGAGTTTTTCTGTGATATGTCAGATGAAAGCAGTCCAACGACGTAGCCTCACTCACAAATTATCAAGCTCTGTGTGTGAGTCATTTTGCATGAGAAAAGGATGCCTATAGATGGTGCAGTGCTCTCCAACCCTTTTCCCGGAGAGATACCCTCCTGTAGGTTTTCACTCCAACCATGTTCCTGGAGAGCTACCCTCCTGTAGGTTTTCACTCCAACCATGTTCCTGGAGAGCTACCCTCCTGTAGGTTTTCACTCCAACCATGTTCCTGGAGAGCTACGCTCCTGTAGGTTTTCACTCCAACCATGTTCCTGGGGAGCTACCCTCCTGTAGGTTTTCACTCCAACCATGTTCCTGGAGTGCTACCCTCCTGCAGGTTTTCACTCCAACCATGTTCCTGGAGTGCTACCCTCCTGCAGGTTTTCACTCCAACCCCAGTTGAAACTAACCTGATTCAGCTCATCAACTAGCATTTGTTTTTGGAATCCGGCGTGCTAGATTAGGGTTGGAGTGAACGTACAGAACGGTAGCTAGATTATGATTGGCGTGTACCTAAAGAACAGTAGCTCTCCAGAAACAGGGTTTGAGAGTCCTGGTCTAGTGACTCTAGTCTGTTACCTTCTCCTATTCATTTGTCTGCAGTCAGATGATGTAAAATAATATAAACTCAGCAAAAAAAGAAACGTCCTCACTGTCAACTGCGTTTATTTTCAGCAAACTTCACGTGTAAATATTTGTATGAACATAAGATTAAACCACTGAGACATAAACTGAACAAGTTCCACAGACATGTGACTAACAGAAGTTGAATAACGTGTCCCTGAACACCGGGACATGTTTGTATCTGGTGTGGCCACTAGCTGCATTAAGTACTGCAGTGCATCTCCTCATGACCTGCACCAGATTTGCCAGTTGTTGCTGTGAGATGTTACCCCACTCTTCCACCAAGGCACCTGCAAGTTCCCGGACATTTCTGTGGGGAATGGCCCTAGCCCTCACCCTCCGATCCAACAGGTCCCAGGCGTGCTCAATGGGATTGAGATCCGGGCTCTTCCCTGGCCATGGCACTGACATTCCTGACATTCCTGTCCTGCAAGAAATCACGCACAGGACGAGCAGTATGGCTGGTGGCATTGTCATGCTGGAGGGTCATGTCAGGATGAGCCTGCAGGAAGGGTACCACATGAGGGAGGAGGATGTATTCCCTGTAACGCACAGCATTGAGATTGCCTGCAATGACAACAAGCTCAGTCCGATGATGTTGTGACACACCACTCCAGACCATGACGGACCCTCCACCTCCAAATCAATCCCTCTCCAGAGTACAGGCCTCGGTGTAATGCTCATTCCTTCGACGATGAACGCGAATCCAACCATCACCCCTGGTGAGACAAAACCGCGACTCGTCAATGAAGAGCACTTTTCGCCAGTCCTGTCTAGTCTAGCGACGGTGGGTTTGTGCCCATAGGCGACGTTGTTCCCTGTGATGTCTGGTGAGGACCTGCCTTACAACAGGCCTACAAGCCCTCAGTCCAGCCTCTCTCAGCCTATTGTAGACAGTCAGCACTGATGGAGGGATTGTGCGTTTCTGGTGTAACTCGGGCAGTTGTTGTTGCCATCCTGTACCTGTCCCGCAGGTGTGATGTTCGGATGTATCGATCCTGTTCAGGTGTTACATGTGGTCTGCCACTGCGAGGCCACATCTGCAGTTCTCAAGCCTCCTTGCAGCATGCCTAAGGCACGTTCACGCACATGAGCAGGGACCCTGGTCATCTTTCTTTTGGTGTTTTTCAGAGTCAGTAGAAAGGCCTCTTTAGTGTCCTAAGTTTTCATAACTGTGACCTTAATTGTCTGTAAGCTTAGTGTCTTAACTACCATTCCACAGGTGCATGTTAAGCATGGGAAACAGTGTTTAAACCCTTTACAATGAAGATCTGACATTTATTTGTATTTTTACGAATTATCGTTGAAAGACACGGTCCTGAAAAAGGGGCATTTCTTTTTTGCTGAGTTTACTAGGCCCATACGTTCATTAAATATCCCTTTCCTTTGCTATATACAGTTGAAGTTGGAAGTTTACATAAACCTAGGTTGGAGTCCATTAAAACTCTTTTTTTTCAACCACTCCACAAATTTGTTAACGAACTATAGTTTTGGCAAGTCGGTTAGGACTTCTACTTTGCATGACAAGTCATTTTTCCAAAAATTGTTTACAGATAGATTATTTCACTTATAATTCACTGTATCACAATTCCAGTGGGTCAGAAGTTTACACTAAGTTGACTGTGCCTTTAAACAACTTGGAAAATTCCAGAAAATAATGTCATGGCTTTAGAAGCTTCTGATGGGCTAATTGACATTATTTGAGTCAATTGGCGGTGTACCTGTGGATGTATTTTCAAGGCCTACCTTCAAACTCAGTGCCTCTTTGCTTGACATCATGGGAAAATCAAAAGAAGTCAGCCAAGACCTCAAAAAAAGCAAAAAAATGGTTCATCCTTGGGAGTAATTTCCAAACGCCTGAAGGTACCACGTTCATCTGTACAAACAATAGTACGCAAGTATAAACACCATGGGACTACGTAGCCGTCATACTGCTCAGGAAGTAGACGCGTTCTGTCTCCTGGAGATGAACGTACTTTGGTGCGAAAAGTGCAAATCAATCCCAGAACAAAAGCAAAGGACCTTGTGAAGATGCTGGAGGAAACCGGTACAAAAGTATCTATATCCAGAGTAAAGCAAGTCCTATAACGACACAATCTGAAAAGCTGCTCAGCAAGGAAGAAGCCACTGCTCCAAAACCGCCATAAAAAAGCCAGACTACAATTTGCAACTGCACATGGGGACAAAGATCCTACTTTTTGGATAAATGTATTCTGGTCTGATGAAACAAAAATGGAACTGTTTGGCCATAACGACCATCGTTATGTTTGGAAGAAAGAGGGGGATGGCGGAGAACACCATCCCAACTGTGAAGCACAGGGGTGGCAGCATCATGTTGTGGGGGTAGATGGCATCATGAGGCAGGAGAATTATGTGGATATATTGAAGCAACATCTCAAGACATCAGTTAGGAACTTAAAGCTTGGTCACAAATGGGTCTTCCAAATGGACAATGACCCCAAGCATACTTCCAAAGTTATGGGAAAATGGCTTAAGGACAACAATGTCAAGGTATTGGAGTGGCCATCACATCGCCCTGACCTCGATCCCATAGAACATTTGTGGGTAGAACTGAAAAAGCATGTGCGAAAAAGGAGGCATACAAACCTGATTCAGTTACACCAGCCCTGTCAGGAGGAATGGGCCAAAATTCACCCAACTTATTGTGGGAAGCTTGTGGAAGGCTACCCAAAACGTTTGACCCAAGCTAAACAATTTAAAGGCAATGCTACCAAATACTAATTGAGTGTATGTAAACTTCTGACCCACTGGGAATGTGATAAAAGAAATAAAAGCTGAAATAAATCATTCTCTCTACTATTATTCTGACATTTCACAGTCTTAAAATGAAGTGGTGATGCCAACTGACCTAAGACAGGGAATTTTTACTAGGATTAAATGTCAGGAATTGTGAAAAAACTGAGTTGAAATGTATTTGGCTAAGGTGTATGTAAACTTCTGACTTCAGCTGTATCAAATGGCATCCTATTTCCTATAGATTGTACTACAGGGCTCTGGTCAACTAGAGGGGTGGTCAAATATAGTGGACTATATAGAGAATAGTGTGCTCAAAAGTCCACTATGTAGGAAATGGTGTTCAATTTGGGACGTATACCATTTTTCGTTTAGGGACCAACTGAAATATCTTTGGGAGACATAGTAGTTTAAATCAAGCTACAGTATTTCTATGCAGTGAACTGGGTGTTTGGGTACAGGGGAATTAATAAATACTGAAAAGAGTTGCACATTGCAAATTGATTGTTAAAACGAAAGTTCAAGTTTTGCTTTTCTAATTGTGTTGATTTGTATTTTATGAGTGTTGATATTCAAAAATGTGGTTTACATTTTAATACTTGAATAAAACAATGTTTTGTTCTGTTTGGTATTCATTGTGTATTATTCATTACTATATAAATAGAATCACATTGTAAATATACTACATTTATGATTTTTTTCACCCTGTTGTACAGCTAAAGTTATAGACTATGTTTCATTAGCATGCTTGTGCAGTCGGCCTAGGAGCAACTGGTGAATGACCGTGCATTTGGAAATTATTCAGTCCCCTTGACTTTTTCCACATTTTTGTTACGTTACAGCCTTATTCTAAAATTGATTCAATAGTTTTTTCCCCTCATGAATCTACACCCAATACCCTTTAATGACAAAGCAAAAACTGTTTTTTAGAAAGAAATTCAAGACCCTTTGATCAGTACTTTGTTGAGGCAGCGATTACAGTCTTGAGTCTTCTTGGGTATGACGCTACAAGCTTGGCACACCTGTATGTGGGGAGTTTCTCCCATTCTTCTCTGCAGATCCTCTCAAGCTCTGTCAGGTTGTCTGGGGAGCGTCGCTGCACATCTATTTTCAGGTCTTTCCGGAGATGTTCCATTGGGTTCAAGTCTTGGCTTTGGCTGGGACACTCAATGACATTGAGACATCCACTCCTGTGTTGTCTTGGCTATGTGCTTAGGGTCGTTGTCCTGTTGGAAGGTGAACCTTCGCCCCAGTTTGAGGTCCGAAGCACTCTGGAGCAGGTTTTCATCAAGGATCTCTGTACTTTGCTCTGTTCATCTTTCCCTCGATCCTGAGGAGTCTCCCAGTCCCTGGCGCTGCAAAACATCCCCACAGCGTGATGCTGCCAGCACCATGCTTCACCATAGCTATGGAGCCAGGTTTCCTCCAGACGTGACACTTGGCATTCAGTCCAAAGAGTTCAATCTTGCTTTCATCATACCAGAGAATCTTGTTTCTCAGCATCTGAAAGTCTTTAGGTGCCTTTTGGCAAACTCCAAGCGGGCTGTCGTGTGCCTTTTACTGAGGAGTGGCTTCCATCTGGCCACTCTACCATAAAGGCCTGATTGGTGGAGTGCTGCAGAGATGGTTGTCCTTCTGGAAGGTTCTCCCTTCTCCACAGAGGAAGTCTGGAGCTCTGTCAGAATGACCATCAGGTTCTTTCTCCCCCATTTGTTCAGTTTGAACAGGGGGCCAGCTCTAGGAAGAGTCTTGACAGTTCCTAACTACTTCCATTTAGGAATGATGGAGGCCACTGTTTTCTTGGGGACCTTTTATTGCTGCAGACGTTTTTACATACCCTTCCCTAGATCTGTGCCTCTGCACAATCCGGAGCTCTATGGACAATTCGTGCTGTGGGGGAGATCTTCGTGGGCTATACTCTGCCTTGTCTCAGGATAGTAACTAGGTGGTTGAAGATATCCCTCTAGTGGTGTGAGGGCTGTGCTTTGGCCAAGTGGGTGAGGTTATATCCTGCTTGTTTGCCCTGTCCGATGGTATCGTCGGAGGGGGCCACAGTGTCTCCCGACCCCTCCTCTCTCAGCCTCCAGTGTTTATGCTGCAGTAATTTATGTGTCGGGGGGGCTAGGTGTCCGGTGTCCTGTGTGAATTTAAGTGTGATCTCTCTAATTCTCTTTGTCTCTCTCGGAGGACCTGAGCCTTAGGACCATGCCACTGGACTACCTGGCCTGATGACTCCTTGCTGTCCCCAGTCCACCTGGCCATGCTGCTGCTCCAGTTTCAACTGTTCTGCCTGCGGCTATGGAACCCTGACCTGTTCACCAGACGTGCTACCTTGTCCCAGACCTGCTGTTTTCAACTCTCTAGAGACAGCAGGTGCGGTAGAGATACACTGAATGATCGGCTATGAAAAGCCAACTGACATTTACTCCTGAGGTGCTGACCTGTTGCACCCTCAACAACCACTGTGATTATTATTATTTGACCCTGCTGGTCATCTATGAACATTTGAACATCTTGGCCATGTTCTGTTATGATCTCCACCCGGCACAGCCGGAAGAGGACTGGCCACCCATCATAGCCTGGTTCCTCTCTAGGTTTCCTCCTAGGTTCCTGCCTTTCAAAGGGTGTTTTTGTAGCCATCGTGCTTCTACACCTGCATAGCTTGTTGTTTGGGGTTTTAGGCTGGGTTTCTGTACAGCACTTTGTAAACTGATGTAAGAAGGGCTTTATAAATACATTTGATTAATTTAATTATTTTGATCTCGTGGCTTGGTTGTTGCTCTGACATGCACTGTCAACTGTGGGACCTTTTATAGACAGGTGTGTGCCTTTCTAAAGCATGTCCAATCAATTGAATTTACCACAGGTGGACTCCAAGTTGTAGAAACATCTCAAGGATGATCAATGGAAACAGGATGGACTCAATTTACAGTCTCATAGCAAAGGGTCTGAACACTTATGTAAATAAGGTATTTCTGTTTTGTATTTTTAATACATTTGCAAAAATGTATAAAAAGTTGTTTTTGGGTAGATTGCTGAGGATGTATTTATTTTTAATCCATTTTAAGGCTGTAACGTAACAAAGTGGAAAAAGTCAAGAGGTCTGAATACTTTCGGAAGGCACTGTAGATACTAATTCATCTCAATTATATGACTGTTTATTGAGCAGTCAATAAAATCTGTTAATTATTTCACAAGCATTTCGCTACAATAACATTGGCTAAACACGTGTATGTGACTTTATTTGACTTGTTTCAATGTACAGAATGTCCTGCTTATGACAGAATCTACACCTCCATGCCATTCTCCAACTCCCCACCAGAGAGCGATACTCTGCAAAATAACAGCAGCGTGCTTGGTAAGCAGCTTCAGCAGCACCAAACCCTCTACAATACAACATTGCCTCCCCACACCCCAGTCTCCATAGTCTGAAGTGACAGAGAAGAGCACAGTATCTGCCATGGAGAGTATTGTATGAGTAATGTTTTTCTATGGGGCTCAGGGCAACGTTGGCATTAGCATCTGTATTATGAGACCCCCCCCCCCCCCACATTCAGGGTTACAAAATTCCAATAACTTTCCCAGAATTCCCTGGTTTTCCAGAAACAGGAAAGAATAAGCAGGAAAACCGGGAATCCAACCAGGATTTCCGGAAAAGTTACTGTAACCTCTGCCCCATATACAGTGAAGTCCGTAAGTATTTGGACAGCGACACAATTTGTATCATTTTGTCTCTGTACGCCACAATGGATTTGAAAGGGTTGTGTCTACTTTAATATAAGGCTTGTGTCTACATTAATATAAGGGTTGTGTCTACATTAATATAAGGGTTGTGTCTACATTAATATAAGGCTTGTGTCTACATTAATATAAGGCTTGTGTCTACTTTAATATAAGGGTTGTGCCTACTTTAATATAAGGGTTGTGTCTACTTTAAAATAAGGGTTGTGTCTACTTTAATATAAGGCTTGTGTCTACATTAATATAAGGGTTGTGTCTACATTAATATAAGGCTTGTGTCTACATTAATATAAGGGTTGTGTCTACTTTAATATAAGGGTTGTGCCTACTTTAATATAAGGGTTGTGCCTACTTTAATATAAGGGTTGTGTCTACTTTAATATAAGGGTTGTGTCTACTTTAATATAAGGGTTTTGTCTACTTTAATATAAGGCTTGTGTCTACTTTAATATAAGGGTTGTGTCTACTTTAATATAAGGCTTGTGTCTACTTTAATATAAGGCTTGTGTCTACTTTAATATAAGGGTTGTGTCTACTTTAATATAAGGGTTGTGTCTACTTTAATATAAGGGTTGTGTCTACTTTAATATAAGGCTTGTGTCTACTTTAATATAAGGGTTGTCTACTTTAATATAAGGGTTGTGTCTACTTTAATATAAGGGTTGTGTCTACTTTAATATAAGGGTTGTGTCTACTTTAATATAAGGGTTGTCTACTTTAATATAAGGGTTGTGTCTACTTTAATATAAGGGTTGTGTCTACTTTAATATAAGGGTTGTGTCTACTTTAATATAAGGGTTGTGTCTACTTTAATATAAGGGTTGTGTCTACATTAATATAAGGCTTGTGTCTACATTAATATAAGGCTTGTGTCTACATTAATATAAGGCTTGTGTCTACATTAATATAAGGCTTGTGTCTACTTTAATATAAGGGTTGTGTCTACATTAATATAAGGGTTGTGTCTACATTAATATAAGGGTTGTGTCTACATTAATATAAGGCTTGTGTCTACATTAATATAAGGCTTGTGTCTACATTAATATAAGGCTTGTGTCTACATTAATATAAGGCTTGTGTCTACTTTAATATAAGGCTTGTGTCTACTTTAATATAAGGGTTGTGTCTACTTTAATATAAGGGTTGTGTCTACTTTAATATAAGGGTTGTGTCTACATTAATATAAGGCTTGTGTCTACATTAATATAAGGCTTGTGTCTACTTTAATATAAGGGTTGTGTCTACATTAATATAAGGGTTGTGTCTACTTTAATATAAGGGTTGTGTCTACTTTAATATAAGGGTTGTGTCTACATTAATATAAGGCTTGTGTCTACATTAATATAAGGCTTGTGTCTACTTTAATATAAGGCTTGTGTCTACTTTAATATAAGGCTTGTGTCTACTTTAATATAAGGGTTGTGTCTACATTAATATAAGGCTTGTGTCTACTTTAATATAAGGCTTGTGTCTACTTTAATATAAGGCTTGTGTCTACTTTAATATAAGGGTTGTGTCTACATTAATATAAGGGTTGTGTCTACTTTAAAATAAGGGTTGTGTCTACTTTAATATAAGGCTTGTGTCTACATTAATATAAGGGTTGTGTCTACATTAATATAAGGCTTGTGTCTACATTAATATAAGGGTTGTGTCTACTTTAATATAAGGGTTGTGCCTACTTTAATATAAGGGTTGTGCCTACTTTAATATAAGGGTTGTGTCTACTTTAATATAAGGGTTGTGTCTACTTTAATATAAGGGTTTTGTCTACTTTAATATAAGGCTTGTGTCTACTTTAATATAAGGGTTGTGTCTACTTTAATATAAGGCTTGTGTCTACTTTAATATAAGGCTTGTGTCTACTTTAATATAAGGGTTGTGTCTACTTTAATATAAGGGTTGTGTCTACTTTAATATAAGGGTTGTGTCTACTTTAATATAAGGCTTGTGTCTACTTTAATATAAGGGTTGTCTACTTTAATATAAGGGTTGTGTCTACTTTAATATAAGGGTTGTGTCTACTTTAATATAAGGGTTGTGTCTACTTTAATATAAGGGTTGTCTACTTTAATATAAGGGTTGTGTCTACTTTAATATAAGGGTTGTGTCTACTTTAATATAAGGGTTGTGTCTACTTTAATATAAGGGTTGTGTCTACTTTAATATAAGGGTTGTGTCTACATTAATATAAGGCTTGTGTCTACATTAATATAAGGCTTGTGTCTACATTAATATAAGGCTTGTGTCTACATTAATATAAGGCTTGTGTCTACTTTAATATAAGGGTTGTGTCTACATTAATATAAGGGTTGTGTCTACATTAATATAAGGGTTGTGTCTACATTAATATAAGGCTTGTGTCTACATTAATATAAGGCTTGTGTCTACATTAATATAAGGCTTGTGTCTACATTAATATAAGGCTTGTGTCTACTTTAATATAAGGCTTGTGTCTACTTTAATATAAGGGTTGTGTCTACTTTAATATAAGGGTTGTGTCTACTTTAATATAAGGGTTGTGTCTACATTAATATAAGGCTTGTGTCTACATTAATATAAGGCTTGTGTCTACTTTAATATAAGGGTTGTGTCTACATTAATATAAGGGTTGTGTCTACTTTAATATAAGGGTTGTGTCTACTTTAATATAAGGGTTGTGTCTACATTAATATAAGGCTTGTGTCTACATTAATATAAGGCTTGTGTCTACTTTAATATAAGGCTTGTGTCTACTTTAATATAAGGCTTGTGTCTACTTTAATATAAGGGTTGTGTCTACATTAATATAAGGGTTGTGTCTACTTTAATATAAGGGTTGTGTCTACTTTAATATAAGGGTTGTGTCTACATTATTGTCTGAACCGTGTAGGAATTATTCGCTGGAATAATTATCGGACCAAACTGCAGCGTGATATGGTTTCCACATAATATTTATTTGAAAAGCACAAAACAACAAAGAAAGAACGAAACAAACAACGAACCGTGACGACAGAGGTGCTACGTGCACTAACTCAAAACAATATCCCATAAAACACAGGTTGGAAAAATGCTACTTAAATTTGATCCTCAATTAGAGACCATGATAGCCAGCTGCCTCTAATTGGGAATCATACCAAACACCAACACAGAAAAACTAAACTAGAACCCCACATAGAAAATAATAACTAGAAACCCCCCAGTTACGCCCTGACCTACTATACCATAGAAAAACCAAAGGCTCTCTATGGGCGTGTGACATCCTACTTGTTCTAGGGGAGTTTTGCCTTCAGCAAGTGAAATGCATATGCTGTGGTAGACGGCTTGTAACGTGTACGCTGGGAGTCGGGAAGCAAGTATAGGGAGTGAATGTAATAATAAATGGAACGAAACAAGAACCACGAGTAGCGTACAGACATAAACACAGAAACAGAATCAATAACGTCTGGGGAAAGAACCAAAGGGAGTGACAGAAATAGGGGAGGTCATCAGGAAGGTCCAGGTGCGCCTCACGAAGTGCAGGTGCGCGTAACGATGGTGGCAGGTGCTTGTAATGATGGTGGCAGGTGCGTGTAACGATGGTGGCAGGTGCGCGTAACGATGGTGGCAGGTAGGCGTAACGATGGTGGAAGGTGCGTGTAACGATGGTGGCAGGTAGGCGTAACGATGGTGGCAGGTAGGCGTAACGATGGTGGCAGGTAGGCGTAACGATGATGGCAGGTAGGCGTAACGATGGTGGCAGGTAGGCGTAACGATGGTGGCAGGTAGGCGTAACGATGGTGGCAGGTGCGCGTAACGATGGTGGCAGGTAGGCGTAACGATGGTGGCAGGTAGGCGTAACGATGGTGGAAGGTGCGTGTAACGATGGTGGCAGGTGTGCGTAATAATGAGTAAACTGGCGACAATGAGCACCAGAGAGGGGGAGCGGGACACAGCTAAAATAATAATACCTTGGTCAATGTCCAAATATTTATGGACCTGAAGGTAAGTAAATAGAACATTACTATTATATATCACTATGGACACCCCCTTCTAATGTCATAATGTTATATATCACTATGGACACCCCCTTCTAATGTCATAATGTAATATATCACTATGGACACCCCCTTCTAATGTCATAATATTATATATCACTATGGACACCCCTTCTAATGTCATAATATTATGTATCACTATGGACACCCCCTTCTAAAGTCATAATATTGTGTATCGCTATGGACACCTCCTTCTAATGTCATAATATTATATATCACTATGGACACCCCCTTCTAATGTCATAATATTATGTATCACTATGGACACCCCCTTCTAATGTCATAATATTATGTATCACTATGGACACCCCCTTCTAATGTCCTAATATTATGTATCACTATGGACACCCCCTTCTAATGTCATAATATTATGTATCACTATGGACACCCCCTTCTAAAGTCATAATATTACATATCACTATGGACACCCCCTTCTAATGTCCTAATATTGTGTATCGCTATGGACACCCCCTTCTAATATCTCCCCTCTCCCCTGTCCTCTCCCCTCTCCTCTGTTCTCTCCCCACCCCTCTGTCCTCTCCTCACCCCTCTGTCCTCTCTCCCTTCTCCTCTGTCCTCTCCCATCTCCCCTCTCCTCTGTCCTCTCCCCTCTCCTCTGTTCTCTCCCCACCTCTCTGTCCTCTCCTCACCCCTCTGTCCTCTCTCCTCTCTCCCTTCTCCTCTGTCCTCTCCCCACCCCTCTGTCCTCTCTCCTCTCTCCCTTCTCCTCTGTCCTCTCCCCTGTCATCTGTCCTCTATCCTCTCATCTGTCCTCTCCTCTCCTCACCCCTCTGTCCTCTCTCCTCTCTCCCTTCTCCTCTGTCCTCCCCCCACTCCTCTGTCCTCTCCTCACCCCTCTGTCCTCTTCTCACCCCTCTGTCCTCTCCCCTCTCCTCTGTCCTCTCCTCACCCATCCGTCCTCTCTCCCTTCTCCTCTGTCCTCTCCCCACTCCTCTGTCCTCTCCTCACCCCTCTGTCCTCTCCCCTCTCATCTGTCCTCTCCTCACCCCTCTGTCCTCTCTCCTCTCTCCATTCTCCTCTGTCCTCTCCCTTCTCCTCTATCCTCTCCTCACCCCTCTGTCTTCTCTCCTCTCTCCCTTCTCATCTGTCCTCTCCCCACTCCTCTGTCCTCTCCCCATTCCTCTGTCCTCTCCTCACCCCTCTGTCCTCTCTCCTCTCTCCCTTCTCCTCTGTCCTCTCCCCTCTCCTCTGTCCTCTCCCCTCTCCTCTGTCCTCTCCTCACCCCTCTGTCCTCTCTCCTCTCTCCCTTCTCCTCTGTCCTCTCCTCGCCCCTCTGTCCTCTGTCCTCTCCCCTCCCCTCTCTCCTCTCTCCTCTGTCCTCTCCTCACCCCCTGCCCTCTGCTCACCCCTCTGTCCTCTCTCCCTTCTCCTCTGTCCTCTCCTCACCCCTCTGTCCTCTCCTCACACCTCTGTCCTCTCCTCACACCTCTGTCCTCTCTCCTCTCTCCCTTCTCCTCTGTTCTCTCCCATCTTTATCTCCCGCACAACACCAAGCAATTTCATCCCCTGTTGTCATCCATCTGTGCTTTCTGAGGACAGAATCATTTAAATGAAGCCAGAAAGATAAATATGTATACAGTATATGCAGAGTAGAGTAATATTGTTGGTGTGTTATGAGTGCATTGTCCAGAATAGAGTAGTCTACAGTAGGCTACTGTGAACTCAATGGACTGCATGGGACAAGCTTCCAATGAGTAGACAAGCAGTTTGTTGACAGGCAGACTGATTAGATTACTGTGGCTGTGTGAGGAATAATTAATTTCAGACCAGGGAGAAAGTGGTGTTGTAATAGAAGTGATTTGAGTCATTTAGCAACACCTCTAAACATAGGCCCCACGGCAGTCTCAGTGAAAATGTGTCAGTTACCGAGATAACTGGGTAGCCTAGTGGTTAGAGCGTTGGACTAGTAACCGGAAGGTTGCAAGTTCTTATCCCCGAGCTGACAAGGTACAAATCTGCCGTTCTGCCCACTGATTAGATTACTGTGGCTGTGTGAGGAATAATTAATTTCAGACCAGGGAGAAAGTGTTGTTGTAATAGAAGTGATTTGAGTCATTTAGCAACAACTCCCAGTTAACCCACTGTTCCTAGGCCGTCATTGAAAATAAGAATTTGTTCTTAACCTGTTCTTTGTTCTGCCTAGTTAAAAAAAGGTTAAAAAAAAAAAAAAAAAAAAAAAACTTTATATAATCTATCTGAGCTGAGCTATTCACACAGTCACCAGACAGGTCGGAGATGACTGGGGTCAGTGTGACAGTTCAGAACCTGTTCCTGCGTCAGTACCACCCAGCTGGCAGGTTTGATGCCGGCAGGGGGACACAGCACAGAAGGGTGTATATGTGTTACAATAGGGTTCTCTCCAGCTCTCACCACTGAGCTCTTTAATTAGACTAGGCCAGGCTGTGGGGAGAGGACAGCCCTGGCACACTGTCTGCAAGCCTGCCTGATATCCTCTCTCACCCTTCCTGCCTCTATCTGCTTTGTCTCCTCCTCATCCTCAGAGCTGTTGCAGCACCCCAGACAGATATCACTGTGTTGCAGCACCCCAGACAGATATCACTGTGTTGCAGCACCCCAGACACATATCACTGTGTTGCAGCATCCCAGACAGATATCACTGTGTTGCAGCACCCCAGACACATATCACTGTGTTGCAGCACCCCAGACAGATATCACTGTGTTGCAGCACCCCAGACAGATATCACTGTGTTGCAGCACCCCAGACAGATAGCACTGTGTTGCAGCACCCCAGACAGATATCACTGTGTTGCAGCACCCCAGACAGACATCACTGTGTTGCAGCACCCCAGACAGACATCACTGTGTTGCAGCACCTCAGACAGATATCACTGTGTTGCAGCATCCCAGACAGATATCACTGTGTTGCAGCATCCCAGACATATCACTGTGTTGCAGCACCCCAGACAGATATCACTGTGTTGCAGCACCCCAGACAGATATCACTGTGTTGCAGCATCCCAGACAGATATCACTGTGTTGCAGCACCCCAGACAGATATCACTGTGTTGCAGCACCCCAGACAGACATCACTGTGTTGCAGCACCCCAGACAGATATCACTGTGTTGCAGCATCCCAGACAGATATCACTGTGTTGCAGCACCCCAGACAGATATCACTGTGTTGCAGCACCCCAGACAGACAGCACTGTGTTGCAGCACCCCAGACAGATATCACTGTGTTGCAGCACCCCAGACAGACATCACTGTGTTGCAGCACCCCAGACAGACATCACTGTGTTGCAGCACCTCAGACAGATATCACTGTGTTGCAGCATCCCAGACAGATATCACTGTGTTGCAGCATCCCAGACATATCACTGTGTTGCAGCACCCCAGACAGATATCACTGTGTTGCAGCACCCCAGACAGATATCACTGTGTTGCAGCATCCCAGACAGATATCACTGTGTTGCAGCATCCCAGACATATCACTGTGTTGCAGCACCCCAGACAGATATCACTGTGTTGCAGCACCCCAGACATATCACTGTGTTGCAGCACCCCAGACAGATATCACTGTGTTGCAGCACCCCAGACATATCACTGTGTTGCAGCACCCCAGACAGATATCACTGTGTTGCAGCATCCCAGACATATCACTGTGTTGCAGCACCCCAGACAGATATCACTGTGTTGCAGCACCCCAGACAGATATCACTGTGTTGCAGCACCCCAGACAGATATCACTGTGTTGCAGCACCCCAGACAGATAGCACTGTGTTGCAGCACCCCAGACAGATAGCACTGTGTTGCAGCACCCCAGACAGATAGCACTGTGTTGCAGCACCCCAGACAGATATCACTGTGTTGCAGCACCCCAGACAGATATCACTGTGTTGCAGCACCCCAGACAGATATCACTGTGTTGCAGCACCCCAGACAGATATCACTGTGTTGCAGCACCCCAGACAGACATCACTGTGTTGCAGCATCCCAGACAGACATCACTGTGTTGCAGCATCCCAGACAGATATCACTGTGTCGCAGCACCCCAGACAGATATCACTGTGTTGCAGCATCCCAGACAGACATCACTGTGTTGCAGCATCCCAGACAGATATCACTGTGTCGCAGCACCCCAGACAGATATCACTGTGTTGCAGCACCCCAGACAGATATCACTGTGTTGCAGCATCCCAGACAGACATCACTGTGTCGCAGCACCCCAGACAGATATCACTGTGTTGCAGCATCCCAGACAGACATCACTGTGTTGCAGCATCCCAGACAGACATCACTGTGTCGCAGCACCCCAGACAGATATCACTGTGTTGCAGCATCCCAGACAGACATCACTGTGTTGCAGCATCCCAGACAGATATCACTGTGTTGCAGCACCCCAGACAGATATCACTGTGTTGCAGCATCCCAGACAGACATCACTGTGTTGCAGCACCCCAGACAGACATCACTGTGTTGCAGCACCCCAGACAGATATCACTGTGTTGCAGCACCCCAGACAGATATCACTGTGTTGCAGCATACCAGACAGATATCACTGTGTTGCAGCACCCCAGACAGATATCACTGTGTTGCAGCACCCCAGACAGATATCACTGTGTTGCAGCATACCAGACAGATATCACTGTGTTGCAGCATACCAGACAGATATCACTGTGTTGCAGCACCCCAGACAGACATCACTGTGTTGCAGCACCCCAGACAGACATCACTGTGTTGCAGCACCCCAGACAGATATCACTGTGTTGCAGCATACCAGACAGATATCACTGTGTTGCAGCATACCAGACAGATATCACTGTGTTGCAGCACCCCAGACAGATATCACTGTGTTGCAGCACCCCAGACAGACATCACTGTGTTGCAGCACCCCAGACAGACATCACTGTGTTGCAGCACCCCAGACAGATATCACTGTGTTGCAGCACCCCAGACAGATATCACTGTGTCGCAGCATCCCAGACAGATATCACTGTGTTGCAGCACCCCAGACAGATATCACTGTGTTGCAGCACCCCAGACAGATATCACTGTGTTGCAGCATCCCAGACAGATATCACTGTGTTGCAGCACCCCAGACAGATATCACTGTGTTGCAGCATCCCAGACAGATATCACTGTGTTGCAGCACCCCAGACAGATATCACTGTGTTGCAGCACCCCAGACAGATATCACTGTGTTGCAGCACCCCAGACAGATATCACTGTGTTGCAGCATCCCAGACAGATATCACTGTGTTGCAGCACCCCAGACAGACATCACTGTGTTGCAGCACCCCAGACAGACATCACTGTGTTGCAGCACCCCAGACAGATAGCACTGTGTTGCAGCACCCCAGACAGATATCACTGTGTTGCAGCACCCCAGACAGACATCACTGTGTTGCAGCACCCCAGACAGATATCACTGTGTTGCAGCACCCCAGACAGATATCACTGTGTTGCAGCACCCCAGACAGACATCACTGTGTTGCAGCACCCCAGACAGACATCACTGTGTTGCAGCACCCCAGACAGATATCACTGTGTTGCAGCACCCCAGACAGATATCACTGTGTTGCAGCATCCCAGACAGATATCACTGTGTTGCAGCACCCCAGACAGACATCACTGTGTTGCAGCACCCCAGACAGATATCACTGTGTTGCAGCACCCCAGACAGATATCACTGTGTTGCAGCATCCCAGACAGATATCACTGTGTTGCAGCACCCCAGACAGACATGCCAACTGTAAATCTACAATCAGAGCAGTGTGATAGAAACCAGATGTATTGGGCTGTAAAAGTCTCATGTCAATAGGAGGATGAATACTGTGTGACTCATACGAACAAAGGCAGATTGGCTTGGCCCAACAGAGCCATAAAACCAGGAGGGGAATGAATTGTTGACAGATAAGTAAATTGGCTAGCTGTGACGGAGGGGGTTCGGTGAACCACACTCATACGATGAGTTACATTGCCTGAGACCTGGCTAATGGCTTGTGATAACTCCCCAAGCTAATGTAATACCTAGGTTTTAGCTCCACGGGCTAACACAGTCTTGTAGCAGAGACAGGCTGGAGAGGATTTGAACCCAGTTTCCTAGTCACTAGGGAGGAGGGTTATCATATTAATTTACCTTTGTATTTTGATTTACAGCAAGTTGTCTTAAGTGGATAACCTTTATGATGTTAAATGTAACGTCTGTCTCTGGAATGAGTTCTGACTCGACCCCTGGCAGCATCTGGTCCCCTACAAGGGGTCTTGGCTCTCCCGAACTTTCTCTGCTCAACCAAGCAAATAGCATAAAATACACCTCTGTCTTGGCCCCTCCTATAAGCCATTCATTATCCCACTATCTCTAGAGTTGTATTTTATTTGCTCATCCACTCAAATAGCATGGACTACAATCTCAAATAATTCACATCTGCTGATTGGCTCAAACAGCATGGACTACAATCTCAAAGAATTAACATCTGCTGATTGGCTCAAACAGCATGGAATAGAATCTCAAATAATTAACATCTGCTGATTGGCTCAAATAGCATGGAATACAATGAATACAATGAGTCATTGCTCCTATAGCTTCTCTCACGAGCTCACTATCTCAACTATCTCAACTATCTAGCTAGTCAAACAGCACAGGACACACCTCTGTGTACCAATAAACCAACATCCTGGATTCAGACATGAGTCATAGCTCCTATAGCTTCTCTCACAAGCTCACTATCTCAACTATCTAGCTAGTCAAACAGCACAGGACACACCTCTGTGTACCAATAAACCATCATCCTGGATACAGATATGGATCAAAATGTCATTTGTTAGCGATTATAGTCAATTACTATTACAAAAAAACAAAATAAGTATTTTTTTCATCAATGGATTTGAAAGATTCAACTGTGACAAACTAAGGGCCAGTTCCCAGTGGGTGTTAGTTATTGCTCCTATAGCTTCTCTCACGAGCTCACTATCTCAACTACTACTCAACTACTACTATATTCCCAGTGGGTGTGAGTTATTGCTCCTATCTCAACTACTACTATATTCCCAGTGGGTGTGAGTTATTGCTCCTATCTCAACTACTACTATATTCCCAGTGGGTGTGAGTTATTGCTCCTATCTCAACTACTACTATATTCCCAGTGGGTGTGAGTTATTGCTCCTATCTCAACTACTATTATATTCCCAGTGGGTGTGAGTTATTGCTCCTATAGCAACTACTACTATATTCCCAGTGGGTGTGAGTTATTGCTCCTATCTCAACTACTACTATATTCCCAGTGGGTGTGAGTTATTGCTCCTATAGCAACTACTACTATATTCCCAGTGGGTGTGAGTTATTGCTCCTATAGCAACTACTACTATATTCCCAGTGGGTGTGAGTTATTGCTCCTATCTCAACTACTACTATATTCCCAGTGGGTGTGAGTTATTGCTCCTATCTCAACTACTACTATATTCCCAGTGGGTGTGAGTTATTGCTCCTATCTCAACTACTACTATATTCCCAGTGGGTGTGAGTTATTGCTCCTATCTCAACTACTACTATATTCCCAGTGGGTGTGAGTTATTGCTCCTATCTCAACTACTACTATATTCCCAGTGGGTGTGAGTTATTGCTCCTATAGCTTCTCTCACGAGCTCACTATCTCAACTACTACTATATTCCCCGTGGGTGTGAGTTATTGGTCCTATCTCAACTACTACTATATTCCCAGTGGGTGTGAGTTATTGCTCCTATAGCAACTACTACTATATTCCCAGTGGGTGTGAGTTATTGCTCCTATAGCAACTACTACTATATTCCCAGTGGGTGTGAGTTATTGCTCCTATCTCAACTACTACTATATTCCCAGTGGGTGTGAGTTATTGCTCCTATAGCAACTACTACTATATTCCCAGTGGGTGTGAGTTATTGCTCCTATAGCAACTACTACTATATTCCCAGTGGGTGTGAGTTATTGCTCCTATAGCAACTACTACTATATTCCCAGTGGGTGTGAGTTATTGCTCCTATCTCAACTACTACTATATTCCCAGTGGGTGTGAGTTATTGCTCCTATCTCAACTACTACTATATTCCCAGTGGGTGTGAGTTATTGCTCCTATCTCAACTACTACTATATTCCCCGTGGGTGTGAGTTATTGCTCCTATCTCAACTACCACTATATTCCCAGTGGGTGTGAGTTATTGCTCCTATCTCAACTACTACTATATTCCCAGTGGGTGTGAGTTATTGCTCCTATCTCAACTACTACTATATTCCCAGTGGGTGTGAGTTATTGCTCCTATCTCAACTACTACTATATTCCCAGTGGGTGTGAGTTATTGCTCCTATATCAACTACTACTATATTCCCAGTGGGTGTGAGTTATTGCTCCTATCTCAACTACTACTATATTCCCAATGGGTGTGAGTTATTGCTCCTATCTCAACTACTATTATGTTCCCAGTGGGTGTGAGTTATTGCTCCTATCTCAACTACTACTATATTCCCAGTGGGTGTGAGTTATTGCTCCTATAGCAACTACTACTATATTCCCAGTGGGTGTGAGTTATTGCTCCTATCTCAACTACTACTATATTCCCAATGGGTGTGAGTTATTGCTCCTATCTCAACTACTATTATATTCCCAGTGGGTGTGAGTTATTGCTCCTATAGCAACTACTACTATATTCCCAGTGGGTGTGAGTTATTGCTCCTATAGCTTCTCTCACGAGCTCACTATCTCAACTACTACTCAACTACTACTATATTCCCAGTGGGTGTGAGTTATTGCTCCTATCTCAACTACTACTATATTCCCAGTGGGTGTGAGTTATTGCTCCTATCTCAACTACTACTATATTCCCAGTGGGTGTGAGTTATTGCTCCTATCTCAACTACTACTATATTCCCAGTGGGTGTGAGTTATTGCTCCTATCTCAACTACTATTATATTCCCAGTGGGTGTGAGTTATTGCTCCTATAGCAACTACTACTATATTCCCAGTGGGTGTGAGTTATTGCTCCTATCTCAACTACTACTATATTCCCAGTGGGTGTGAGTTATTGCTCCTATAGCAACTACTACTATATTCCCAGTGGGTGTGAGTTATTGCTCCTATAGCAACTACTACTATATTCCCAGTGGGTGTGAGTTATTGCTCCTATCTCAACTACTACTATATTCCCAGTGGGTGTGAGTTATTGCTCCTATCTCAACTACTACTATATTCCCAGTGGGTGTGAGTTATTGCTCCTATCTCAACTACTACTATATTCCCAGTGGGTGTGAGTTATTGCTCCTATCTCAACTACTACTATATTCCCAGTGGGTGTGAGTTATTGCTCCTATCTCAACTACTACTATATTCCCAGTGGGTGTGAGTTATTGCTCCTATAGCTTCTCTCACGAGCTCACTATCTCAACTACTACTATATTCCCCGTGGGTGTGAGTTATTGGTCCTATCTCAACTACTACTATATTCCCAGTGGGTGTGAGTTATTGCTCCTATAGCAACTACTACTATATTCCCAGTGGGTGTGAGTTATTGCTCCTATAGCAACTACTACTATATTCCCAGTGGGTGTGAGTTATTGCTCCTATCTCAACTACTACTATATTCCCAGTGGGTGTGAGTTATTGCTCCTATAGCAACTACTACTATATTCCCAGTGGGTGTGAGTTATTGCTCCTATAGCAACTACTACTATATTCCCAGTGGGTGTGAGTTATTGCTCCTATAGCAACTACTACTATATTCCCAGTGGGTGTGAGTTATTGCTCCTATCTCAACTACTACTATATTCCCAGTGGGTGTGAGTTATTGCTCCTATCTCAACTACTACTATATTCCCAGTGGGTGTGAGTTATTGCTCCTATCTCAACTACTACTATATTCCCCGTGGGTGTGAGTTATTGCTCCTATCTCAACTACCACTATATTCCCAGTGGGTGTGAGTTATTGCTCCTATCTCAACTACTACTATATTCCCAGTGGGTGTGAGTTATTGCTCCTATCTCAACTACTACTATATTCCCAGTGGGTGTGAGTTATTGCTCCTATCTCAACTACTACTATATTCCCAGTGGGTGTGAGTTATTGCTCCTATATCAACTACTACTATATTCCCAGTGGGTGTGAGTTATTGCTCCTATCTCAACTACTACTATATTCCCAATGGGTGTGAGTTATTGCTCCTATCTCAACTACTATTATGTTCCCAGTGGGTGTGAGTTATTGCTCCTATCTCAACTACTACTATATTCCCAGTGGGTGTGAGTTATTGCTCCTATAGCAACTACTACTATATTCCCAGTGGGTGTGAGTTATTGCTCCTATCTCAACTACTACTATATTCCCAATGGGTGTGAGTTATTGCTCCTATCTCAACTACTATTATATTCCCAGTGGGTGTGAGTTATTGCTCCTATAGCAACTACTACTATATTCCCAGTGGGTGTGAGTTATTGCTCCTATAGCAACTACTACTATATTCCCCGTGGGTGTGAGTTATTGCTCCTATCTCAACTACTACTATATTCCCAGTGGGTGTGAGTTATTGCTCCTATAGCAACTACTACTATATTCCCAGTGGGTGTGAGTTATTGCTCCTATCTCAACTACTACTATATTCCCAGTGGGTGTGAGTTATTGCTCCTATAGCAACTACTACTATATTCCCCGTGGGTGTGAGTTATTGCTCCTATCTCAACTACTACTATATTCCCAGTGGGTGTGAGTTATTGCTCCTATAGCAACTACTACTATATTCCCAGTGGGTGTGAGTTATTGCTCCTATCTCAACTACTACTATATTCTCAGTGGGTGTGAGTTATTGCTCCTATCTCAACTACCACTATATTCCCCGTGGGTGTGAGTTATTGCTCCTATCTCAACTACTACTATATTCCCAGTGGGTGTGAGTTATTGCTCCTATAGCAACTACTACTATATTCCCAGTGGGTGTGAGTTATTGCTCCTATCTCAACTACTACTATATTCTCAGTGGGTGTGAGTTATTGCTCCTATCTCAACTACTACTATATTCCCAGTGGGTGTGAGTTATTGCTCCTATAGCAACTACTACTATATTCCCAGTGGGTGTGAGTTATTGCTCCTATAGCAACTACTACTATATTCCCAGTGGGTGTGAGTTATTGCTCCTATCTCAACTACTACTATATTCCCAGTGGGTGTGAGTTATTGCTCCTATAGCAACTACTACTATATTCCCAGTGGGTGTGAGTTATTGCTCCTATCTCAACTACTACTATATTCTCAGTGGGTGTGAGTTATTGCTCCTATCTCAACTACTACTATATTCCCAGTGGGTGTGAGTTATTGCTCCTATAGCAACTACTACTATATTCCCAGTGGGTGTGAGTTATTGCTCCTATCTCAACTACTACTATATTCCCAATGGGTGTGAGTTATTGCTCCTATCTCAACTACTACTATATTCCCAGTGGGTGTGAGTTATTGCTCCTATAGCAACTACTACTATATTCCCAGTGGGTGTGAGTTATTGCTCCTATCTCAACTACTACTATATTCCCAATGGGTGTGAGTTATTGCTCCTATCTCAACTACTATTATATTCCCAGTGGGTGTGAGTTATTGCTCCTATAGCAACTACTACTATATTCCCAGTGGGTGTGAGTTATTGCTCCTATAGCAACTACTACTATATTCCCCGTGGGTGTGAGTTATTGCTCCTATCTCAACTACTACTATATTCCCAGTGGGTGTGAGTTATTGCTCCTATAGCAACTACTACTATATTCCCAGTGGGTGTGAGTTATTGCTCCTATCTCAACTACTACTATATTCCCAGTGGGTGTGAGTTATTGCTCCTATCTCAACTACTACTATATTCTCAGTGGGTGTGAGTTATTGCTCCTATCTCAACTACTACTATATTCCCAGTGAGTGTGAGTTATTGCTCCTATCTCAACTACTACTATATTCCCAGTGGGTGTGAGTTATTGCTCCTATAGCTTCTCTCACGAGCTCACTATCTCAACTACTATTATATTCCCAGTGGGTGTGAGTTATTGCTCCTATAGCAACTACTACTATATTCCCAGTGGGTGTGAGTTATTGCTCCTATAGCAACTACTACTATATTCCCAGTGGGTGTGAGTTATTGCTCCTATCTCAACTACTACTATATTCCCAGTGGGTGTGAGTTATTGCTCCTATCTCAACTACTACTATATTCCCAGTGGGTGTGAGTTATTGCTCCTATCTCAACTACTACTATATTCCCAGTGGGTGTGAGTTATTGCTCCTATCTCAACTACTACTATATTCCCAGTGAGTGTGAGTTATTGCTCCTATCTCAACTACTACTATATTCCCAGTGGGTGTGAGTTATTGCTCCTATAGCTTCTCTCACGAGCTCACTATCTCAACTACTACTATATTCCCCGTGGGTGTGAGTTATTGCTCCTATCTCAACTACTACTATATTCCCAGTGGGTGTGAGTTATTGCTCCTATAGCTTCTCTCACGAGCTCACTATCTCAACTACTACTCAACTACTACTATATTCCCAGTGGGTGTGAGTTATTGAGATGAAGCCAGGAGGGTTTTAGGTGTTGAGCTCAATTAGATCCGACTTTTGAAATTCCACTTCATTTGCTGTCAGATAGACAAACAATACTAAGATCACAACTCCATGATACACAAACCCCCTGGATCACAGGGCTTCGATGCAAATCACAAAGAGTCAATGCAAATGGAATCTATTGGGAAGAGTCAACAGAACCTCATGACTAACCTAACATTGGTTTCTCTTATGTTAGGTTAGTGAAGTTGACAATTAAAGTTAAATAGACGGATGACAAATCAAGGATTGGAGCTCAAACTACTCGTTGAAAAAATATCTATAAAAATATGATGATGGGTCATTAATTCCCAAACGTCTTCTCTGGTACCACCAGCCCTAAACTGGCATACCTGATTCCATTAGGCAACTATCACCAAGCCCTTGACTAATGGAATCAGTTGTGCCAGTTCCGGGCTACAACAAAATTATGTGAAATGTCTGGTGGTCCCCGAGAAGAGGGTTGGGAAGTGATGCTTTAGATTACTTTGAAAACTTAATCACTGTCATTATATCTGCAGACTAATTAGATGTAGTCCATCCCACAACTCTGCCCAGTGATTTGAGCCTGTGGTTCTGATGACAGCAGACTAATTAGATGTAGTCCATCCCACAACTCTGCCCAGTGATTTGAGCCTGTGGTTCTGATGACAGCAGACTAATTAGATGTAGTCCATCCCACAACTCTGCCCAGTGATTTGAGCCTGTGGTTCTGATGACAGCAGACTAATTAGATGTAGTCCATCCCACAACTCTGCCCAGTGATTTGAGCCTGTGGTTCTGATGACAGCAGACTAATTAGATGTAGTCCATCCCACAACTCTGCCCAGTGATTTGAGCCTGTGGTTCTGATGACAGCAGACTAATTAGATGTAGTCCATCCCACAACTCTGCCCAATGATTTGAGCCTGTGGTTCTGATGACAGCAGACTAATTAGATGTAGTCCATCCCACAACTCTGCCCAGTGATTTGAGCCTGTGGTTCTGATGACAGCAGACTAATTAGATGTAGTCCATCCCACAACTCTGCCCAGTGATTTGAGCCTGTGGTTCTGATGACAGCAGACTGATTATCTAACAGTGGAAATCGTCTGATGGCTACTGTCCTCAGCCCTTATGCCTAGAAAAAAGGGTTCCAAATGGGTTCTTTGGCTGTCCTCATAGGAGAACCCTTTTTTGTTTCAGGTAGAACCCTTCTGGGTTCCAACTAGAACCCTCTGTGGAAAGGGTTCTTCATGGAATCCAAAAGAGTTTCACCTGGAACCAAAAAGGGTTATTCAAAGGGTTCTCCTATTGGGACAGCCAAAGAACCCTTTTAAGGTTCTAGATAGCACCTTTTTTTCTAAGAGTTATTTGATCTATGGATCTTGCAGAGTTAAGTCAATCTAATGATTTAATTGGTGACCTTAAAGCCTAGATCTAGAGCAACAGACCAGACCATACTGAATGTCCTGAGGAATAATATGCCAACTTGATTTAACGACTGACCAACATACTAATACAGTAGCCTGCATATATTATTTGAGTGTAATGAAATGCAAATGAACAGGTAGGCTAAAATAACTGCTATTGGAAATAGTGAGGTTTAGGGTTACAAAGTTTGTTTTTCTTTCAGATTTGTGTTGGACTTGGATCTCTCCAGCACATGTATTGCCATCTTGACTTGAAGCCCTAGAGAAAAACTGTCTCATAAACAAAGTCATAATAATTTGATGTGGATTATTTATGTTTAAAATTGTATTTCTATAACTACCTGGCATAAGGCAAAATAACCCATTTAATTTCAGCGGTCAGGGACAATAGAACTCTGCGGCTGTGAAAGAAATACAAGAGAGTCGGGAAAACCGCGCGCCCATTGGCTGTTGGAGCGCACTATAAAGAGACGCAGTATTGACTCTCATTACATCAAATGCAAGGATCCTTCTAGGACTAGACCACACTTCAGAATAGGCTACGGTACTCTACCGCTAACAAGGACGTTTTTCTTTTGGATTTCGCGTTTTTACTCTTTTTCTTTAATAAAGACTTGTGTTCTTGACTGTTACAAATATGAAGGAAAGGAGAAATCCACAGCCGTTGGTGGTGAGATGTAAACTGGTTCTTGTTGGGGATGTTCAATGCGGAAAAACTGCGATGTTGCAAGTCCTCGCGAAGGATTGTTATCCAGAGGTATGCGAATATTTGTTCTCCTGTTGCAATACTATCATTTTAAGATACACATTATACATGTTCTGCAAAGATTCCATATTGATTGAGCACATGTTTCTGAGGATTTGATCAGCCTCATAAACGGCTCTTTTAAAAGTTGGGAATAAATTGACGATGGATTCATTTCTGATAGAGCATCATCCGCTTCGGGCCAGGATGCCTGTATCTACTACATGATGCGCATGTCCAATAATTCACAGTTTTCACATCGGCTTATATCACATGTTCTACTGTAGGCTTCTGATCTTCGCCACGTTGAAATGGGTTTCATCACCACATTGAAAAAGACATATGATCATGCATCATTTTTTTCCATTCATTTTTATTGGGCTAGCCTGCTAATTCGTTTACACTCAAATGTTTACTATTGTCGTATTAGAAGACTGTATTTCACTTTAATGTAGATCTGAATTGTGAAAATGAAGTTCATCACTTGTAGCAGGGAGGATATTAACAGACTGCTATGTCATTCCTCTCTTCAGACTTATGTTCCCACAGTGTTTGAGAACTACACAGCGTGTCTGGAACTTGAGGAGCAGCGTGTGGAGCTCAGTCTGTGGGACACGTCAGGTAACTACATCCTCTCCCCCTATATCATCAACCTATATCCGCTATCACTAGTGCAGGGGTACTCCAGGCAGAGTAAAACGAACTTGGTGGTACATTAAACATTTTGAGATCCACTGATCTATATGAACTGGCCACGGTGGCCTACATTTTACCAAGCTTTTTAGAGCCCTGAGTAAGACCTTGTTGAGGGGCCCTCCTTTTGAGAACAGAATATACAGTACTGGTCAAAATCTTTAGAACACCTACTCATTCAATGGTTTTTATTTATTAATTAAATATATTCTACTTTGTAGAATAATAGTGAAGACATAAAACTATGAAATAACACATGGAATCATGTAGTAATCAAAAAAGTGTTAAACAAATCAAAACATTATTTATATTTGAGATTCTCCAAACAGCCACAGTTTGTCTTGATGGCAGGTTTGCACACTCTTGGCATTCTCTCAACCAGCTTCACCTGGAATGCTTTTCCAACAGTCTTGAAGGAGTTCCCACATATGCTTAAGTAAAGTAAATTAGATATTTATGCATTTCATTTTCAATATATATTTGCTAAAATTTCTAAAAATCCCCCCCCCCCCCACCATAACACCTCCTCCTCCATGCTTTATGGTGGGAACCACACATGTGGAGATCATCCGTTTCAACCACACCGCGTCTCACAAAGACACGGTGGTCGGAACCAAAAATCTTCAATTTGGACTCCAGACCAAAGAACACATTTCCACAGGTCTTTTGTCCATTGCTCATGTTTCTTGGCCCAAGCAAGTCTTCTTATTATTATTGGTGTCCTTTAGTAGTGGTTTCTTTGTAGAAATTCGACCATGAAAGCCTGATTCACGTAGTCTCCTCTGAACAGCTGATGTTGAGATGCGTCTGTTACTTGAACTCTGTGAGCAATTTCTGAGGCAGGTAACTCTAATGAACTTATCCACTGCAGCAGAGGTAACTCTGAGTCTCCCATTCCTGTGGCGGTCTTCATGAGAGCCAGTTTCATCATTTGCGACTGCACTTGAAGAAACTTTAAAAGTTCTTGACATTTTCCAGATTGACTGACCTTCACGTGTTAAAGTAATGATGGACTGTCGTTTCGCTTCGCTTATTTGAGCTGTTCTTGCCATAATTTGGACTTGGTCTTTTACCAAATAGGGCTATCTTCTGTATACCACCCCTACCTTGTCACAACACAACTGAATGGCTCAAACGCATTAAGGAACGAATTTCCACAAATTAACTTTTAAGAAGGCACACCTGTTAATTGAAATGCATTCCAGGTGACTACCTCATGAAGCTGGTTGAGAGATTGCCAAGAGTGTGCAAAGCTGTCATCAAGGCAAAGGGTGGCTACTTTTTGTGTTGTTCTGTACATTACATTGTAAATAAATTAGCTTGGTTATGTCTGGTGACATTGTCGGCTAGTGTGGTATACACTGAGTGTACAAAACATTAAGAACATCTGCTCTTTCCATGACATAGACTGACCAGGTGAATCCAGGTGAAAGCTATGATCCCTAAATGATGCCACTTGTTAAATCCACTTCAGTCAGTGTAGATCAGTGGTTCCCAAACTTTTTATATTCCTGTACTCCTTCAAACATTCAACCTCCAGCTGTGTACCCCCTCTAGCATCAGGGTCAGCTGTGTACCCCCTCTAGCATCAGGGTCAGCTGTGTACCCCCTCTAGCATCAGGGTCAGCTGTACCCCCTCTAACACCAGGGTCAGCGCACTCTCAAATATTGTTTTTTGCCTCATTGTAAGCCTGCCACACACACACACACTATACGATACATTTATTAAACATAAGAATTTGTGTGAGTTTTTGTTACAACCCGGCTCGTGGGAAGTGACAAAGAGCTCTTATAGGACCAGGGCACAAATGATAACATAATAATAATCAATAATGTTGCTCTTTATTTAACCATCTTACATATAAAACCTTATTTGTTCATCGAAAATTGTAAATAACTCACCACAGGTTAATGAGAAGGGTGTGCTTGAAATGATGCACATACTGTAACTCTGCAATGTTGGGTTATATTGGAGAGAGTCTCAGTCTTAAATCATTTCCACACACAGTCTGTGCCTGTATTTAGTTTTCATGCTAGTGAGTGCTGAGAATGCCCTCTCATGTAGGTATGTGGTTGTAAAGGGCATCACTGCAATTTGCCAAGGCAGGATACTCTGAGAGCTGCCCAATCCAGAAATTTGGCAGTGGCTTCTGATTAAATTAAATTTTTACAGAACCGCTTGTTGCAATTTCGATGAGGCTCTCTTGTTCAGATATCGGTAAGTGGACTGGAGGCAGGGCATGAAAGGGATAACGAATCCAGTTGTTTGTGTAATCCGTTTCAGGAAAGTGCCTGTGTAATTACTCACCCAACTCACTCAGGTTCTTCTCTATATTACATTTGACATTGTCTGTAAGCTTGAGTTAATTTGTACACAAAAACTCATACAATGATGGAAAGACCTGTGTGTTGTCCTTGTTAATGCAGACAGAGAAGAGCTCCAATATCTTAATCATAGCATCAATTTTGTCTCGCACACAATATAGTTGTGGAGAGTCCCTGTAATCCTAGATTCAGATCATTCAGGCGAGAAAAAACATCACCCAGATAGGCCAGTCGTGTGAGAAACTCGTCATCATGCAAGCTGTCAGACAAGTGAAAATGATGGTCAGTAAAGAAAACTTTAAGCTTGTCTCTCAATAAAAAAAAACGTGTCAATACTTTGCCCCTTAATAACCAGGTCACTTCTGTATGTTGTAAAAGCGTTACATGATCGCTGCCCGTATCATTGCTTAGTGCAGAAAATACACGAGAGTTCAGGGGCCTTGCTTTAACAAAGGTAACCATTTTCAGTGTATTGTCCAAAACGTATTTCAAGCTGTCAGGCATTCCCTTGGCAGCAAGAGCCTCTTAGTGGATGCTGCAGTGTAGCCAAGTGTCCCACGCATGTTACCACTCCACTATGTCTCCCTGCCATGGCTTTTGCGCCATCAGTACAGATACCAACACATCCATCAGTACAGATACCAACACATCCATCAGTACAGATACCAACACATCCATCAGTACAGATACCAACACATCCATCAGTACAGATACCAACACATCTTGACCACCAAAGTCCATTTGATGTCACAAAGCTGTCCAGTACTTTAAAAATATTATCTCCTGTTGTCCTGGTTTCCAGTGGTTTGCTGAAGAGGATGTCTTCCTTAATTGACCCCCCCTCATAAACGTAACGGACATATACCAGGAGCTGTGCCAGGCCCACCACGTCTCTTGACTCATCCAGCTGTAATGCATAGAGTTCACTGGCTTGTATGCAAAGCAGTAATTGTTTCAAAACATGTCCTGCCATGTCACTGATGCGTTGTGAAACAGTGTTGTTTGATGAAGTCATTGTCTGTATAGTTTTTTTGGGCCTTTTCCCCCAGCATTGTCCCACCCATATCCACGGTAGCAGGAAGAATGAAGTCCTCCACAATAGTATGGGGGTTGCCTGTCCTAGCCACTCAGTAACTCACCATATAAGACACTTCTAGCCCCTTCTTATGAACGGTATCTGTTGCTTTTATACATGTCTTACTACTCGAAAGTCATCTTTATTCTCACTCAAAACCTCCTATGGCATATTTTTCAAATTGTTATGTTTTGTTTCTAAATGTCTGCACCAGAGCGAAGGTTTCAATGAGTTGTGAGATAGTACTTTTGCACATTTAACACATTGTGTCTGAGGAAAGGCTCCCAAAATAATGTAATTAAACCCAAATAATTGTAGTTCTCATCATGTTTGCACCTCTTCCATGGTCTGACGTCCCTGTCTGTTGTTCGGTGCTTTCCCAGGTAAGGAGGCAGTAGCTTGGTGTTTTCCCAGGTAAGGCGCAGTAGCTTGGTGTTTTCCCAGGTAAGGAGGCAGTAGCTTGGTGTTTTCCCAGGTAAGGAGGCAGTAGCTTGGTGCTTTCCCAGGTAAGGGGCAGTAGCTTGGTGTTTTCCCAGGTAAGGGGCAGTAGCTTGGTGTTTTCCCAGGTAAGGGGCAGTAGCTTGGTGTTTTCCCAGGTAAGGGGGCAGTAGCTTGGTGTTTTCCCAGGTAAGGCGCAGTAGCTTGGTGCTTTCCCAGGTAAGGGGCAGTAGCTTGGTGTTTTCCCAGGTAAGGGGGCAGTAGCTTGGTGCTTTCCCAGGTAAGGAGGCAGTAGCTTGGTGCTTTCCCAGGTAAGGGGGCAGTAGCTTGGTGCTTTCCCGGGTAAGGAGGCAGTACCTTGGTGCTTTCCCAGGTAAGGGGCAGTAGCTTGGTGTTTTCCCAGGTAAGGGGGCAGTAGCTTGGTGTTTTCCCAGGTAAGGCGCAGTAGCTTGGTGTTTTCCCAGGTAAGGGGCAGTAGCTTGGTGTTTTCCCAGGTAAGGGGGCAGTAGCTTGGTGTTTTCCCAGGTAAGGCGCAGTAGCTTGGTGCTTTCCCAGGTAAGGGGCAGTAGCTTGGTGTTTTCCCAGGTAAGGGGGCAGTAGCTTGGTGCTTTCCCGGGTAAGGAGGCAGTAGCTTGGTGCTTTCCCAGGTAAGGGGGCAGTAGCTTGGTGCTTTCCCGGGTAAGGAGGCAGTAGCTTGGTGCTTTCCCAGGTAAGGGGCAGTAGCTTGGTGTTTTCCCAGGTAAGGCGCAGTAGCTTGGTGCTTTCCCAGGTAAGGAGGCAGTAGCTTGGTGCTTTCCCAGGTAAGGAGGCAGTAGCTTGGTGTTTTCCCAGGTAAGGGGGCAGTAGCTTGGTGCTTTCCCAGGTAAGGGGCAGTAGCTTGGTGTTTTCCCAGGTAAGGGGGCAGTAGCTTGGTGTTTTCCCAGGTAAGGGGGCAGTAGCTTGGTGTTTTCCCAGGTAAGGAGGCAGTAGCTTGGTGTTTTCCCAGGTAAGGGGGCAGTAGCTTGGTGTTTTCCCAGGTAAGGGGGCAGTAGCTTGGTGTTTTCCCAGGTAAGGCGCAGTAGCTTGGTGCTTTCCCAGGTAAGGAGGCAGTAGCTTGGTGCTTTCCCAGGTAAGGAGGCAGTAGCTTAGTGTTTTCCCAGGTAAGGCGCAGTAGCTTGGTGTTTTCCCGGGTAAGGAGGCAGTAGCTTGGTGTTTTCCCGGGTAAGGAGGCAGTAGCTTGGTGTTTTCCCGGGTAAGGAGGCAGTAGCTTGGTGTTTTCCCGGGTAAGGAGGCAGTAGCTTGGTGTTTTCCCAGGTAAGGGGGCAGTAGCTTGGTGTTTTCCCAGGTAAGGAGGCAGTAGCTTGGTGCTTTCCCAGGTAAGGGGCAGTAGCTTGGTGTTTTCCCAGGTAAGGAGGCAGTAGCTTGGTGTTTTCCCAGGTAAGGAGGCAGTAGCTTGGTGTTTTCCCAGGTAAGGAGGCAGTAGCTTGGTGTTTTCCCAGGTAAGGGGCAGTAGCTTGGTGCTTTCCCGGGTAAGGGGGCAGTAGCTTGGTGCTTTCCCAGGTAAGGGGCAGTAGCTTGGTGCTTTCCCAGGTAAGGGGCAGTAGCTTGGTGCTTTCCCGGGTAAGGGGACAGTAGCTTGGTGTTTTCCCAGGTAAGGGGGCAGTAGCTTGGTGCTTTCCCATGTAAGGGGGCAGTAGATTGGTGCTTTCCCGGGTAAGGGGGCAGTAGCTTGGTGTTTTCCCAGGTAAGGGGGCAGTAGCTTGGTGCTTTCCCAGGTAAGGGGCAGTAGATTGGTGCTTTCCCGGGTAAGGGGCAGTAGCTTGGTGCTTTCCCAGGTAAGGGGCAGTAGATTGGTGTTTTCCCGGGTAAGGGGGCAGTAGATTGGTGTTTTCCCAGGTAAGGGGGCAGTAGCTTGGTGCTTTCCCAGGTAAGGGGCAGTAGCTTGGTGCTTTCCCAGGTAAGGGGCAGTAGATTGGTGTTTTCCCGGGTAAGGGGGCAGTAGCTCTTCCGCTGCATCAGATTCACAACTGTCAGTGTCCATGCTAGCTGGGCTAACAACAAATGTAGAATTACGGATGTTAGCACTGGATGTGCTCGTGGAAGCAGAACAACTTGTGTCATCGACAGGTGCAGGTGTAGTACCGCTGGTAGTAGCAGTACTACCAGTAGAGCAGGTATGTGTCTCTATGGACGCGGGCCCTACTTTTTTTAACCATTTATCCATCTTCGAGCAATCGGAATGAGCAACAGGTACGTTTGGCTACATACAGACCGTTAGTGGAATTCCCGCGAGAGAGTAACGATTAATGTGATTGGATGTTAATTATTTGACTAGGCTACCTGTATTTGACATTGTGTTGTTATTTCGCTGAACACTAGATGGTTTAATTTTATTTTTGGCAGTGAAACGAGGCGAGAGAAAAAACTCACCCAAATAAACCTTTTTCAGGACCCTGTCTTTCAAAGATAATCCGTAAAAATCTAAATAACTTCACAGATCTTCATTGTAAAGGGTTTAAACACGGTTTCCCATGCTCAATGAACCATAGACAATTAATGAACATGCACCTGTGGAACAGTCGTTAAGACATTAACAGCTTACAGACGGTAGACAATTAAGGTCACAATTATGAAATCTTAGGACACTAAAGAGGCCTTTCTACTGACTCTGAAAAACACCAAAAGAAAGATGCCCAGGGTCCCTGCTCATCTGCGTAAACGTGCCTTAGTCATGCTGCAAGGAGGCATGAGGACTGCAGATGTGGCCAGGGAAATAAATGTCCATACTGTGAGATGCCTAAGACAGCACTACAGGGAGACAGGACAGACAGCTGATCATCCTCACAGTGGCAGATCCCGTGTAACAACACCTGCACAGGATCTGTACATTCGAACATCACACCTGCTGGACAGGTACAGGATGGCAACAACAAATGCCCGAGTTACACCAGGAACGCACAATCCCTCCATCAGTGCTCAGACTGTCCGCAATAGGCTGAGAGAGACTGGACTGAGTGTTTGTAGGCCTGTTGTAAGGCAGACATCACCAGCAACAACGTCGCTTATGGGCACAAACCCACCGTCGCTAGACTAGACAGGACTGGCAAAAAGTGCTCTTCATTGACGAGTCGCGGTTTTGTCTCATCAGGGGTGATGGTCGATATTTGCGTTTATCGTCATAGGAATGAGCGTTCTACCGAGGCCAGTAATCTGGAGAGGGATCGATTTGGAGGTGGAGGGTCCGTTCAGGGTCTGGGGCGGTGTGTCACAGCATCATCGGACTGAGCTTGTTGTCATTGCAGGCAATCTCAACGCTGTGCGTTACAGGGAAGGCATCCTCCTCCCTCATGTGGTACCCTTCCTGCAGGCTCATCCTGACATGACCCTCTAACATGACAATGTCACCAGCCATACTGCTCGTTCTGTGCGTGATTTCCAGCAAGACAGGAATGTCAGTGTTCTGCCGTGGCCAGGGAAGAGCCCGGAGCTCAATCCCATTGAGCACGTCTGGGACCTGTTGGATCGGAGGGTGAGGGCTAGGGCCATTCTCCCCAGAAATGTCCAGGAACTTGCAGGTGCCTTGGTGGAAGAGTGGGGTAACATGTCACAGCAAGAACGGGCAAATCTGGTGCAGTCCACGAGGAGGAGATGCACTGCAGTACTTAATGCAGCTGGTGGCCACACCAGATACTGACTGTTACTTTAGATTTTGACCCCCCCCCCTTTGTTCAGGGACACATTTTTCCATTTCTGTTAGTCACATGTCTTTGGAACTTGTTCAGTTTATGTCTCAGTTGTTGAATCTTATGTTCATACAAATATTTACACATGTTAAGTTTGCAGAAAATAAACGCAGTTGACAGTGAGAGGACTTTTCTTTTTTTGCTGAGTTTATATAGTCCCGTTGGAAAATATAAATGGACTGTTTAGAAATGTGATTTTTTAATTTATTTATTTAGCGTACCCCTGACGGCATGGCGCACACCAGTTTTGGAATACCTGGTGTAGATGAAGATGGGGAGACAGGTTAAAGAAGGTTTTTTAAGCCTTGAGACAATTGAGACATGGATTGTGTATGTGTGTCATTCAGAGGGTAAATTGGCAAGACAAAATATTTATGTGCCTTTGAACGGGGTATTGTAGTTGGTGCCAGGAGCACCGGTTTGTGTCAAGAACTGCAATGCTGTTGGGTTTTTCAGTTTCCCGTGTGTATCAATAATGGTCCATCACCCAAAGGACATCCAGACAACTTTTTACATGTTTTATTTATCCGTTATTTTACCAGGTAAGTTGACTGAGAACACGTTCTCATTTGCAGCAACGACTTGGGGAATAGTTACAGGGGAGAGGAGGGGGATGAATGATCCAATTGTAAACTGGGGATTATTAGGTGACCGTGATGGTTTGAGGGCCAGATTGGGAATTTAGCCAGGACACCGGGGTTAACACCCCTACTCTTACAATAAGTGCCATGGGATCTTTAATGACCTCAGAGAGTCAACACACCCGTTTAACGTCCCATCCGAACTTGACACAACTGTGGGAAGCATTGGAGTCAACATTGGCCAGCATCCCTGTGGAATGCTTTTAACACCTTGTAGAGTCCATGCCCTGATGAATTGAGGCTGTTCTGAGGGCAAAAGGGGGTGCAACTCAATATTAGGAATGTGTTCCATTGTATATGGTGTACATAACCGTAAGTGGAAAGATATATATATATATATATATTATATCCATTAGATACCAATTGGAAGTCCCTTTTTAATCAGACTTAACATGATTATCCATCTAAGCCTCTCATTTCTAACTAGATGAAGAGATAAGAGTCACCTTCCGCTGATGCCAAATATAACAAATATAATCAATAAACAAGTGCGAGAGACTCAAGTAACCAAGATGTGTTTGTTTGCGTGTGTGGCTGTGTGACTGTGTGCGTGCCACTGTGTGAGTGCATGTGTGACTGTGTGTGCCTGCATACGTGATAACATGCGTTTCCATGCATGTGTGTGTGCCCCAACATTGTTTTAACAGAGAATTGTGTAGAGCGGGTAGGTGGGTAGGTGGGTGGGCATCAGGACAGCAGTGTGTAAGATGATTGGCAGTTGCGGCCAGCCTTTAAGGAGGGGTGGGAGGAACGCCTGATGCAGATAGAGGATTCCAAGGCTGTTGCTGTGGTAACGGCAGAGGGACTGGAGGTATTACGCTGCGCTGAGTGGAGGGAAGACTAGGGGGTGTGTAGAGGGGGCGAGAGGGGGGAGGCGGAGAGAATGGGGGGTAGTTGCTTAAGGATTCCGAGTACATGAGTGGGAGCGTCTGCCTGCTCTGCTGCTCCCAGCCAGCCAGCCAGCCTCGCTGTTCTGTTCCACTTGTTTAATCCAGTGATAAAAATATAAATGTGGATTTAGTGTCTTGATTGTCATCTTCTCCCACTCTGAAACACCAATAGGGGAGAGGAGAGGAGGATAAAGGAGGAGAGGAGAGGAGGATGGGGAGGAGCGGCGAGGTGGATAAGGGAGGAGAGGAGAAGAGATGGGAGGTGAGGAGGTTAAGGGAGAAGAGGAGATAAGGGAGGAGAGAAGAGAAGGAGGGGAGGAGACGATAGGAGGATAGGGAGGAGAGGAGGAGGATAGAAGAGGAGAGGAGGATAGCTAGGAGAGGAGGAGATGTGGATAGGGAGGAAAGGAGGAGATGTAGAGGATAGGAGAGGAGATGAGGAGAGGAGGAGGATAGGGAGGAGATGTAGAGGATAGGAGAGGAGATGGAGAGGAGGAGGATAGGGAGGAGAGGAGGAGGATAGGAGATGAGGAGGATAGGGAGGAGAGGAGGAGGATAGGAGATGAGGAGGATAGGAGAGGAGGAGGATAGGGAGGAGATGAGGAGGATAGGAGAGGAGAGGAGGAGGATAGGGAGGAGATGAGGAGGAGAGGAGAGGAGAGGAGGAGGATAGGGAGGAGATGAGGAGGAGAGGAGGAGGATAGGGAGGAGGATAGGGAGGAGAGGAGGAAGATAGCAGATGAGGAGGATATAGAGGAGATGAGGAGGATAGGGAGGAGAGGAGGAGGATAGGGAGGAGAGGAGGAGGATAGGGAGGAGATGGGGAGGAGATGAGGAGGATAGGAGAGGAGAGGAGGAGGATAGGGAGGAGATGAGGAGGATAGGGAGGAGATGAGGAGGATAGGAGATGAGGAGGATAGCAAAGGAGAGGAGGAGGATAGGGAGGAGATGAGGAGGATAGGAGAGGAGAGAAAAGAGAGAGCGGAAAGGGACAGCAAAGTACAGCTCAGCATGAGAAGTGACACCCCTCAGAGATTACCCCTGGTCTCTGTCCTCTCTTTCTCTCTCGCTATATGTCTCCTTGTCTCTCTCTCTCTATCTCACTCAGTTCAATTCAATTCAAGGGGCTTTATTGGCATGGGAAAGATATGTTAACATTGCCAAAGCATGTGAATTAGATAATATACTAAAGTGAAATGAACAATACAAATGAACATTAAACATTACACTCACAGAAGTTCCAAAAGAATAAAGACATTACAAATTAAATATCATGTATACAGTGCCTTGCGAAAGTATTCGGCCCCCTTGAACTTTGCGACCTTTTGCCACATTTCAGGATTCAAACATAAAGATATAAAACTGTATTTTTTTGTGAAGAATCAACAACAAGTGGGACACAATCATGAAGTGGAACGACATTTATTGGATATTTCAAACTTTTTTAACAAATCAAAAACTGAAAAATTGGGCGTGCAAAATTATTCAGCCCCCTTAAGTTAATACTTTGTAGCGCCACCTTTTGCTGCGATTACAGCTGTAAGTCGCTTGGGGTCTGTCTCTATTGCACATCGAGAGACTGAATTTTTTTACCATTCCTCCTTGCAAAACAGCTCGAGCTCAGTGAGGTTGGATGGAGAGCATTTGTGAACAGCAGTTTTCAGTTCTTTCCACAGATTCTCGATTGGATTCAGGTCTGGACTTTGACTTGGCCATTCTAGCACCTGGATATGTTTATTTTTGAACCATTTCATTGTAGATTTTGCTTTATGTTTTGGATCATTGTCTCGTTGGAAGACAAATCTCTGTCCCAGTCTCAGGTCTTTTGCAGACTCCATCAGGTTTTCTTCCAGAATGGTCCTGTATTTGGCTCAATCCATCTTCCCATCAATTTTAACCATCTTCCCTGTCCCTGCTGAAGAAAAGCAGACCCAAACCATGATGCTGCCACCACCATGTTTGACAGTGGGGATGGTGTGTTCAGCTGTGTTGCTTTTACGCCAAACATAACGTTTTGCATTGTTGCCAAAAAGTTCAATTTTGGTTTCATCTGACCAGAGCACCTTCTTCCACATGTTTGGTGTGTCTCCCAGGTGGCTTGTGGCAAACTTTAACTGACACTTTTTATGGATATCTTTAAGAAATGGCTTTCTTCTTGCCACTCTTCCATAAAGGCCAGATTTGTGCAATATACGACTGATTGTTGTCCTATGGACAGAGTCTCCCACCTCAGCTGTAGATCTCTGCAGTTCATCCAGAGTGATCATGGGCCTCTTGGCTGCATCTCTGATCAGTATTCTCCTTGTATGAGCTGAAAGTTTAGAGGGACGGCCAGGTCTTGGTAGATTTGCAGTGGTCTGATACTCCTTCCATTTCAATATTATCGCTTGCACAGTGCTCCTTGGGATGTTTAAAGCTTGGGAAATCTTTTTGTATCCAAATCCGGCTTTAAACTTCTTCACAACAGTATCTCGGACCTGCCTGGTGTGTTCCTTGTTCTTCATGATGCTCTCTGCGCTTTTAACGGACCTTTGAGACTATCACAGTGCAGGTGCATTTATACGGAGACTTGATTACACACAGGTGGATTGTATTTATCATCATTAGTCATTTAGGTCAACATTGGATCATTCAGAGATCCTCACTGAACTTCTGGAGAGAGTTTGCTGCACTGAAAGTAAAGGGGCTGAATAATTTTGCACGCCCAATTTTTCAGTTTTTGATTTGTTAAAAAAGTTTGAAATATCCAATAAATGTCGTTCCACTTCATGATTGTGTCCCACTTGTTGTTGATTCTTCACAAAAAAATACAGTTTTATATCTTCATGTTTGAAGCCTGAAATGTGGCAAAAGGTCGCAAAGTTCAAGGGGGCCGAATAATTTCGCAAGGCACTGTATATGCAGTGTTGTAACAATGTGCAAATGGTTAAAGTACAAAAGGGAAATAAATAAACATAAATATGGGTTGTATTTACAATGGTGTTTGTTCTTCACTGGTTGCCCTTTTCTTGTGGCAACAGGTCACAAATCTTGCTGCTGTGATGTCACACTGGTATTTCACCCAATAGATATGGGACTTTATCAAAATCTGATTTGTTTTCAAATTCTTTGTGGATCTGTGTAATCTCAGGGAAATGTGTGCCTCTAATATGGTCATACATTTGGCAGAAGGTTAGGAAGTGCAGCTCGGTTTCCACCTCATTTTGTGGACAGTGTGCACATAACCTGTCTTCTCTTGAGAGCCAGGTCTGCCTACGGTGGCCTTTCTCAATAGCAAGGCTATGCTCACTGAGTCTGTACATAGTCAAAGCTTTCTTTAAGTTTTGGTCAGTCACAGTGGTCAGGTATTCTGCCACTGTGTACTCTCTGTTAAGGGCCAAATAGCATTCTAGTTTGCTCAGTTTTTTTGTTAATTCTTTCAAATGTGTCAAGTAATTATCTTTTTATTTTCTCATGATTTGGTTGGGTCTAATTGTGTTGCTGTCCTGGGGCTCTGTGGGGTGTGTTTGTATTTGTGAACAGAGCCCCAGGACCAGCTTGCTTAGGGGACTCTTCTCCAGGTTCATCTCTCTGTAGGTGATGGCTTTGTTATGGAAGGTTTGGGAATCGCTTCCTTTTAGGTGGTTGTAGAATTTAATGTCTCTTTTCTGGATTTTGATCATTACTCGGTATCGGCCTAATTCTACTCTGCATTCATTATTTTGTGTTTTACGTTGCACACGGAGGATATTTTTGCAGAATTCTGCATGCAGAGTCTCAATTTGGCCTTTGTCCCATTTTGTGAATTCTTGGTTGGTGAGCGGACCCCAGGCCTCAAAACCATAAAGGGCAATGGGTTCTATAACAGATTCAAGTATTTTTAGCCAGATCCTAATTGGTATGTCGAAATGTTTATGTTCCATTCTCTCTCTCTCACTCTCTCTATTGCACTCAACTAAATGTTGTTTCTTCTTGGATATGATGTCTCCTTTCTGCATTATCTTGTTAAAAGAAAAGAGTCTACTATCATTTACCTTGGACAGTATTTGGTGAGGGTGTTAGACCAAACTATTTTTGTTTTTCTATATGTTCTTCCCTTTACTACATCTGAATGTTGTTCTGGGCGTCTGTAACATGTCTCTGTCCTCTCCTCTAGGTTCTCCCTACTATGACAATGTGAGGCCTCTCTGTTACAGTGACTCTGACGCGGTGCTCCTCTGTTTTGACATCAGCCGCCCAGACACCTTCGACTGTGGGCTCAAGAAGGTAATGGCTCCCATCTCTCACTTTATCTTTCTGTCTCTCTCTTTTCTCTCTCTTTTTTCTCTCTAAACGGTATTCCTAACTGTCTGCAAGTCCCCAGAGATGTTTTCAATCCAGCTACCAGGCTCAAATCATCTGGCTTTTATTGGACTTTTCAAAACTTGCAATTCAAAACAGAGACCAGGCAACATATTTCTGCGTTTTAGTTTATAGCTATGTGATTCACCAGGTCCGTAGACTATTTATCTTGGGAATCATGAGGGGAATTACATTTGTAATTTGGTTAACTTCCCCAAATCATGACTTGTTCATTATCATGTTGGTAAATATCTGCTCTGTTGTCTCTCCAGTGGAAGACAGAGATCTTAGATTTCTGCCCCAGCACACGCATCCTTCTCATTGGCTGTAAGACCGACCTGCGCACAGACGTCTGCACCCTGATGGAGCTGTCCAATCAGAAACAGGTCCCCATCACCCATGAGCAGGTGAGACTGAGAAGACACACATAGGCCAGGGTTTTTGTTCACTTTAAAAAAAAGCAGATTAAAAAAATTGTCTGGGAGAAGAAGAAAAAAAACATTGCCAAATAATGCCTTGATGGATAAACCAGTCAATGGAAATACAGTGGGGAGAACAAGTATTTGATACACTGCCGATTTTGCAGGTTTTCCTACTTACAAAGCATGTAGAGGTCTGTCATTTTTATCATAGGTACACTTCAACTGTGAGACGGAATCTAAAACAAAAATCCAGAAATCACATTGTATGATTTTAAAGTAATTAATTTGCATTTTATTGCATGACATAAGTATTTGATACATCAGAAAAGCAGAACTTAATATTTGGTACAGAAACCTTTGTTTGCAATTACAGAGATCATATGTTTCCTGTAGTTCTTGACCAGGTTTGCACACACTGGAGCATGGATTTTGGCCCACTCCTCCATACAGACCTTCTCCAGATCCTTCAGGTTTCGGGGCTGTCGCTGGGCAATACGGACTTTCAGCTCCCTCCAAAGATTTTCTATTGGGTTCAGGTCTGGAGACTGGCTAGGGCTCTCCAGGACCTTGAGATGCTTCTTACGGAGCCACTACTTAGTTGCCCTGTCTGTGTGTTTTGGGTCGTTGTTTTGGGCCCCCTTACTGAGGGAAGGAGGTTGTTGGCCAAGATCTTGCGATACATGGCCCCATCCATCCTCCCCTCAATACGGTGCAGTCGTCCTGTCCCCTTTGCAGAAAAGCATCCCCAAAGAATGATGTTTCAACCTCCATGCTTCACGGTTGGGATGGTGTTCTTGGGGTTGTACTCATCCTTCTTCTTCCTCCAAACACGGCGAGGGGAGTTTAGACCAAAAAGCTCTACTTTTGTCTCATCAGACCACATGACCTTCTCCCATTCCTCCTCTGGATCATCCAGATGATCATTGGCAAACTTCAGACGGGCCTGGACATGCGCTGGCATGAGCAGGGGGACCTTGCGTGCGCTGCAGGATTTTAATCCATGACGGCTTATTGTGTTACTAATGGTTTTCTTTGAGACTGTGGTCCCAGCTCTCTTCAGGTCATTGACCAGGTCCTGCCGTGTAGTTCTTGGCTGATCCCTCACCTTCCTCATGATCATTGATGCCCCAAGAGGTGAGATCTTGCATGGAACCCCAGACCGAGGGTGATTGACCGTCTTCTTGAACTTCTTCCATTTTCTAACAATTGCGCCAACAGTTGTTGCCTTCTTACCAAGCTGCTTGCCTATTGTCCTGTAGCCCAGCCCAGCCTTGTGCAGGTCTACAATTTTATCCCTGATGTCCTTACACAGCTCTCTGGTCTTGGCCATTGTGGAGAGGTTGGAGTCTGTTTGATTGAGTGTGTGGACAGGTGTATTTTATACAGGTAACGAGTTCAAACAGGTGCAGTTAATACAGGTGGAGAACAGGAGGGATTCTTAAAGAAAAGGTCTGTGAGAGCCGGAATTCTTACTGGTTGGTAGGTGATCAAATACTTATGTCATGCAATAAAATGCAAATTAATTACTTAAAAATCATAAAATGTGATTTCTGGATTTTTGTTTTAGATTCCGTCTCTCACAGTTGAAGTATACCTATGATAAAAATAACAGACCTCTACATGCTTTGTAAGTAGGAAAACCTGCAAAATCGGCAGTGTATCAAATACTTGTTCTCCCCACTGTACATTTGACTGGTCATGCGGTCTATAGGTTCATGTGCATAGTTTTGTGGAATTAAATTGGCACACGTGTACAGCATGCAGATGCAGAGCCTTTGAGTGGAAAATCCTCTACGAGGTCAAATCATGACGTCAGTGATCGTCAGGTCAGAAAGTCCAGAGTTTTAATTCCGAGTTGGATTTTTCCCAGTCAGACCTAGTTACTTTCCCAGTTGTCTTGAACGCACTGAAGACAGAAATCTTAGATTTCTAAGTTCCCATTTGTCTTGAATGCGGCATCAAACAGCAACAGAAGGCAGGCTTCATTAGCGCATCACACACCACTTTGCAGTATTGCTTGAGGAAGTATGCATTTTGAAAACATATACTGAATGTTTTAATAGATATTATGCGGCACAAAACTAAACAGGTATTCTAAACATTTATTCTAACATCTTCAAAACATCAGAATTTGTAAGAATAAATTACCGTATTCTAAATGTGATTTCTGTCATGCTGAGCAGCGTGGGTGGACGCACTAATCAAGTTACACACCCAATGCATATGGGTCCATACATTTCTTATGTCTGGTAAATTAAAATGTTGGCGGTCAAATGTCCGGTGCCACATTTTCCTGATGGAGACCTTGACACACACACACACACACACACACACACACACACACACACACACACACACACACACACACACACACACACACACACACGGCCTGTTCAGATAGAGATGTATGGTGAAATCTATTGTGTGGAACAGAATAAGCTCTCAGCCGCTCTCCTCTGCCCCTTCCTCCCCAGGGTTCCTCCATGGCCAAGCAGCTTGGTACTGAGGCCTACCTGGAGTGTTCCGCGTTCACCTCAGAGAAGAGTATCCACAGTGTGTTCCGTACGGCCTCTCTGGCTTGCATCAACAAGCTCCAGCCCCTCCCCAAGACCAGCCCCACTCAACGCTTATCCAAGAGGCTCCTCCATCTCCCCAGCCGCTCCGAGCTGCTCTCCTCCACCTTCAAGAAGGAGAAGACCAAGAGCTGCTCCATCATGTGAGTGGAGACCCGGGCGGGGGGGGGGGGGGGGGGGGGCTTTCACTCCCTTCCAACACGCTGCTCCGATTCCCCAGAACCCCTTGACTGTTTGGTTCGGGGAAGGTGTGGTTGGTTTCATCACGATAGCTTTATCATGAGAAGGCTCTTCCTCCATGCTGACCCCCCCGCCCCCAAAGTCAAAGAAACTCAGAACAGGTGGACACCTTGTCCTGAACTACTCTTCAGTGCATATCTCATCTTTTTCACTACTGTAACTTGGCTTTTTGATCATCAGAGAACCATTTTTCTCACCTGTTACAGTATGCAACCATGATGGTGTGACATCACTACTATTTAGGAACATGTTGATTTGTCCAAATTGGAGAAATGTGCAACGTGTGACAAAGCTTTAACATTGGGATGTAAAAATGCCTCTCAAGACAATTAAATACCTATTTAACAAACTAAATTGAGCATGATAATATCTCAGACATTACTGATAATTGTATCCCCTCTGTATTACAGAGTGTCAACTATAAGGTGTAGCAACATGAGCAAATCAGTGGTCAAACAGTGTTTGTGCTCTTCTTGATTAAGGCCCAACGGGGGCTGACTGATTGAGAGAGATGTGGAGAGAGGAGTGTTTGATGGGATCATAGCATGAACAGAGGGCCATTACACTTCTCATTGTCTCGGCCGTGAGGAGAGGAGGACTTGATGGATAAGGGCTGATTGCGTGAACAGGAAGGTGTCAGGCAGACAGACAAGCAGGCAGGCGGACGAACGGACAAGCAGACAGGCAGGCAAGCAGGCAGACAGACAGACAGATATACACACAGACAGACAGACACCAGTGTGAGCCATCTGCTCTCAGTCAGTGGAGTACCAGGTTACAGAGGAAAAGTACAGAACAGATGGATATTGGATGGATAAGTCACAAAACAATGATAATGTACTGGTGCTTCCAGAGATAGAAAACAATGTGAATGTACTGGTGCTTCCAGAGATAGAAAACAATGTGAATGTACTGGTGCTTCCAGAGATAGAAAACAATGTGAATGTACTGGTGCTTCCAGAGATAGAAAACAATGTGAATGTACTGGTGCTTCCAGAGATAGAAAACAATGTGATTGTAGCTGAGAATTGTCTGATGAGGAGTGCTTTGATGAAGAAAAAAACACTTCCAGGAAGTGGGGTATAGTTTTAATCGGGGCCATAGGCACAACACAGTTTAATGCAGTTCTGTCAAGAGATCTGTGAAGTTACGTCTGGTAATGGTTGGCAGGTCAGTGTTGCAATTCTTTGAGGTGATTATTTACAGGACTGTCTGTTTGAAACTAGAAGATGCTGCTTAAAAACTTAGCTGAATCCACTGGGGAAATGTGATGTCCAGTTCACGAAATCCTACTACAGAAGAGCGTGTAGCATCACAGTATTGGTATTTTGATAATCAACGATGATCAAACAGTATACAGTTTCCATTACACCATTCAAATAATAACCCCTAAGTTTCATCCTGATTTTTGGAAGTATGGCTGTTGATTTATTTAATGTTCAACAATGTAGCCCTCCACTTCATTTAGTCTCCTCTCTTCCTAAATGTTTCTACTCTTCCTTCCCTTTCTCTCGTTGTTCTGTTACACCTCAAGTCCCAGCATCATGGAGGGCAGTCCAGTCCAATGTGTCACTGAACTAGGACCCTTTTTCAGCTTTAATAGTTTGCTTCTTGGTTATAATTGTGTGTGTGCAGTACAGCATTGATCTATCTCGGCTTTAACTATCAAGCAATAATGATTTAATGTGATGCAAAGTCAGCTGATCGAGTGGCCAATAAATCCTGCTGCTACTCCATGGATATACATACAGTATAGCAAAACAAACTGAACCATCCTTTCTGCTGTAGAATCAAGATGGCGTCCGACCTGGTTCCACTTTCCCTGCTTCTGTCTCGTCAGTAGCCACTGGTATGTAAAGGTAACCAATGACATCTCTCGCTGTGCCACTAAAGAGTTTGGAATTTGAGTATGAAGAGGAATAATGCTATTTGAAGATGTCAGTGAGTCTATGCTATCAGTTGTGAAGTATCGCTGGGAGACGAGTGAGTTAAAGAAATGAGACTGAGAGAATCTGGTTTTAAACGTTCGGCTCTAGTCACTGTTGGCACTATTGAAGCTTTTTCCTTTGGGGTACGTTATGTGGAAGCCTCCTAACTTTTAACACTTTTAACAATCAATGTGTGAAAAGGGGCTAGGGTATATGGAAATATAATATCTGGAAATATTTAGGGAGGTAGAGGAACTACTAATAAAATAAAATCATGCAGGCTGGCCAAAGAAAGAAGGTGTTTTTTTCATGATTCATTTTGGGGTTTGTGTCTCTTTATTTTGGTATTAAAGCTTGAATTGAATCCTTTTGTGTATGTGTGTGTGACTGAGACAGTGTTTGTTAACCTATGTGGTGAGCTGTGGACGACCCCCATGGTGGTCAGTCAGTCTGTGATTTGATTTGCACAAAGGCTCTAGTTCCTTGGTCACACACTGGAAATCCTCAGCATTGCCTAGCAACAGTTCAACACAGGAAACCAATCCAGACTCCCGAATGGCTCATCGGTTGGTTCGTTGCACAGATAGGGAGTAAAGGAGGGCGTAACGTACAAGGAGACATTTCCACAGTCAATGGAAGTGCAGATTCTGCTTCTACCTCAAGGGTTGATCGGAATTTGGATTCAGAATATTTTTTCTTGAGTTTCCTTATAATTGCAAGTTCCAAACTCATACAGGGGCTCAGGTCTTTGATATAGAAACAATTCATGGATCATATCAGTTAACATGCAGGCAGTCATTGTGTAGTGCAGCGAGTGTATGGTACATTAGTGCAGTCCTACTCCTAGCATGCGCTGTTATAGTTTGATTGTACAAATCTTATTTTATAATATGTTTTAAAGACATTAAAGAATGTCGCAGGGAAATGTTTGATTCAAACGACGAAAGACAAATATGTTGTTGTTGATGTGAATATTTATTTGATAGTTATTATAGCTATTATTATTTTTGTAGCTTTTTTGGTTGAGATGTATATTTGTTTGAATTCTATTTTGGACATTGGACTTTCTGTCCTTTATTTTGCTCTGTTAATAAAGCTTGTAACTGGCACCAGGCACTGCTGCAGTACTTATTTCCTAACTACAAAGTTATACATTTTAGTTGCTTTTATGATTGAACTGACAACACATATCTTCAAGCTGTTTATTTATTTTTATTTCACCTTTATTTAACTGGGCCAGTCAGTTAAGAACAAATTCTTATTTACAATGACGGACTACCCCGGTCAAACCCGGAGGACGCTGGGCCAATTGTACGCCTCCTTATGGGACCTCCCATTCACAGCCGGTTGTGATACAGCCTGGATTCAAACCAGGGACTGTAGTGATGTCTCTTGCCACTCGGGAGTCTGAACTGTAATGCCACATTGTATACAGGTATTTTTATGTAGAATTACAGTATTTGTAGAGTTAGGAGTTATTTATAGAGACAATTAGGATATAATTACTGTAATTGCTAAGTTACTATTAAGATATATTTACAGTATTTACAGAGTGACTGTTAGGATTCAAGTGAACTACTGACATTGTCAGTTGCTTGCGTCATGTTTACTATAGACCTCAGGCTCTTATCTTAACCACTGTGTGTGTGTGTGTCTGTGTGTGTGTGTGTGTGTGTGTCTGTGTGTGTGTGTGTGTCTGTCTGTGTCTGTGTGTCTGTGTGCTGCCTGATGGAAGCCACAGGGTGATTGTATCTGTCTGAGAGGCTATTGACACCATTACAAAGGACAATGATTGCACCCAATGCTCAATCACACATCATTGACCGTGACAATGTCAGCCACTTGACAGCTAGACCCTATCAGTCCTCTTAGTCTGTGTGTGTTTTTGATGTCTGTGTGTGTGTGTGTGTGTGTGTGTGTGTCTGTGTGTGTGTGTGTTTTTGATGTCTGTGTGTGTGTGTGTGTGTGTGATGTCTGTGTGTGTGTGATGTCTGTGTGTGTGTGTGTGTGTTTTTGATGTGTGTGTGTGTGTGTGTGTGTGTGTGTGTGTGTGTGTGTGTGATGTCTGTGTGTGTGATGTCTGTGTGTGTGTGTGTGTGTTTTTGATGTGTGTGTGATGTGTGTGTGTGTGTGTGATTGTGTGTGTGTGTGTGTGTGTGTGTGTGATGTCTGTGTGTGCGTCTCATTGACTTCCTTTACGCTTCTTCAGGTTTGGTGGGTCCCCTGCGGGACGGTTGAGCTAACGTAGGCTAATGCGATTAGCATGAGGTTGTAAGTAACAAGAACTTTTCCCAGGCCATAGACATATCTGATATTGGCAGAAAGCTAACATTCTTGTTAATCTAACTGCACTGTCCAATTTACAGTAGCTATTACAGTGAAAGAATACAATCATATTGTTTAAGGAGAGTGCACAGTTTTGAACATGAAAAGTTATTAATAAACAAGAGGTTAAAGAAAGGCCACACCATATAAAGTAGTTCACTGATGATCTGGCACATTAACTCCGGTAGACTGGCCAATCAGCGTCTTACCTCATCAGTTTAAACGTGCAGTGAGGTCATCATTGTCAGACAGACAACTCAATGAGAGTCAGTGCTGAACATTTCCTTCTCCATTTAGATTGGCGAGGGAAGAGAGAGTGGATCAGAATAGATTAAATACAAATATTAGGCTGAGCAATGTCGGAGTGGCATTGACTAAATACAGTAGAATAGAATACAGTATATACCGTTGAAGTCGGAAGTTTACACACACCTTAGCCAAATACATTTAACTCAGTTTTTCACAATTCCTGACATTTAATCCTAGTTAAAATTCCCTGTTTTAGGTCAGTTAGGATCACCACTTTATTTTAAGAATGTGAAATGTCAGAATAATAGTAGAGAAAATGATTTATTTCAGCTTTCATTTCTTTCATCAAATTCCCAGTGGGTCAGAAGTTTACATACACTCAATTAGTATTTGATAGCAATGCCTTTAAATTGTTTAACTTGGGTCAAACGTTTTGGGTAACCTTCCACAAGTTTCCCACAATAAATTGGGTGAATTTTGGCCCATTCCTCCTGACAGAGCCGGTGTAACTGAGTCAGATTTGTAGGCCTCCTTGCTCGCACACTCTTTTTAAGTTCTGCCCACAAATATTCTATATGATTTAGGTCAGGGCTTTGTGATGGCCACTCCAATACTTTGACTTTCTTGTCCTTAAGCCATTTTGCCACAACTTTAGAAGTATGCTTGGGATCATTGTCCATTTGGAAGACCCATTTGCAACCAAGCTTTAACTTCCTGACTGATGTCTTGAGATGTTGCTTCAATATATCCACATAATTGTCCTTCCTCATTATGCCATCTATTTTGTGAAGTGCACCAGTCCCTCCTGCAGCAAAGCACCCCCACAACATGATGCTGCCACCCCCGTGCTTCACGGTTGGGATGGTGTTTGTCGGCTTGCAAGCCTCCCCCTTTTTCCTCCAAACATAACGATGGTCATTATGGCCAAACAGTTCTGTGTTTGCTTCATCAGACCAGAGGACATTTCTCCAAAAAGTATGATCTTTGTCCCCATGTGCAGTTGCAAACCGTAGTCTGTCTTTTTTATGGTGGTTTTAGAGCAGTGTCGTCTTCCTTTCAGGTTATGTCGATATAGGACTCGTTTTACTGTGGATATAGATACCTTTGTACCTGTTTCCTCCAGCATCTTCAAAAGGTCTTTTGCTGTTGTTCTGGGATTGATTTGGACTTTTCGCATCAAAGTACGTTCATCTCTAGGAGACAGAACGCGTCTCCTTCCTGGGCGGTATGACGCCTGCATGGTCTCATGGTGTTTATACTTGCATACTATTGTTTGTTCATATGAATGTGGTACCTTCAGGTGTTTGTAAATTGCTCCCAAGGATGAACCAGACTTGTGGTGTTCTACATTTTTTTTCTGAGATATTGGCTGATTTCTTTTGATTTTCCCATGATGCCAAGCAAAGAGGCAATGAGTTTGAAGGTAGGCCTTGAAATACATCCACAGTTACACCTCAAATTGACTCAAATGATGTCAATTGGCATATCAGAAGCTTCTAAATAATTTTCTGGAATTTTCCAAGCTGTTTAAAGGCACAGTCAACTTAGTGTATGTAAACTTCTGACCCACTGGAATTGTGATACAGTGAGTTATAAATGAAATAATCTGTCTGTTAATAATTGTTGGAAAAATTACTTGTGTCATGCACAAAGTAGATGTCCTATTCGACTTACCAAAACTAAAGTCTGTTAACAAGAAATTTGGGGAGTGGTCCAAAAAGAGTTTTAATTACTCCAACCTAAGTGTATGTAAACTTCCGACTTCAACTGTACATATGAGATGAGTAAAGCAGTATGTAAAGATTATTAAAGTGACTAGTGTTCCACTGTTAACTGAGTGATTCCTTCCCGCTCGAATCCCGGTAACGGTATTGATTTGACAACATCCAGTGAAATTGTAGCGCCAAATTCAAAAACAGAAATACTCATAATAAAAATGAATTCACAAAACATACATGTGTAATACATCAAAATAAAGCTTAACTTCTTGTTAATCCAGCCCCAGTGTCAGATTTCAAAAAGGCTGTAAGGCGAAAGCAGACTATACATGAACATCATATTTGAACCAGCCAGGCACGACACAAAAGTCAGAAATAACGATAGAATTCATGCCTTACCTTTGAAGATCTTCTTCTGTTGGCACTCCAACATGTCCCAGAAACATCACAAATGGTCCTTTTGTTTGATAAATTCCTTCTTTATATCCCCAAAATGTCAATTTATTTGGCGCATTTGATTCAGAAAATACACCGGTTCCAACTCGCCCAACATGACTACAAAGTATCTAATAAGTTACCTGTAAACTTGGTCCAAACATTTCAAGCAACGTTCCTAACCCAAACTTAGGTATCCTAAAACATAAATAATCAATCAAATTTAAGACGGGATAAACTGTGTTCAATACCGGACGAAAACAAAGTGAAGCGAGTTCCAGGTCGCGCACCAAAAGACTTGAGTCCACCTGGAGGGACACATGGAAAGAACAGGGTTACTTCTTCATTTCTCAAAAGAATAACAGAAACCAATTTCTAAAGATTGTTGACATCTAGTGGAAGCCATAGGAACTGCAAGCAGATTCCTATTAGAAAGGGCTTACCATAGAAACCTAATGGAAAACAGATTGACCTAAAAAAAAATATTCTAGGATGGATTGTGCTCGGGGTTTCGCCTGCCAAATCAGTTCTGTTATACTCAGACATTATTCAAACAGTTTTGGAAACTTCAGAGTGTTTTCTATCCAAATGTACTAATATGCTTATCCCAGCTTCTGGGCCTGAGTTGCAGGTAGTTTACTTTGGGTACGCTTTTCATCCGGATGTGAAAATACCTGTCCCTAAGAAAAAGTGGCCAGTGATTCCATGTGTATGTCTATTGGGCAGCAGCCTGATAGCAGGGTGAACAGTGGTGAACTGGCCAATGTGACCTAACAGTCTGTCTCACCATCTTATCTTGGTCCCCAGATACCTAGCTCTAATCCATCTCCATGATGTGAAAGCAAAGGTGTGTCCTAGTTTGAGTCGTTTCACCTGTTCTTACTTGTGTATCGGCTGAATCAGAGAATATATGTTTTTTTCTTGTTTACCAAAGAGTTTCTCTCTCTCTCTCGCTCATGCGCTCTCTCTCTCTCTTTCTTTCTCTCTGCCATCTGTGAAATTGTGTTTTTCCACCTAGTGACTGCTACTGTTAAATCCCTCTCTATGCATAAGAGAGGAACACAGTTCCACAGTGGATTAACTTCCCAAACAGGTCGGTGGGTTTCCAAATCCCCATGTTGCTTTTAGAACACAACAGTATGGTTGGTTCCAACACTAAGCATGTCCTCAAGGGTATCTCAAGCAAAGAATGAACGAGTTCTAGTGAGTGAATGGAACAGGAAATATCATCTCACCTCTGGAGCTGATGTGCCCTTCTGCTCTCCAGGTGAAGACCTGGGGGAAGGCCCGTTTAAAGACCTTTTTTGGACATTTCGAGATGACAGATGATTGTTTTTGGTCTATTAACGTACCTGTGAGTTGAATTTTTTTTATCATTTTTGCATTTTTGACAAAATGAGCCCTCCTGGAATGAGGCGCCTTACCTAGGTTGTGTTCAGTAGGGCACAGCGCAGCAAAGTGTTTTGCAATGGAAAACTATTTTCTTATTGAACAAATTCAGGTAGTCCCTCCCAATTTCAGAACATTTCCACATTGGGGCGGCAGGTAGCCTAGTGGTTAGTGTGTTGGACTAGTAACCGAAAGGTTGCAAGATCAAATCCCCGAGCTGACAAGGTAAACATCTGTTGTTCTGCCCCTGAACAAGGCAGTTAACTCTCTGTTCCCAGGCTGTCATTGTAAATAAGAATGTGTTCTTAACTGACTTGCCTAGTTAATCTCTTCCTCTGTCTTTGTCTCTGTTGCAGGGCCAGGCCAGCACACTCTAAGCCATCCATTTCCCATTCAGCCAGTTTGTCTCATAAAGGGAAACACAGCCACACTATGGCTAAGTCCCTAATAGTACCCTATTCCCTATACATTGAGTGTACAAAACATTAAGAACACCTGCTCTTTCTATGACATAGAAAGAGCAGGTGTTCTTAATGTTTTCACCTGGTGAATCCAGGTGAAAGCTATGATCCCTTATTGATTTCACTTGTTAAATCCACTTCAATCAGTGTTGATGAAGGGGAGGAGTCAGTTTAAAGAAGGATTTTAAAGCATTGAGACAATTGACACATGGATTGTGTATGTGTGCCATTGAGATGGTGAATGGTAGTAGGTGCCAAGCGCACCTGTTTGTGTAAAGAATTGCAACGTTGATGGGTTTTTAACGCTCAGCAGTTTCCAGTGTGTATCAAGAATGGTCCGCCAGCCAACTAGACACAACTGTGGGAAGCATTGGAGTCAACATGAGCCAGCATCCCTGTGGAACACTTTCAACACCTTGTAGAGTCAACATGGGCCAGCATCCCTGTGGAACGCTTTCAACACCTTGTAGAGTCAACATGAGCCAGCATCCCTGTGGAACGCTTACAACACCTTGTAGAGTCAACATGAGCCAGCATCCCTGTGGAACGCTTTCAACACCTTGTAGAGTCAACATGAGCCAGCATCCCTGTGGAACACTTTCAACACCTTGTAGAGTCAACATGAGCCAGCATCCCTGTGGAACGCTTACAACACCTTGTAGAGTCAACATGAGACAGCATCCCTGTGGAACGCTTACAACACCTTGTAGAGTCAACATGAGCCAGCATCCCTGTGGAACGCTTTCAACACCTTGTAGAGTCAACATGAGCCAGCATCCCTGTGGAACGCTTTCAACACCTTGTAGAGTCAACATGAGCCAGCATCCCTGTGGAACGCTTACAACACCTTCATGCGCCGAGTCCATGCGCCGACAAATTGAGGCTGTTCTGAGGGCAACTCATTATTTTATTTTATTTAACCTTTATGTAACTAGGCAAGTCAGTTAAGAACAAATTCTTATTTTACAATGACGGCCTACTTGTAAAGCCCCTAAAATGGCTTATGGTAGAGAAATTAACATCACATTCTCTTGCAACAGCACTGAAGGACATTCCTGCAGTTAGCATGCCAATTACACACTCCCTCAAAACATATTTTGTTATGTGACAAAACTGCATATTTTAGAGTGGCCTTTTATTGTCCCCGACACAAGGTGCACCTGTGTAATGATCATGCTATTTAATTAGCTTCTTGATATGACACACCTGTCAGGTGGATGTATTATCTTGGCAAAGGAGAAATGCTCACTAATAGGGATGTAAACAAATTTGGGCACAACATTTGAGAGAAATAAGCTTTTTGTGTGAATGGAACATTTCTGGGATCTTTTATTTCAGTTCATGAAACGTGGGACCAACACTTTACATGTTGCCTTTATAGTTTTGTTCCGTATAAGAAATAGTGTTCCATTTGAGACGCCACATTCCATGTCACTACATATCCTCACACTCTCGCTACCCTCTCCTTTGTAGGCTCCTTTATTCTACCACACATTTTCAGGGATAGTGGAGAGGTTCATTACCACACAAACAATTGGCTGTGTGCATACTGATGTCATGTTTCCTACAGTGTCCTGTGTGCATACTGATGTCATGTTTCCTACAGTGTCCTGTGTGCATACTGATGTGATGTTTCCTGCAGTGTCCTGTGTGCATACTGATGTCATGTTTCCTACAGTGTCCTGTGTGCATACTGATGTCATGTTTCCTATAGTGTCCTGTGTGCATACTGATGTGATGTTTCCTACAGTGTCCTGTGTCGGTGATACTGTATGTCTTAGCCACCTGATGGACGACACCCGGATATCCTTGGCCATCTCTTTGTTATCTGCATAATGAATGTGATGATATTGTTATTATTTGTGTGACACCATCTTCACACAATTGTATATTATCGCTACGCATCTCTAAAGACATTTGAATGGTTACTGTAATTGATGATGACAGGGAAGGGTCAATAGTCTCAGGGGAGACTGGCCTACTGTCGTCTCCCTTCCTCAACCTGCCGTACACCCAAACTCTGTACACCCAAACTCTGTTCACCCAAACTCTGTACACCCAAACTCTGTACACCCAAACTCTGTACACCCAAACTCGGCCCTGGTTCCCTGTGAGAGCATCAAGTAATTTCTCCAAACTGGATTGTTTTTACAGACTCAGCATAAATCTCCTTGTTTCTAGGATACATCCTGCCGTGTTAAAGAGGACAGGGCCAACAACATGTCTGGGACGCAGTCAAGCAAGTTAGGAACACACGTACGCACACCCACGAACACCCACACACAGACAGACACACACACACAGTGTTGACCTGGATGAGTAATCATTGGTGTAGTCTAATCTGTTTATTTGTGCATATGAGGATGTATATTTACCTGCATGGTCCCATTTTCAAGTTCACAAAAGTCATCTTTGGTAAATGACAATGCTAGATAAATGAATCACTGCAATCTTTTTTTTTAAATACCCATATCCTGTTTTTTTGTAGCCATGGTTCCCTGTAGCCCTGGTTCCCTGTAGTCCTGGTTCCCTGTAGTCCTGGTTCCCTGGTTCCATGTAGCCCTGGTTCCCTGTAGCCCTGGTTCCCTGTAGCCCTGGTTCCCTGTAGCCCTGGTTCCCTGTAGCCCTGGTTCCCTGTAGTCCTGGTTCCCTGTAGCCATGGTTCCCTGTAGTCCTGGTTCCCTGTAGCCATGGTTCCCTGTAGCCATGGTTCCCTGTAGCCCTGGTTCCCTGTAGTCATGGTTCCTTGTAGCCCTGGTTCCCTGTAGCCAAATCAAATCAAATCTGGTTCCCTGTAGTCCTGGTTCCCTGTAGTCAAATCAAATCAAATCTGGTTCCCTGTAGTCCTGCTCCTCCCTGTGGCCCTGCTCCTTCCTGTTGCCCTGGTTCCCTGTAGCCCTGGTTCCCTGTAGCCCTGCTCCTCCCTGTGGCCCTGGTTCCCTGTGGCCCTGGTTCCCTGTAGCCCTGCTCCTCCCTGTAGCCCTGCTCCTCCCTGTAGCCCTGCTCCTCTCTGTCGCCCTGGTCCCCTGTAGCCCTGGTTCCCTGTAGCCCTGGTTCCCTGTAGCCCTGGTTCCCTGTAGCCCTGGTTCCCTGTAGCCCTGCTCCTCCCTGTGGCCCTGGTTCCCTGTGGCCCTGGTTCCCTGCTCCTCCCTGTAGCCCTGCTCCTCCCTGTAGCCCTGCTCCTCTCTGTCGCCCTGGTCCCCTGTAGCCCTGGTTCCCTGTAGCCCTGGTTCCCTGTAGCCCTGCTCCTCCCTGTGGCCCTGGTTCCCTGTGGCCCTGGTTCCCTGTGTTACGGTTTTCTTCCGATGAAGGAGAGGAGGACCAAAATGCAGCGTGGTCATTTTTATACATCTTTAATAAAGATGAAAACGAACAATACAAACCAAGAAACGTGACGTGAAAACCTAAACAGCCTATCTGGTGCAAACTAACACAGAGACAGGAACAATCACCCACGAAACACTCAAAGAATATGGCTGCCTAAATATGGTTCCCAATCAGAGACAACGATAAACACCTGCCTCTGATTGAGAACCACTCCAGACAGCCATAAACTATTCTAGACAACCCCAATATACCACAATCCTAATACCTACAAAAACCCCAAGACAAAACCCACCACATAATAAACCCATGTCACACCCTGGCCTGACCAAAATAATAAAGAAAACACAAAATACTAAGACCAGGGCGTGACACCCTGTAGCCCTGCTCCTCCCTGTAGCCCCCCACCTCCCTGTGGCCATGGTTCCCTGTAGCCCTGGTTCCCTGTTGCCCTGGTTCCCTGTATCTCTGCTCCTCCCTGTGGGCATGGTTCCCTGTTGCCCTGGTTCCCTGTATCTCTGCTCCTCCCTGTGGGCATGGTTCCCTGTAGCCCTGGTTCCCTGTGGCCGTGGTTCCCTGTTGCCCTGGTTTTAAACCAATACAATACAAAAGACAACACACAGACACTCACAAACATCAACGATGTCCCACCTGCCCAGACCCTCCTGTTCTCACACCTGCCCAGACCCACCTGTTCTCACACTCAGGACTACTGTTCTCACAATATTGAGGAGAGGATCATGGTAGTCCTGCTATTGAGGAATGGATCACAGTAGTCCTGCTATTGAGGAGGGAATCATGGGAGACCTGCTATTGAGGAGGGGATCATGGTAGTCCTGCTATTGAGGAGTGGACTCTGGGGATGTTATGTTTAGTGAATACATTTTTCATTTTCTTGTTATAATAAGGTTGTTAGCAACGTGAAAATCATTGTGGAAATCAGTTGCAGCTCAAGTCGACTACAAACCCACAATGCAATGCTCTATCTATGGGCTGGCTGGCTAGCTAACTGGTAAACGTAGCTACACACAACAATACCAAAGTCAATATCAGCATGTGAAAATGGAATGTTTCTATGTTTTGTAGTAAAAAATGTGTATCCAATGACATCATCATGTGCATCATGTGATTTTAACCAATTATGAGTAGGCATTGCCTACTAATTGCTGACTAATTGGTTGATGATGTAATTGGAAACACTTATCTTCCTCAATCGTTTTTTTGGTAATGACCTGTAGCCCAGTCATGGGGGTAACATCCTGTAGCCCAGTCATGGTAATAATGTCCTGTAGCCCAGTCATGGTGGTAATGTCCTGTAGCCCAGTCATGGTGGTAATGTCCTGTAGCCCAGTTATGGTGGTAATGTCCTGTAGCCATGGTGGTAATGTCCTGTAGCCCAGTCATGGTAGTAATGTCCTGTAGCCCAGTCATGGCGCTAATGTCCTGTAGCTCAGTCATGGCGGTAATGTCCTGTAGCCCAGACATGGCGGTAATGTCCTGTAGCCCAGTCATGGCGGTAATGTCCTGTAGCCCAGTCATGGTGGTAATGTCCTGTAGCCCAGTCATGGAGGTAATGTCTTGTAGCCCAGTCATGGTGGTAATGTCTTGTAGCCCAGTCATGGTGGTAATGTCCTGTAGACATGGTGGTAATGTCCTGTAGCCCAGTTATGGTGGTAATGACCTGTAGCCCAGTCATGGCGATAATGTCCTGTAGCTCAGTCATGGCGGTAATGTCCTGTAGCCCAGTCATGGCGGTAATGTCCTGTAGCTCAGTCATGGCGGTAATGTCCTGTAGCTCAGTCATGGCGGTAATGTCCTGTAGCCCAGTCATGGCAGTAACGTCCTGTAGCTCAGTCATGGCGGTAACGTTCTGTAGCCCAGTCATGGTGGTAATGTCCTGTAGCCCAGTCATGGTTGTAATATCCTGTAGCCCAGTCATGGTGGTAATGTCTTGTAGCCCAGTCATGGTGGTAATGTCCTGTAGCCATGGTGGTAATGTCCTGTAGCCCAGTCATGCTGGTAATGTCTTGTAGCCCAGTCACGGTGGTAATGTCCTGTAGCCATGGTGGTAATGTCCTGTAGCCCAGTCATGGTAGTAATGTCCTATAGCCCAATCATGGTGGTAATGTCCTGTAGCTTAGTCATGGTGGTAATGTCCTGTAGCCCAGTCATGATGGTAATGTATTGTAGCCCAGTCATGGTGGTAATGTCCTGTAGCCATGGTAATAATGTCCTGTAGCCCAGTCATGCTGGTAAGGTCTTGTTGCCCAGTCATGGTGGTAATGTCCTGTAGCCCAGTCATGGTTTTGATGTCCTATAGCTCAGTCATGGTGGTAATGTCCTGTAGCCATGGTAGTAATGTCCTGTAGCCATGGTAGTAATGTCCTGTAGCCCAGTCATGGTAGTAATGTCCTATAGCCCAGTCATGGTAGTAATGTCCTGTAGCCCAGTCATGGCAGTAATGTCCTATAGCCCAGTCATGGTAGTAATGTCCTGTAGCCATGGTGGTAATGTCCTGTAGCCATGGTAGTAATGCCCTGTAGCCATGGTGGTAATATCCTGTAGCCCAGTCATGGTGGTAATGTCCTGTAGCCATGGTAGTAATGTCCTGTAGCCCAGTCATGGTGGTAATGTCCTGTAGTCATGGTAGTAATGTCCTGTAGCCATGGTGGTAATGTCCTGTAGCCCAGTCATGGTGGTAATGTCCTGTAGTCATGGTAGTAATGTCCTGTAGCCCAGTCATGGTGGTAATGTCCTGTAGCCATGGTAGTAATGTCCTGTAGCCCAGTCATGGTGGTAATGCCTTGTTGCCCAGCCAATGTGGTAATGTATTGTAGCCCTGTGAGCAGTGACAACGAAGACCATGCCAACACCAAACCCTCCATGCATAGCGACTGGGGACACACTCTGTGACTTTTACTTGCCCCTCCCTGGCTTCGTCGGCAGGAGTTGAATAGGTCATGGCAGGAGGTGAATAGGTCATGGCAGGAGATTAATAGGTCATGTCATGGCAGGAGGTGAATAGGTCATGGCAAAAGTTGAATAGGTCATGTCATGGCAGAAGGTGAATAGGTCATGGCAGGAGTTGAATAGGTCATGGTAGGAGGTAAATAGGTCATGGCAGGAGTTGAATAGGTCATGTCATGGCAGGAGGTGAATAGGTCATGGCAGGAGGTAAATAGGTCATGGCAGGAGTTGAATAGGTCATGACAGGAGTTGAATAGGTCATGGCAGGAGTTGAAAAGGTCATGGCAGGAGTTGAATAGGTCATGGCAGGAGTTGAATAGGTCATGGTAGGAGGTAAATAGGTCATGGTAGGAGGTAAATAGGTCATGGTAGGAGGTAAATAGGTCATGGTAGGAGGTAAATAGGTCATGGCAGGAGTTGAATAGGTCATGGCAGGAGTTGGGTAGGTCATGGCAGGAGTTGAATAGGTCATGGTAGGAGGTAAATAGGTCATGGCAGGAGATGAATAAGTAATGACAGGAAGTAAATAGGTCATGGCAGGAGTTGAATAGGTCATGGTAGGAGGTAAATAGGCCATGGCAGGAGATTAATAAGTCATGGCATGAGGTGAATAGGTCATGTCATGGCAGAAGGTGAATAGGTCATGGCAGAAGGTGAATAGGTCATGGCAGGAGTTGAATAGGTCATGGTAGGAGGTAAATAGGTCATGGCAGGAGATGAATAAGTAATGACAGGAAGTAAATAGGTCATGGCAGGAGTTGAATAGGTCATGGCAGAAGGTGAATAGGTCATGGCAGAAGTTGAATAGGTCATGGCAGGAGGTAAATAGGTCATGGCAGGAGTTGAAAAGGTCATGGCAGAAGTTGAATAGGTCATGGCAGGAGGTAAATAGTTCATGGCATGAGGTGAATAGGTCATGTCATGGCAGAAGGTGAATAGGTCATGGCAGGAGTTGATTAGGTCATGTCATGGCAGAAGGTGAATAGGTCATGGCAGAAGGTGAATAGGTCATGGCAGGAGTTAAATAGGTCATGTCATGGCAGAAGGTGAATAGGTCATGGCAGAAGGTGAATAGGTCATGGCAGGAGATGAATAAGTCATGGCAGGAGGTAAATAGGTCATGGCATGTGGTGAATAGGTCATGGCAGGAGATGAATAAGTCATGGCAGGAGGTAAATAGGTCATGGCATGAGGTGAATAGGTCATGTCATGGCAGAAGGTGAATAGGTCATGGCAGGAGTTGATTAGGTCATGTCATGGCAGAAGGTGAATAGGTCATGGCAGAAGGTGAATAGGTCATGGCAGGAGTTAAATAGGTCATGTCATGGCAGAAGGTGAATAGGTCATGGCAGAAGTTGAATAGGTCATGGCAGAAGTTGAATAGGTTATGGCAGGAGTTGAATAGGTCATGGCAGGAGGTAAATAGGTCATGTCATGGCAGGAGGTGAATAGGTCATGGCAGGAGTTGAATAGGTCATGGCAGGAGGTAAATAGGTCATGGCATGAGGTGAATTGGTCATGTCATGGCAGGAGGTGAATAGGTCATGGCAGGAGTTGAATAGGTCATGGTAGGAGGTAAATAGGTCATGGCAGGAGTTGAATAGGTCATGGCAGGAGTTGAATAGGTCATGACAGGAGTTGAATAGGTCATGGCAGGAGGTGACTAGGTCATGGCAGGACGTTGATAGGTCATGGCAGGAGTTGAATAGGTCATGGCAGGAGTTGAATAGGTCATGGCAGGAGTTGAATAGGTAATGGCAGGAGTTGATTAGGTCATGTCATGGCAGAAGGTGAATAGGTCATGGCAGAAGGTGAATAGGTCATGGCAGGAGTTAAATAGGTCATGTCATGGCAGAAGGTGAATAGGTCATGGCAGAAGGTGAATAGGTCATGGCAGGAGATGAATAAGTCATGGCAGGAGGTAAATAGGTCATGGCATGTGGTGAATAGGTCATGGCAGGAGATGAATAAGTCATGGCAGGAGGTAAATAGGTCATGGCATGAGGTGAATAGGTCATGTCATGGCAGAAGGTGAATAGGTCATGGCAGGAGTTGATTAGGTCATGTCATGGCAGAAGGTGAATAGGTCATGGCAGAAGGTGAATAGGTCATGGCAGGAGTTAAATAGGTCATGTCATGGCAGAAGGTGAATAGGTCATGGCAGAAGTTGAATAGGTCATGGCAGAAGTTGAATAGGTTATGGCAGGAGTTGAATAGGTCATGGCAGGAGGTAAATAGGTCATGTCATGGCAGGAGGTGAATAGGTCATGGCAGGAGTTGAATAGGTCATGGCAGGAGGTAAATAGGTCATGGCATGAGGTGAATTGGTCATGTCATGGCAGGAGGTGAATAGGTCATGGCAGGAGTTGAATAGGTCATGGTAGGAGGTAAATAGGTCATGGCAGGAGTTGAATAGGTCATGGCAGGAGTTGAATAGGTCATGACAGGAGTTGAATAGGTCATGGCAGGAGGTGACTAGGTCATGGCAGGACGTTGATAGGTCATGGCAGGAGTTGAATAGGTCATGGCAGGAGTTGAATAGGTCATGGCAGGAGTTGAATAGGTAATGGCAGGAGTTGAAAAGGTAATGGCAAGAGTTGAAAAGGTCATGGCAGGAGGTGACTAGGTCATGGCAGGAGTTGAATAGGTCATGGCAGGAGTTGAATAGGTAATGGCAGGAGGTGACTAGGTCATGGCAGGAGTTGAATAGGTCATGGCAGGAGGTGACTAGGTCATGTCATGGCAGGAGTTGAATAGGTCATGGCAGGAGTTGAATAGGTCATGGCAGGAGTTGAATAGGTCATGGCAGGAGTTGAATAGGTCATGGCAGGAGTTGAATAGGTCATGGCAGGAGGTGAATAGGTCATGGCAGGAGGTGAATAGGTCATGGCATGAGGTGAATAGGTCATGGCAGGAGGTGAATAGGTCATGGCAGGAGGTGAATAGGTCATGGCAGGAGGTGAATAGGTCATGGCAGGAGGTGAATAGGTCATGGCAGGAGGTGAATAGGTCATGGCAGGAGGTGAATAGGTCATGGCATTTGAGAAAGGTGTGTGATATATAGCTGCAGTCTTTCCACTGACGTCCCTTAAAGGCCCAGTCAGTCAAAATGTAGGTTTCCTGCGTTTTATATCATATTGTATGTGAAAGTGTGGAAACATTTGATCAGTGTATTTCCTGATAGTTGCTTTATAAAAATATAATCTTAACAGGACATTCTCATCAGCAGGATTGCAAGGGCGGGAGTTTTGACATTCCATGGTGACATCACCAAATCAAATCATATGTATTTGTCACATACACATAGTTAGCAGATGTTAATGTGAGTGTAGCGAAATGCTTGTGCTTCTAGTTCCGACAGTGCAGTAATAACCAACGAGTAATCTAAACTAACAATTCCACAACTACTACCTTATACACACAATTGTAAAGGGATAAAGAATATGTACATAAAGATATATGAATGAGTGATGGTACAGAACGGCATAGGCAAGATGCAGTAGATGGTATCGAGTACAGTATATACATATGAGATGAGTAATGAATGTTATGTAAACATTATATTAAGTAGCATAGTTTAAAGTGGCTAGTGATACATGTATTACATAAAGACGCAGTAGATGATATAGAGTACAGTATATACATATACATATGAGATGAGTAATGTAGGGTATGTAAACATTATATTAAGTGTTATCTCTCTCTCTCTTTCTCTGTCTCTCTCTCTCTCTCTCTCTTTCTCTGTCTCTCTCTCTCTCTCTCTCTCTCGCTCTCTCTGAACCCTGATGTAGATAATAGGGTTGTAAACCCTGATGTAGGGAATAGGGTTGTAAACCCTGATGTAGGGAATAGGGTTGTAAACCCTGATGTAGGGAATAGGATTGTAAACCCTGATGTAGATAATAGGGTTGTAAACCCTGATGTAGGGAATAGGATTGTAAACCCTGATGTAGATAATAGGGTTGTAAACCCTGATGTAGGGAATAGGATTGTAAACCCTGATGTAGATAATAGGATTGTAAACCCTGATGTAGATAATAGGATTGTAAACCCTGATGTAGATAATAGGATTGTAAACCCTGATCTAGATAATAGGATTGTAAACCCTGATGTAGATAATAGGGTTGTAAACCCTGATGTAGATAATAGGATTGTAAACCCTGATGTAGATAATAGGATTGTAAACCCTGATGTAGATAATAGGGTTGTAAACCCTGATGTAGATAATAGGATTGTAAACCCTGATGTAGATAATAGGATTGTAAACCCTGGTGTTGGGAATATGGTGCCATTTGGGACTCAGACAGTGTGTCCTAGTCCCACAGCCAGGATGCCACATAATGGGACTCAGACAGTGTGTCCTAGTCCAACAGCCAGGAGGCCACGTAATGGGACTCAGACAGTGTGTCCTAGTCCCACAGCCAGGAGGCCACGTAATGGGACTCAGACAGTGTGTCCTAGTCCCACAGCCAGGAGGCCACGTAATGGGACTCAGACAGTGTGTCCTAGTCCCACAGCCAGGAGGACACGTAATGGGACTCAGACAGTGTGTCCTAGTCCAACAGCCAGGAGGCCACGTAATGGGACTCAGACAGTGTGTCCTAGTCCCACAGCCAGGAGGCCACGTAATGGGACTCAGACAGTGTGTCCTAGTCCAACAGCCAGGAGGCCACGTAATGGGACTCAGACAGTGTGTCCTAGTCCAACAGCCAGGAGGCCACGTAATGGGACTCAGACAGTGTGTCCTAGTCCCACAGCCAGGAGGCCACGTAATGGGACTCAGACAGTGTGTCCTAGTCCCACAGCCAGGAGGACACGTAATGGGACTCAGACAGTGTGTCCTAGTCCCACAGCCAGGAGGACACGTAATGGGACTCAGACAGTGTGTCCTAGTCCCACAGCTAGGAGGCCACGTAATGGGACTCAGACAGTGTGTCCTAGTCTCACAGCCAGGACGCCACTTCACCACTGGCACTGACATCACTTGTAACGGAGCCAAAGACACTACATTTGAAACCTCTCTGATGTCACATAGCCTTGTTTAGCCTGCTGGCTGGCACACAGGACATGAACGGGGAGACAGTGACCACAGCATCAGAGAGGGAGAGAGAGAAGGGGGGGGGGGGGGGGGGGCTGGACCTCCCTGACCAAAGGCTTTAACCTTCTGGCTGGCATACTGGACATGGGCGGATTGACAGGGACCACAGCATCAGAGATACAACAGGATGAGAGAGAGAGAGTGAGTTCTGTTCCCAGCCAATCATCATCCTCCCCCTAGTCTCCCAGGTAACAGACATGATACAGTCTAACAAGGTAAACACTTCCATCTGCTGGTGACATAGTGGTTGTTTCTGTCCAATCACGCAACTACTGTTGAATACTGGACGAATTATGTGGTGGGGGATTTTCTGAAATAACAAAGCCAGAGCATTTGTAAACATCAGTAAAATGTTCTGTTTATTCATTTCTGTTCTTATTTTTCATAATGTGCTATTGAAAACAGATGCATTCTGTACATTATCGGGTACAGCAGGTTAGTAGGACATTTCATATGTTGACTTTTCTGAACATTGTTGTTATTACACCAGACATCATATTCAGTATTGGAGGTGGTGGTGGGTACAGCAGAGTTACATTTAGTGCATGTATTGCAGTATAAATATAAATCAGACATAAAAATAAAAATAGTGCAGTTTGTACCCCGTCTTAAACAGAAGAGGAGTCTTGATAGGTTCAGCTACTGTCTTGTCGAAGCTAGAAGACTTTGTATTGCATACAGAATTTAGGTATGTCGGGGGAAAAACTATTGAAAATTATAATAGTAAAAGATTGTGCTTCGGATATCCAAAGATTTTACTTGTTTAAAAAATATATATAAATTACCTGCAATAAAAATGGAATGCAAGTGAGATTGATTCAGATTGTTGTGTTTCAGCAGTGAAACTGTGCTTGGTTGGTGCATGTGTGTGTGTGTGTTGTGTAGTTCTCAAGCCTTATAATGTCTCTCAAAACTGCAAAAATGTTAGGTTAGAGGTCAATCAATGGAAATAATTACAGTGGTTGCATCTGAACGGCCTCCTGTCCCCTGTAGTGCACATCGTTTGACTAGGGCACATGGCTCTGCTCAAAAGTAGTGGACACGTTCAGTGTTTCATACTAAAAAGAAAGAAAACACACTTTTTATATATAAATACATGCTTATGAGGCTTTGAAGACATGAGCATATAAGTAGGTCTACAGTACATTTCCTAGATTTTGTCTGTCAACATTTGTAGATTTTGTGCACCTTAATATTACTGAGGAAGAACTGAGAATTAATTATAAACTGGGTGGTTCGAGCCCTGAATGCTGATTGTCTGACAGCCGTGGTATATCAGACCATATACCACGGGTATGACAAAACATATATATTTTTAAAGTTGGTAACCAGTTTATAATAGCAATAAGGCACCTCAGGGGTTTGTGGTACATGGTACAATATACCACAGCTAAGGGCTGTATCCAGGCACTCCGCGTTGCGTTGTGTCTAAGAACAGCCCTTAGCCGTGGTATATTGGCCATATAGCATACCCCCTCAGGCCTTATTGCTTAAATATACAATATATACAAATATGTAATGATACATAAATACTGAATACATAATGTGATTGTCATCCATTCATTTTCTCTTCAGAATGACAAGTGAAAAGCTATAGTGACTTATTATGGTCCTGGAAAGCCCTTCTACTTAGAAAGAAATATGATATGTTCTTGTAAAATAAATATGACGTTCCTTTTACTTGTAAAATAAATATGAGATGTCCTTCTACTTGTAAAAAATAAATATGTTGTCATGCACATACATTTCATTAACTGTGGCAGTAATTCATTTAATTAATGTATAGTTTTATGTAATGATAAAGTAACACTTATGTGAGTGTTTTTCTGTACTGAGATGCGTGCTGCTCTGTGCTTAAAGCTCGTGTTTTCTTGGGAAAGCTTCAGGTCTGTACTACTATGCAAAAAAACATACATGTAGCTCCTTTAAAGAAACCTTATAAAGGTGTTTTATAATTTAACCAGTAGTTTTGAAAGTAGCGCTCATGAGCCAAAACGGGTGAGTGAAAATGGTGCACAACGTCCTCCCTTTCGTATGATGCTGTGCACAACGTCCTCCCTTTCGTATGATGCTGTGCTCAACGTCATCCCTTTCGTATGATGCTGTGCTCAACGTCATCCCTTTCGTATGATGCTGTGCACAACGTCATCCCTTTCGTATGATGCTGTGCTCAACGTCATCCCTTTCGTATGATGCTGTGCACAACGTCATCCCTTTCGTATGATGCTGTGCACAACGTCCTCCCTTTCGTATGATGCTGTGCTCAACGTCATCCCTTTCGTATGATGCTGTGCACAACGTCATCCCTTTCGTATGATGCTGTGCACAACGTCATCCCTTTCGTATGGTGCTGTGCACAACGTCCTCCCTTTCATATGATGCTGTGCACAATACGCAATACTAAGCCTTGTCTCAAGATAGTAGGTTGGTGGTTGAAGATTTCCCTCTAGTGGTTTGGGGGCTGTGCTTTGGCAAAGTGGATGGGGTGATATCCTGCCTGTTTGGCCCTGTCCGGGGGCATCGTCGAACAGGGCCGCAGTGTCTCCTGACCCCTCCTGTCTCAGCCTCCAGTATTTATGCTGCAGTAGATTATATGCCGGGGGGCTAAGGTCAGTCTGTTATATCTGGAGTATTTCTCCTGTTATTATCCGGTTTCCTGTGTGAATTTAAGTATGCTTTCTCTTTTACTATCCCTTTCTCTTTCTTTCTCTCGGAGGACCTGAGCCGTAGGACCATGCCTCAGGACTACCTGGCCTGATGACTCCTTGCTGTCCCCAGTCCACCTGGCCATGCTGCTGCTCCAGTTTCAACTGTTCTGCCTGCGGCTATGGAACCCTGACCTGTTCACCAGACGTGCTACCTGTCCCAGACCTGCTGTTTTCAACTCTCTAGAGACAGCAGGTGCGGTAGAGATACACTGAATGATCGACTATGAAAAGCAAACTGACATTTACTCCTGAGGTGCTGACCTGTTGCACCCTCTACAACCACTGTGATTATTATTATTTGACCCTGCTGGTCATCTATGAACATTTGAACATCTTGGCCAAGTTCTGTTATAATTTCCACCCGGCACAGCCAGAAGAGGACTGGCCACCCATCATAGCCTGGTTCCTCTCTAGGTTTCTTCATAGGTTTTGGCCTTTCTAGGTTTTTTTTCCTAGCAACCGTGCTTCTACACCTGCATTTCTTGCTGTTTAGGGTTTTAGACTGGGTTTCTGTACAGCACTTTGTGACATCAGCTGATGTAAGAAGGGCTTTATAAATACATTTGCTTGATTAATTGAAATTATAATCCTGAAATTCGTATGATATGTTGCGAATTCCAATTCGTAACAATATGTTACGAACATGTTACAATGTGTTACGAATTGGTAAAGGTTGGAAGCTCATCCAAATGGTGTTTGATCTACATATGGTCAACACATCATCATTCTCCTTTTTCCTCAAGCAGAGAGCTATCCATAGTGAATAGATTACCTATTATATTCAGATTCATTATGAGTTGACATTCTATTATGGTATTACAATTGGGTAACATTGAATACTATGTGACTTCAGGTGTCGTGACACAAGCCCACCACTAGAGGTCCCTCGCTCCACACACATGAATGACAGGAAGTGCTATGGACACCCTTTGGCCAAGGATTATGGATATACTGACAAGATATACGTCTCTCCTCCCTAACAATGGGAGTCGTTGTCCACAAAGCGGCACAGCGGCCTGTCTAGCTCCCGCCTATCCTTTCTTTGGATTGGTTGATACATCTCATTATTCTAATAATTTTTTGAATATTCAATGAGGGTTGTTGACATCAACCTCCTGTATTCAATGGAGAGAGACGCTATGCTACTAGCCTCATGCCAAGAATATGCATAGCCATTTCGAGACAACTCCGATATAAAGTGTTTTTTCCAACTTATATCAGTGCACTAGTAACAATTTAAGCATTACAAAACTTCTATTTGATCAAATAAACCTCACGTAGCAAATAACCCATAAATTATTTTGTTGACCAAATTCAACACTCTCTCATTGACCTCCATCCAAAAACTCATTGCTTGATGGGTGAAACAACATAAAAACGCCACCTGCTGGAGGGAGACCGATTTGCTGCCGAGTTGGGCCTCTCTCTTCCTCTTCCTCTCTGCTTTGTCACAGTCCTTGTGACTACAGTGGAATGGCTAGATTTACATCATAATTCGTAAGAACTGAATTGTAGTGGAAGCATAATTTATGGGACTTTAACTGAATTAATTATCAGAACTTTAACTGAACTAATTATCAGAATTTTAACTGATCTTGTTATAAGAAGTGCTAATCAACTGCTCAAATAGCCTACATTGAGTGTGATGTAGTGTCTGAGGAAACAGATCAGACGGGATCCTGCCAGTAGGAGGAGAGCTACAGTCCTGTACTGTAGGCTGCACAGTGATACATTCTGGACAGTCTGGACCTGGTTTTAGGGAGAGTGTTCGTGTGTTGCCTAAAAGTTTAGAACTTCCCTACAAATGGTTAACGTATCTCCTCAAGTACTGATCATCTTTTTGGTCATTCAAAAATGTATATATACATTTCAGACAGACAAGCAAACGTGTCTGGTCTGACTCCTCCTATCTCGGTCCCTGTCTGCGATCTGATTGGTGGATTCAGTGGCAAAACTACTCTGATCTTCTGTAGATCCATAATGTAGATACATGATAAATATACATAAGCGTTGTAGATGACAGTGTGCAAGTTTGTGCTTTGATAATGTGCTTTGATGTGCTCTGATTCATATATGTTTGATTCCTCTGTGTCACTATATAACACCTACAAAAAACAGTTAGCTACGGAAACACAATACAAAACAGACCAGGGAAAAAAACAAGTTATCAAGCAAGCGAAAGCGAGCAATATATGCCGTTAAGAGATCAATGGAACGCAGACTGCGGGGAAACAACAAGGATACCATCTAAAAACACATTCTAAAAATCAGATTATACAAAGTGGATATTCTTCACATCTGTCAAGATCTTTGTGTTCTAACAGGCCCACAATGTGGTTGCTACTGTTTTCGCTGCATAATATTTAGAAATAGTCCTTTTCGTGATTATAAAAAAGTCTGTTAAATGCTAATTTCTGTTCGTAGAAGCTGGTAGCGTAGCTAGCATATAGAAATCGGTGGTGGTCCTTGAAGCCGTTTTTAAGTGTAAATCAGTTGATTAGTGATGATGACATGAACCTGCATTGGGGTTGACATCCATACAAGCATTTTAATGTGATTTTCACTCCAAAATAGTGTCAAATACACATATAAATAATAGCCTAAATGTAGGCTAATTTTTAATGGAGGGCTATGAGGAGATTCTGAATGGCGTTGACATGGGATTTTGGTCGAGTTGGATTGGTCTCTTTACCACATCTATAAAGAAAGAGAAAGGTAAGGTCATTACATAGTGTGTACCAGCCCAGGTGCCTGAACACATGTGAATACAATGGTTACAGAATATTGTAGTGACGGAAGACACTGTGACCTATTCCACACTATGCTACAGTCACTAATAAGCATTACATTACACTTGTTGTTTCAGCATGTGAACTGAACCAACCCATCTGTGTCTGGAGACAGTTTGGGTTGTACCTACACTACTGTTCAAAAGTTTGGGGTCACTTAGAAATGTCCTTGTTTTTGAAAGAAAAGCAAATTTTTTTGTCCATTAAAATAACATCAAAATTATCCGAAATACATTGTAGACATTGTTAATGTTGTGAATGACTACTGTAGCTGGAGAAGGCTGATTTTTTAAAATTGAATATCTACATAGACGTTACAGAGGCCCATGTACTTGTCCTCCTCTACTTGTCCTCTACTTGTCCTCTTGCTCAGTTGTGCACCGGGGCCTCCCACTCCTCTTTCTATTCTGGTTAGAGACAGTTTGCGCTGTTCTGTGAAGGGAGTAGTACACAGCGTTGTACGAGATCTTCAGTTTCTTGCCAATTTCTCACATGGAGTAGCCTTAATTTCTCAGAACAAGAATAGACTGAAGAGTTTCAGAATCATTTTCTTTGTTTGAGCCTGTAATCGAACCCACAAATGCTGATGCTCCAGATACTCAACTGGGCTAATGAAGGCCAATTTTATTGCTTCTTTAATCAGAACAACAGTTTTCAGCTGTGCTAACATAATTGCAAAAGGGTTTTCTAATGATAAATTAGCCTTTTAAAATTATAAACTTGGATTAGCTGACACAACGTGCCATAGCAACACAGGAGTGATAGTTGGTGATAATGGGCCTCTGTACACCTATGTAGATATTCCATAAAATATCTGCCGTTTCCAGCTACTATAGTAATTTACAACATTAACAATGTCTACACTGTATTTCTGATCAATTTCATGTTATTTTAATGGACAAAAAAATGTGCTTTTCTTTCAAAAACAAGGACATTTCTAAGTGACCCCAAACTTTTGAACAGTAGTGTAACTGTTTAGGTGGTACCGCTAAGTGGTTTTGAGTGCTGCTAGGGAGGGTTCGGGTGGGGGTGTAAGGGTAGTGTTTTGTCCAGGACAAGATGACGGTCCGGTTGCAGTGACGAGACGCATCACGCCACGCTGGGAGTAGTCAAGGCACTCTGGGAGGACTCTCCAGCAGGGGGCAGCGTGGGGGTCCGTCTTCGTTAGGGTCTCTCTCTCTCTCTCTCTCTCTCTCTCTCTCTCTCTCTCTCTCTCAGATACAAGCTGCCCTGCCCCCCTGTTGCCCTCCTTCCCTCTCTCCAGAATAGAGAGGGGCGGGCCTGTGGAGATGGTGCCTATCCAGACAGGAATTCCTTGCCAACCCCTGCTCCCCCTGTGACCCCCGGTGACCTCTAAATTCTGACCCCTTACATCTGACCCACAGCAGTGGCTGTTCCTTTTAGAATCAAATAGAGTAGAATAGAATAGAACAGAGAACAGAGAAAAGGGTTAGGGAGGGATAGTGAGGGGGTCCTACTCACCCAGACCTGTGGTAGCTAAGGAGTGATCATTCTATTAACTCTTGAGTCTCGGAGAACTGCAAACACAGAAAGACAAGGATGAATGAGAGAATAGCTAACAGCAGAATGACAACAGGTCCAGGAACAGATTATTTAGTGGCGTTCAAGTACTTATTTTTTTCCCGTTACAGTCGCTCTGCACAATTGACAATCTCAGGAAGCACAGCACAACGGCAAACAACACAACCTGGAACTATTGGTCATCACACACCACGCCGAGAGGAGCTCACCTGTTGGCTGGAGTTAGCGGAGGGCGGGGTGACCTCGCTCTGGTCCAATAGGGGGTTGAGGGGGGCGGAGCAGGGCAGGTGAGTGGCGCGCCAGTAGATGTCCAGGTATTCTGCTAGGTGTTCACATGCATCTTCCAGCTGGTTCTCATCCAGGATCACATCAAACATCTCCTGAGAGATGAGATGTTAACACAATGTCAAAAACTAAATGGTAAGCCTCAAGGGAATGCTATTAACAGCCCTATCAGCTGAGTGTAAGCCTACCGTTATGCTGGACAGACAGAGTAACGTAGATTGTTGTACAAATAAAAGTATTAGTATTATTTTCATTACATACGGGTGGACACTGTGCTAGTTTGTCCCCTGCCATCATCTGTACATTGAGGTGTTTACTTTGAGATTTCCCCCGAGATTTAATGAGCCTCTGAAGAACCTGGGAGAGAAGAGAAAATAATGAACTTGCTGGCTGACTTGCTGGCTGGCTGACTGACTAACTGGCCGGCTGAATGACTGACTGGCTGGCTGGCTGAATGACTGACTAACTGGCTGGCTGGCTGGCTGGCTGGCTGACTAACTGGCTGGCTGGCTGGCTGGCTGAATGACTAACTGATTGACTGACTGACTGGCTGGCTGAATGACTGGCTGGCAGGCTGGCTGACTAACTGGCTGGCTTAATGACTGACTGGCTGGCTGACTAACTGCCTGGCTGGCTGAATGACTGGCTGGATGGATAACTGGCTGGCTGACTAACAGGCTGGCTGAATGACTGACTGGCTGAATGGCTGACTGACTATATGGCTGGCTGGCTGGCTGGCTGAATGACTGACTGTCTGACTGGCTGGAAGGCTGGCTGACTAACTGGCTGGCTTAATGACTGACTGGCTGGCTGACTAACAGCCTGGCTGAATGACTGGCTGGATGGATAACTGGCTGACTGGCTGGCCGGCTGAATGACTGACTGGCTGGCTGGCTGACTGACTACATGGCTGACTGGCTGGCTGGCTGGCAGACTGACTGACTGGCTGGCTGACTGGCTGAATGACTGACTGGCTGAATGACTGACTAACTGGCTGACTGACTAACTGGTTAGCTGGCTGACTGACTGACTAACTGACTGGCTGACTGACTAACTGGCTGACTGGCTGACTGACTGACTAACTGGCTGACTGGCTGGCTGACTGACTAACTGGCTGACTGACTGGCTGACTGACTAACTGGCTGACTGGCTGACTGACTGACTAACTGGCTGGCTGGCTGGCTCGCTGACTGACTAACTGGCTGGCTGACTGACTGGCTGTCTCGCTGACTGACTAACTGGCTGACTGGCTGACTAACCGTGTACTGGTAGTGGATCAGTTCTTACCTTTGGAGAGGACACCTTAACGTAAATGATGATAGGAGCCAGGGATGTTTTGAGGAGCTGTGCTGGGTGGTTGATAGTGTCTGCGTCCAGAACTACGAGCTGTAGAGTCTTAGCCAGCTCAAAAATCCTCTCAATCTCACTCTGGACCTCAGCTACCACCCCAACACACAGAGAGACAGAGAGAGAGAGAGGGCTGAGTACAGAGAAAGTGTGATCTGTCCTTAGTCATATACAGATGTTGGAACTTAATTTGAGACAGTTTGCTACAGCAGGAAAATAATCCTAAAGCAACAGGAAATGTGAATTATTATGTGGATTATAATTTATGGCCCTGTTTCTAGGGGTTGAGGAATTTTTCATAAGGGAAAATCAAGCCTGAAAAATCAAAGTGGAAATTACAAACTTCAGAAGCCTTTTTAAATCTCAAATACACAAGTTTTACATTTCCTTATTACACGAAAGTTCTGCAACAGTATGATCAAATGAAGATTCTACACCTGTAGTACATCTATCAACATAGCAGTCTAAACCATGTACTCAGGACTGACAGAGGGTTATTACACACCCTAAATGAAGATGAAAAACAAACAAATGTCTACATTAAAGATGCAGGACAAGTCCTCCTGTTCTTACCAAGACTGGAGCGTGTGTTGGACCTCTCCATGATAGCCTTCTTGTTCAATACAGACCTTTTGGCCAATGACAGATCAGCAGTCACCCGCGTGATAGAGATTCTAAAAACATAGATAGTTAGATGGATGGATGGATTCCATTTTTTTTTTACAATTAAAGAATACAATTCCAGCCAGACAAGCGGATACACTGCATTCAAAATCATAAAGGATTTTTACAAAACAGTTGTAACACTTATTCCATCGTGGTTCTGGCTGTACCCACCTTCCATCAAACCTGTGTTTCAGGAAGTCAAACAGGGCCTTCTGCATCATGTCTGTTACCTGGGAGACAGAGGGGAGTGTGATGATTGGTTAGGAACAGAGAGAACACTGATCCCTGTGTTGAATCTCTCTCTTTCTCTCCGTCTCTCTGTCTGTCTGTCTCTCTCTCTCTCTCTGTCTGTCTCTCTCTCTCTCTCTCCTCCTCTCTCTCTCTCTCTCTCTCCTCCTCTCTCTCTCACCCCCCCATCTCTCTAACTTCTCCTCTCCCTGTCTCCACATGTCTCCCCTGCTTCCTCCCTCTCTGAAATACTTAGAAAGTGAAGGAACACAAATCTGTATGGTGTATTAAATAAGGACAGAACTTCGTGTGTAGTCTGACTGGCTGTGGCGCTTAGAGAGAGATGTTAGTTTGACTGGCTGTGGAGCTTAGAGAGAGATGTTAGTCTGACTGGCTGTGGGGCTTAGAGAGAGATGTTAGGGGATATAGGGGATACAACCAAGCACTCCTCCTGCTTCTGCTCTCCTGCTGTCTCTGGGAGAGAGTGAGAGTGAGAGAGAAAGAGAGAGTGAGAGAGTCAGAGAGTCAGAGAGAGGCTGATGTATGCCTCTGGAGCATCCACAAAACACATTTCACCAGAGAAATGCATAAATATTTCATAGACACACAAAACAAACTGCTTGTCTCTGTCTGCATCCACACAGGAGAGAGAGAGAGAATGTTGAAGCATGGAGAGATTTGATTCAATTATTTTTTTTTATTTTTTTTTATTTTTTATTTTACCTTTATTTAACCAGGCAAGTCAGTTAAGAACAAATTCTTATTTTCAATGACGGCCTGGGAACAGTGGGTTAACTGCCTGTTCAGGGGCAGAACGACAGATTTGTACCTTGTCAGCTCGTGGGTTTGAACTCACAACCTTCCGGTTACTAGTCCAACGCTCTAACCACTAGGCTACCCTGCCGCCCCAATTATAAGCCTTATTGTTGTGCAGATTTGTTTGTTGGGCTAAAAAGCTCAATACAGTCATATTGATGACAGTACCATCTTATATCCCATTCCTGACATAACCTACACATCATCTACTCTATATATTGTGCATGTACATCAGGCTGGGATTGTGAGTGGGCAGTACATATTCTTACTGTATCATAATGTATTCTCATTTTGGCTCCCGAGTGGAGCAGTGGTCTAAGGCACTGCATCTCAGTGATTGAGGTGTCACTACAGACACCCTGGTTCGAATCCAGGCTGTATCACAACTGGCCGTGATTGGGAGTCCCATAGGGTGGCGCACAATTGGCCCAGTGTCGTCCGAGTTTGGCCAGTGTAGGCTGTCATTGTAAATAAGAATTTGTTATTAACTGAATTGCCTAGTTACATTAAATTAAATAAAAAATCTTAATGGGCCAATAAAATCTTAAAGCTTAATGGGCCAAGGAAGGTGTGGTGCGTGTGTGTGTGCGTATCGACCAGCCTCTCACCTCATAGCCTTTCAGTGACGGCCCCACCAACACCACCGGCCTCATGGAAGGAACAACATCATAGGGTGGGAGATGCTCTGTCTGCAGGGGAGACACACACTGGGCTTGAAACGGGCCAACACACACTGGGCTTGGAACGGGCCAACACACACTGGGCTTGGAACGGGCCAACACACACTGGGCTTGGAACGGGCCAACACACACTGGGCTTGGAACGGGCCAACACACACTGGGCTTGGAACGGGCCAACACACACTGGGCTTGAAACGGGCCAACACACACTGGGCTTGGAACGGGCCAACACACACTGGGCTTGGAACGGGCCAACACACACTGGGCTTGGAACGGGCCAACACACACTGGGCTTGGAACGGGCCAACACACACTGGGCTTGGAACGGGCCAACACACACTGGGCTTGAAACGGGCCAACACACATTGGGTTTGGAACAGGCCAACACACACTGGGCTTGGAACGGGCCAAGACCGACTTTGGAGCATAACTAGAACCCTGAGTTTTACTATGTTTTTAGTAAGGCCCTGGTCAGATCATGTAGTTAGGGATAACTCTGGGCCCTAAGCGTAACCCTCAAGTCATTGAGATTAGAATCTACCAGTGTCATCAACTAAGAGCAAAACAGTTTGTAGTAGAGAGTATTTTATGACACAGCTATTCTTAATTCTAGCTCTGATACATAGTAGAATCATCTGCATTACAAACATACCTGCTTCTGCTTCTGTTTGGCTTGTAAAAACAAGAGAAAACACATTTAGCATGAAAGCTAATATGGAAGTCTATCTATGGAGAGCAGATGGTGTAGTGTCTGAAGACAGGATATCCTGTAGCAACCTTCCAGACCCTTTCGTACTCATCCAGTAAAATGCAACAACACCGTCAGGGTTGGAATCAGATTTTCAGCATCCTTCCTGAATTGACTCAATTGAAATGGAGTTGACCTCAACTCTGAATGCTGTGCATTTGGTTGATTGCTCTGAGTTTTAGGCTGGGTTTCTGTAAAGCACTTTGTGACAACTGCTGATGTAAAAAAGAGCTCTATCAAATAAATACGATTGATTGATTGATTATGGATTAACATGCTTTGCTACATAATGAAAAGCAATTGATTCTGGTATGAGGGGGAAGGACGAGGTCAGTCACCCAACAGCTGTCACTCACCTGCACTAGGTGGTGTGGATCTCCAACCCGACGATGAGTTCGCCGCTTTCCTGCAGGACAACAACACGGTGCCGATGAGCAAGACGAGGATTCAAGGACTATACAAGTACCTTACCTCTCCTTGAATCATCTCCATGAACCCTCCCCTTGCATCCTTATGATACTCAAGGAATCGTTTAAAAGTCCTTGTTGAAGTTTTGAGGAGGCAGGGAGAGGATTGTAGATGACGACACAGGGAATAGAGGAAAGACTACTGAGAAAGAGACTCGGGATGTAGCAGGGAGAGACGATGAACCCTGACCTCTGGGCCTGTTTCTGTTCCTGTTTGATCCGCATGGCCTCCAGTTTCACCGGGCTGGGGATGAAAGTTATGTCTGCCCCTTCCTTCACCAGCCGACCAATCCACCAGTCATTGCTGTATTTCTGCAAAGAGACAAAAATGGATTCCAGTCAAGTCCAAATGAAACTGTTGGCACTGCTGTTTCGACAATATGGCAGCAGTGGTAGTAACCGCCGTGATAGAGATGCCTGTGGTTGTCACTGCTGTTTCGACAGTATGGCAGCAGTGGTAGTAACCGCCGTGATAGAGATGCCTGTGGTTGTCATGGCCATACATATTGTGAACGTGTAAGGACTGGGTTCCAATAGCTACTGTTTAAGATAACTGCAACAACTAAAGAAATGTCATTCTAGTGGTGATGGTGAGGACGTGATAGTGATCATTGATAATGACGCCTACTGAACTCCTCTCACCTCTTTTATGTGTAGAAAATCTTTGGTTTCAAAGTTGATAGCAGCACCTTGGACAGGACAGTCAGCATCTAGAGCACCACAGTAGCTCACGTTGGTCTTCACTGCAAATGCTACGGGTTTTGACTGGGGAGGACAGACAGATACATAAAACAGTGTTTACGAAAGGATGCATTGACCTGACAATATCCCATCCTATGGTGGACTTTCCTTGGGTCTCTTCTTGGCTCTCTGGACCTGACTAAACACTGCTTTATTTTTATATTCAACCTTTATTTTACCAGGTAAATTGCCTGAGAACAAGTTCACATTTACAGATGTAGGATCTTAATTTGATCACTTTTTTGTTGCTGAGAATTGTCCGGCGCAAACTTGTAATGTATTCAAGGTTTTAAAAGGCTTCAAAAGTTTGTAATTTCCCATTTAAAATGTCCAACACTCATTATAATCCACATAATAATTCACAGTTCCTGTTGCTGCAGGATTATTTTCCTGCTGTAGCAAACTGGCTCAAATTAAGATCCTACATCTGTTCGACCTGAGGAATAGTTGCAGGGGAGAAAAGAGGTTGAAGAAGTGTTGCTCACCATAGCTCTCTCCATCTACAGTTTGGCCTGATTAAACTCCTGTTTACGTAAACAAGCTAATTAACTAACTAAACTCCTGACTCTACTAACCCTGGCTCTCTAGGCCTGACTATCGGGTGAAGGAGAGGTTGCCTTCTTTGGCTCTCTCTCTCAGCTGCAGTTGTGTCTGGCACTCGACTTCAAACCAGACTTATTCCTGACTAAGGGCTCGATTAAATTCATAGTGCTGATGATCAGCACTCCAGTGTGATTTAAACGTAAACGTAAAATCCAGATTGAGCTGAGATACTGTAGGTAGCGTTTACTGTGAGTGCAGTCTCCGCGAATGCGAGAACATTGCCTATAAATGTATAGCATGTTGGCTCTCTCCAACTGACTAGGGATTAGAAGCCAGGTTACCTACCTTGGCTCTCTCCAGCTGCAGTTGGGCCTGGCGCTCGGCTTCTAGCCGAGACGCCTCCGGGTCGTCCTCCAGGGACACGTCGGAATCTGAGGGTCTACTAGTGTAGGAATCAGCTGAACCCTAGAGAGAGAAAGAGAGAGAGATAGAGAGAGAGAGAGAACAGAGAACAGAACAGAAGGTTTACAAAGAAATTATGCTAAGACTCCATGTTTTCAAATTATCAACCAAGATGATATCAGTCTAAATAACTTGCTACTTGATCTAAAAACACCTACTAAAGCCAAATCCAAGCTCTCAAAGTAGCCCATTGCGTCACTGAGTTGATAACCTGTCTGGCCTGGGCCTGGCCCTGGACCCATGTGACCTGTCTGGCCTGGCCCTGGACCCATGTGACCTGTCTGGCCTGGCCCTGGACCCATGTGACCTGTCTGGCCTGGCCCTGGACCCATGTGACCTGTCTGGCCTTGCCCTGGACCCATGTGACCTGTCTGGCCTGGCCCTGGACCCATGTGACCTGTCTGGCCTGGCCCTGGACCCATGTGACCTGTCTGGCCTTGCCCTGGACCCATGTGACCTGTCTGGCCTGGCCCTGGACCCATGTGACCTGTCTGGCCTTGCCCTGGACCCATGTGACCTGCGTAGCTACTGCCAGTTCCAGTTCATGTTAAGTTCCTGTAGTGCTTTCCAACGCAGTCGTGTCTGAGGAGCGTGTGTGTGAGGTGAAGACTGCAACAACATACATCTACTAATGTTCCTCTGTCTATAAACAGTGAGATGCTGCCACACCATGCTTTAACTTCCCATCTAAACAGTATTATCAGGTTCATATCACCCACCAACATTCAGTCACCACACAATATGCTGCTCTTAGATGGTGCATAGATGGTGTGATGGTGCATAGATGGTGTGATGGTGCATAGATGGTGTGATGGTGCATAGACGGTGTGATGGTGCATAGATGGTGTGTCCGTTGTTCCGTTTTCTTGTGTATTTATTGGTGTGTTTTCTATTGGTTGGTGTAATAACTTTTCCCTCTGGGGGAGTAATAAAGTACTATCTTATCTCAGCCATAACTTTAGAGACATGAACAGGATAACCAGGGTAGGTATCAAGTTAAGCCATTCAAATACCTCAACACCTTCTGAAAGAAACCTGGGAAGAGCATCACATCTATAGCAGAAGACATTGATTCCCTCATCAAATTGGCTCACTGTCAGCTAAACCTGTCATGGGTAAAAATAGATCTGCCCCTCGGCCCCTCCTCAGTCAGTCTGAAACCCAGTGTGCTGTACACTCACCGTCACCGTCACCATCCTTCAATCCCCCCATCTCTTCTCATTCCCAGCTGACCCACACACACACACGAGAGGAAGACTGACTCCCCCCATGCCAGACTGATACACACCCACACACCACTGCCAAATATAGCTCAATAACAACGGCACAGTGGCAGGCAGTAGCCTCTCTACCCTTCCCTCCCTTTCTCCTCTCCCAATTTTTTTTGTCAGTCTCGATCCAGAGCCCAGATTTTTTCACCCCCACTCACCTTCTTTCCCCCCTCCCTTCTCCCCCCCCCCCTCCCCCCATCCTAAACACACCAGGCTGGAACCAGCGATCCAGAGACCAGTGTGGATATAATTTAAATATCAAAGCGAGCCGGAGGGGCTTGGATCTTAAGATACTTCCGCAACAGGAAGAAACAAAGCTGAATTAACAAGGAAGTTCAGTTTGGTTAATAGTGCTGCGGATGGGAACAATACATAACAGACTGAGTTTTAACATATCATCTATAATTGTATGTTAAACGCTTTATAACTGGTAATAAGTAACTATGAGACTTTATAATGCCTTATAATAATGATTATTAGTGTTGCGGATGAGAGTGACTAATACACTAAATTCTTGTGTTATACACATGCCTTTCTGCTTATAGTAATTCCCTCCGTCTATACGCCATCCTGTAGGCTTAGTTAATTAATTATTGATATCCACTGAGCCGAAGCGCCTCTAGACTTTTGGGCCCCCCCCCCCCCTCCACCTTGAGGGTAAAACATTGTTGGAAGACTATTTTTGAGTAAAGTTACTATTATTACTCATCTCTGTGTCCTGCGCCTGACTCCGCCTTACCCACATCACCTAGACTCTGACAGAAACAAGCACCAAAACCATGATGGCTCCAGAGGGTTAAATAGGGAAATAATTAAAACGTAATGGGGACCAGGTGTGTACAATACAGACAAAACAAATGGAAAAATAAATGTAGATCGGTGGAGGCTAGAAAGCCAGTGACATTGTGACATGGCTAGACTACTTTACCTAACAATCTAAAACATGTCAGCTGACACGGGATAATTGAGTGGTTGTCAGTGACTGACATAACAAGTGTACAACTGATGATGGCTGATGCAGAACCAAATGTAGAAATTGCACCTGGTGTATTCCACTTTTCTCACTTTCAACAGTAATTTGGGACTGAGTTCCTTAAGAAAATGTTCTGCATAGAAGAGACATGGACATGTATATAGAAAAACACAGTAACCAAAACGCATGACGTCACATACTGTAGAAGGGATTCTTATAAGAGACCTTTATCCACTAACCATATCCATTCTGGGGCAAAAGGAGCACACTGAAAACTAGATGGAGATATGGTTCTTGCAGAAAAGAAGAAGGTAATCAATATAATGCTAGAGACCGACACTACTTCTACGTAATCAATCATGTTTAATCAATGTAGCAGTTTTAAATCAAATATCCTGTTATTCAAAAAAATAATAATCATGGCTCATGTCATGTTTATATGCCATCTGAGGGGCCCGACCTTGGTGTCTTAGAATATTCAGATTTTCACTTCTCCGCTCTGTGAATCTTAGCAGTACAAAACCTGTGGTTCGCTTTGCAGAGAACTATTTATTGTCAAACACTCAAACTGAGCTTTTAAAGATCACCTAAAAGACCTAGCTGCCAACCACAAAACACTGAGATCAGATCAATACACTCATATAATACTGGGAGAGACACAGGATCCTAGAAGGGGATGACATTCAGAGAGATGGTCATATGTATATGATTGCCATAGCCTGAGGGCCATCCCATGACCTTTAATTCCCTGAAGAATTCACATTGTATGTAACTTAATAGTAATACATAGTGGAACCCTCATCATAGTATTTACATTGTATATAACTGGCAGTATGTAACGAATCTCCTCTTCGTCGGAGGAAGAGTAAGAAGGATCGGACCAATATGCAGCGTGGTACGTGTCCATGTTGATATTTATTAACACGGAACACAAAAAACAAAATAACAAGGAGAATGAACGAAAACGATACAGTTCTGTCTGGTGAAGAAAATGAGACAGAAAACAATCACCCACAACTAAAATGGAGAAAACAGGCTACCTAAGTATGATTCTCAATCAGAGACAACGAACGACACCTGCCTCTGATTGAGAACCATACTAGGCCAAACACATAAACACAACATAGAAAAAAGAACATAGACTACCCACCCCAGCTCACGCCCTGACCAAACTGACACAAATACATAATAAAGGAACTAAGGTCAGAACGTGACACAGTAATACATAGTAGAACCATCATCATAGTATTTACATTGTATATAACTGACTGTAATACATAGTGGAACCATCATGTTGTTGTTGTTTATTTTATTATACATTCTTTCTTTATTTTTTTATCTTATTTGTATTTGTTTAAATGTATCGACCAAAGAGGCCACAATATAACAGCAGTAGTGTTGTACCTGTATACATGATTATATGTACTATTATTAGTATTACTGGAATGAGCTGGATTTCATTACCATCATTGCATTGTACTGTATTTACTGAAATGGTAGTAGTATAGATATTAGAGATAGTAATGCTACTAGTGGTAATGGTGGTAGTAGAGATATTAGAGATAGTAATGCTACTAGTGGTAATGGTAGTAGTAGAGATATTAGAGATAGTAATGCTACTAGTGGTAATGGTAGTAGTATAGATATTAGAGATAGTAATGCTACTAGTGGTAATGGTGGTAGTATGGATATTAGAGATAGTAATGCTACTTGTGATAGTAGAGATATTAGAGGTAGTAATGCTACTAGTGGTAATGGTAGTAGTAGAGATATTAGAGATAGTAATGCTACTAGCGGTAGTAGCCAAAGAAAATAAGCACGAGGTAGTGACATACAGGTGCAGTAACATAGTCTGTCCAGCAGGTGGAGCTGTACACATTGCAGTCAGTCAGTGAGACAGGCTCTCTTAGTAACAGCATGTTATAATACCACTTTCCCCAAATAACAGTTCAGAAATACTCATGGCCTATTTCCATTCAGCCACTCACGGCCACTCAGTTTTCTGAAACCACATTTTTGTTGATTGAGATAACAAGTTTTAGTTTGAAAATGAATTGGTCATAAAAGCTATACATGATAAACAAAAGTAATATCTCTCAAGACATGCCATAGCACTCTCCAAGCTCATCATTAAACTCGAGACTGAACTCCGCCCTGTGCGGAGTTCAAAAGCTTCAAGTTCCTCGGTGTACACATCACGGACAAACTGAAATGGTCCACCCATACAGACAGTGTGGCGAAGAAGGCGCAATAGCGCCTCTTCAACCTCAGGAGGCTGAATACATTTGGCTTGTCACCTAAAACCTTCACAAACTTTTACAGATGCACAATTGAGAGCATCCTGCCGGGCTGTATCACCACCTGGTATGGAAACTGCTCCGCCCGCAACCGCAGGGCTCTCCAGAGGGTGGTGCGGTCTGCCCAACTCACCACTTGGGGCAAACTACCTGCCCTCCAAGACATCAACACCACCCGATGTCACAGGAAGGCCAAAAAGTTAATCAAGGACAACAACCACCTGAGCCACTGCCTGTTCACCCCGTTATCATCCAGAAGGCGAGGTCAGTACAGGTGCATCAAAGCAGGGACCGAGAGACTGAAAAACAGCTCCTATCTCAAGGCCATCAGACTGTTAAATAGCCATCACTAGCACAGAGAGGCTGCTTCCTATATACATAGACTAGATATCACTGGCCACTTTAATAAATGGAACACAAGTCACTTTAATAATGTCTATATATCTTGCATTACTCATCTTATATCTATCTATATACTGTCTCCTACTGTATCTTTTTCTATGCCACTCTGACATTGCTTGTCCGTATATTTTTGTATTCTTAATTCCATTCCTTTACTAGATGTGTGTGTATTGGGTATATGTTGTGTAATTGTCAGATATTACTTGTTAGATATTACTGCACTGCCGGAGCTAGAAGCGCAAGCATTTCTCTACACCCACAGTAACATCTGCTAATCATGCGTATGTGACCAATACAATTTGATTTGATTTGTTGTACTATTCTATATCTTTTAACCGAATTGAAACCATTTCATAATTTCCAAACTCAGTATTAACCACAAGAATCTGAAGCAAGATAGAAACATGCAAAGTACAAAGTGGAGCAACAAAGTCCAGGGAGGTAAGATGAAAAGACAGGCCGTTCCTGTGTATCTGAGGGGGGAGGGGAGGGGGGACAAAAGGAGGGAGGAAGAGAGGGAGGGGGAATGCTGACGAAGTGAGTGAACAAGAATAGACTTTTTGCTGAGGTAGGTAGAGCACGTGGAAAACATGAGGAAGGGTTGAGCACAAATGAGAGGAGAGAAGGCGAGCTACCAGAGGAGGAGAGAGGAAGGAGGAGAAGAGCATTGGAGCATTAGATTAGATGAAAGGTACCAGATTGGGGGGACAGAGAGCAGATGGAAATACACACAGGTGGACTGACCCTGAAACAGACACATAGACTGAGTCACGGACAAAGGCAGAGAGAGAGAAAGAGACAGAGAGCAACACAATACCTTATTACCAATTAGTCCTGTAGCGCTCGAGTCGGACATGCTTCTACTGCTGCCTGCTCTCTCTTCCCCTCCATCTCACACATGCAGAACCCCCTCCTGGTGGAACTGTGTTTAGAACCCCTCCCTTTACATTACTCATATTCCCATTGTTTACAACACATCTTCCTCTATATAATAACACTCTATAATCTCTATATGATAACTCAATATGATAACTGTCTATGTGATGACGCTCTGTCATAACTCTCTATGTGATAACTGTCTATGTGATTACTCTCTGTGATAAATGTCAATGTGATAACTCTCTATGTGATACATGTCTATGTGATAACTGTCTACGTCATAACTCTCTATGTGATAAATGTCAATGTGATAACTCTCTATGTGATACATGTCTATGTGATAACTGTCTACGTCATAACTCTCTATGTGATAAATGTCAATGTGATAACTCTCTATGTGATAACTCTCTATGTGATAACAGTCTATGTGATACCTCTCTATATGATAACTCTCTATATGATAGCTCTCTAAATGATAACAGTCTATGTGATACCGCTCTATATGATAACTCTCTATGTAATAACTGTCTATTTAATAACTATATTTGTGATATCTGTCTATGTGATAACTCTCTATATGATAACTCTATATATGATAACTCTCTATATGATAACTCTATATATGATAACTCTATATATGATAACTCTGTACATGTGATAACTGTCATGTACTGTCATGTTGTGTCTTGTTTCTGTCCTTTCCCTTCACCCTGTCTCCCTCTGCTGGTCGTTGTTAGGTTACCTTTTCTCCCCCTCTTTCCCCCAGCTGTGCCTTGTCTCCTCCTAACTACCTCGTCACCCCTTTTCCCACCTGTTCCCTTTTTCCCTCTGATTAGTCCTCTATATCTCTCTCTGTTTCTGCTCCTGTCTTTGTCGGATTCTTGTTTGTGTTGTTCATGCCTGAACCAGACTATCGTCATGTTTGCTGCAACCTTGTCCTGTCCTGTCGGAACCTGCCGGTCCATCTGAGCCTACGTTTTGTTTTGTTATTAAAGAAGCTCTGTTTACGTTAATTCGCTTTTGGGTCCTCATTCATGCACCGTAACAGAAGAATCCGACCAAGAATGGACCCAGCGACTTCGGATCCTCTCCACTCAGCCGTCGAGATCCAGGGAGCGATGCTAGGCAGACACAAGCAGGTATTGTCTGCTGCTCGACATGCCGTTGAGACCCTGGCCACCCAAGTCTCCAACCTCACAGAACAGGTTCACCATCTCCGCCTCGATCCGCCGGCCACTTCCAGGGCTTTCGAATCTCCGGAGCCCAGAATCAATAACCCGCCGTGTTACTCTGGGGAGCCCACTGAATGCCGCTCGTTCCTCACCCAGTGTGATATTGTGTTTTCTCTCCAGCCCAACACTTACTCCAGGAGCACTGCTCGTGTCGCCTACGTCATATCTCTCCTTACTGGACGGGCTCGTGAGTGGGGCACGGCAATCTGGGAGGCAAGGGCTGAGTGTACTAACCAGTATCAGGACTTTAAGGAGGAGATGATACGGGTTTTTGATCGATCTGTTTTTGGGGAGGAGGCTTCCAGGGCCCTGTCTTCCCTATGTCAGGGTAATCGATCCATAACAGACTACTCTATTGAGTTTCGCACTCTTGCTGCCTCCAGTGGCTGGAACGAGCCGGCTTTGCTCGCTCGTTTTCTGGAGGGTCTCCGCGCAGAGGTAAAGGATGAGATTCTCTCCCGGGAGGTTCCTTCCAGCGTGGATTCCTTGATTGAACTCGCTATTCGCATTGAGCGACGGGTTGATCTTCGTCACCGAGCTCGTGGAAAGGAGCTCGCGTTCTCCGTTGCCCCCCTCTCCGCATCACTACCATCTTCCTCTGCCGGCTCGGGTGCTGAGCCTATGCAGCTGGGAGGTATCCGCATCTCGACTAAGGAGAGGGAACGGAGAATCACCTACCGCCTCTGTCTCTATTGCGGTTCTGCTGGTCATTTTGTCACTTCATGTCCAGTAAAAGCCAGAGCTCATCAGTAAGCGGAGGGCTACTGGTGAGCGCTACTACTCCTGTCTCTCCTTCAAGATCCTGCACTACCTTGTCGGTCCATCTACGCTGGACCGGTTCGTCAGCTTCCTGCAGTGCCTTAATAGACTCTGGGGCGGAGGGCTGTTTTATGGACGAGACCTGGGCTCGGGAACATGACATTCCTCTCAGACAGTTAAGGGAGTCCACGGCCTTGTTCGCCCTGGATGGTAGTCCTCTCCCCAGGATTCAGCGTGAGACGCTACCTTTAACCCTCACTGTTTCTGGTAATCATAGCGAAACCATTTCTTTTTTAATTTTTCGTTCACCTTTTACACCTGTTGTTTTGGGCCATCCCTGGCTAGTTTGTCATAATCCTTCCATTAATTGGTCTAGTAATTCTATCCTCTCCTGGAACGTCTCTTGTCATGTGAAATGTTTAATGTCTGCTATCCCTCCTGTTTCCTCTGTCTCTTCTTCACAGGAGGAGCCTGGTGATTTGACAGGGGTGCCGGAGGAATATCACAATCTGCGCACGGTGTTCAGTCGGTCCAGGGCCACCTCTCTTCCTCCACACCGGTCATATGATTGTAGTATTGATCTCCTTCCGGGAACCACTCCCCCCCGGGGTAGACTATACTCTCTGTCGGCTCCCGAACGTAAGGCTCTCGAAGATTATTTGTCTGTAGCTCTTGCCGCCGGTACCATAGTCCCCTCCTCCTCTCCCGCCGGAGCGGGGTTTTTTTTTGTTAAGAAGGACGGGTCCCTGCGCCCCTGCATAGATTATCGAGGGCTGAATGACATAACAGTGAAGAATCGTTATCCGCTTCCTCTTATGTCTTCAGCCTTCGAGATCCTGCAGGGAGCCAGGTTTTTCACTAAGTTGGACCTTCGTAACGCTTACCATCTCGTGCGCATCAGGGAGGGGGACGAGTGGAAGACGGCGTTTAACACTCCGTTAGGGCACTTTGAATACCGGGTTCTTCCTTTCGGCCTCGCTAACGCTCCAGCTGTCTTTCAGGCATTAGTCAATGATGTCCTGAGAGACATGCTGAACATCTTTGTTTTCGTTTACCTTGACGATATCCTGATTTTTTCACCGTCACTCCAGATTCATGTTCAGCACGTTCGACGTGTCCTCCAGCGCCTTTTAGAGAATTGTCTTTTTGTGAAGGCTGAGAAGTGCTCTTTTCATGCCTCCTCCGTCACATTTCTCGGTTCTGTTATTTCCGCTGAAGGCATTAAGATGGATCCCGCTAAGGTCCAAGCTGTCATTGATTGGCCCGTCCCTAAGTCACGAGTCGAGTTGCAGCGCTTTCTCGGCTTCGCGAACTTCTATCGTCGCTTCATCCGTAATTTCGGTCAGGTGGCAGCCCCTCTCACAGCCCTCACTTCTGTCAAGACGTGCTTTAAGTGGTCCGTTTCCGCCCAGGGAGCTTTTGATCTCCTCAAGAATCGTTTTACATCCTCCCCTATCCTTGTTACACCTGACGTCTCTAGACAGTTCATTGTCGAGGTTGACGCGTCAGAGGTGGGCGTGGGAGCCATTCTTTCTCAGCGCTCCTTCTCTGACGACAAGGTCCACCCTTGCGCGTATTTTTCTCATCGCCTGTCGCCGTCGGAACGTAACTATGATGTGGGAAACCGCGAACTGCTCGCCATCCGCTTAGCCCTAGGCGAATGGCGACAGTGGTTGGAGGGGGCGACCGTTCCTTTTGTCGTTTGGACTGACCATAGGAACCTTGAGTACATCCGTTCTGCCAAACGACTTAATGCGCGTCAGGCGCGCTGGGCGCTGTTTTTCGCTCGTTTCGAGTTCGTGATTTCTTATCGTCCGGGCTCTAAGAACACCAAGCCTGATGCTTTATCTCGTCTCTTCAGTTCTTCAGTAGCCTCCACTGACCCCGAGGGGATTCTCCCTGAGGGGCGTGTTGTCGGGTTGACTGTCTGGGGAATTGAGAGGCAGGTAAAGCAAGCACTCACTCAAACTCCGTCGCCGCGCGCTTGTCCCAGGAACCTTCTTTTCGTTCCCGTTCCTACTCGTCTGGCCGTTCTTCAGTGGGCTCACTCTGCCAAGTTAGCCGGCCACCCTGGCGTTCGGGGTACGCTTGCTTCCATTCGCCAGCGCTTTTGGTGGCCCACCCGGGAGCATGACACGCGTCGCTTCGTGGCTGCTTGTTCGGTCTGCGCGCAGACTAAGTCCGGTAACTCTTCTCCTGCCGGCCGTCTCAGGCCGCTTCCCATTCCCTCTCGACCGTGGTCTCACATCGCCTTAGATTTTGTCACCGGACTGCCTTCGTCAGCGGGGAAGACTGTTATTCTTACGGTTGTCGACAGGTTCTCTAAGGCGGCTCATTTTATTCCCCTTGCTAAGCTTCCTTCTGCTAAAGAGACGGCACAAATCATCATCGAGAATGTTTTCAGAATTCATGGCCTTCCGTCAGACGTCGTTTCGGACAGAGGTCCGCAATTCACGTCTCAATTTTGGAGGGAGTTTTGCCGTTTGATTGGGGCTTCCGTCAGTCTCTCTTCCGGCTTTCACCCCCAGTCTAACGGTCAAGCAGAACGGGCCAATCAGACTATTGGTCGCATCTTACGCAGTCTTTCTTTTCGCAACCCTGCGTCTTGGTCAGAACAGCTCCCCTGGGCAGAATACGCCCACAACTCGCTTCCTTCGTCTGCGACCGGGCTATCTCCTTTTCAGAGTAGCCTCGGGTACCAGCCTCCGCTGTTCTCATCTCAGTTCGCCGAGTCCAGCGTCCCCTCCGCTCAGGCTTTTGTCCAACGTTGCGAGCGCACCTGGAAGAGGGTCAGGTCTGCACTTTGCCGTTATAGGGCGCAGACTGTGAGGGCTGCTAATAAGCGTAGAACTAAGAGTCCTAGATATTGTCGCGGTCAGAGAGTTTGGCTCTCCACTCAGAACCTTCCCCTTAAGACCACTTCTCGCAAGTTGACCCCGCGGTTCATTGGTCCGTTCCGTATTTCTCGGATCATTAATCCTGTCGCAGTTCGACTTCTTCTTCCGCGATATCTTCGTCGCGTCCACCCGGTCTTCCATGTCTCCTGTGTCAAGCCCGTTCTTCGCGCCCCCGCTCGTCTTCCCCCCCCCCCCCCCCCCCATCCTTGTCGAGGGCGCACCCATCTACAGGGTCCGTAGGATTTTGGACATGCGTCCTCGGGGCCGTGGTCATCAGTACCTAGTAGATTGGGAGGGGTACGGTCCTGAGGAGAGGAGTTGGGTTCCCTCTCGGGACGTGCTGGACCGTGCGCTGATCGATGATTTCCTCCGTTGCCGCCAGGTTTCCTCCTCGAGTGCGCCAGGAGGCGCTCGGTGAGTGGGGGGGTACTGTCATGTACTGTCATGTTGTGTCTTGTTTCTGTCCTTTCCCTTCACCCTGTCTCCCTCTGCTGGTCGTTGTTAGGTTACCTTTTCTCCCCCTCTTTCCCCCAGCTGTGCCTTGTCTCCTCCTAACTACCTCGTCACCCCTTTTCCCACCTGTTCCCTTTTTCCCTCTGATTAGTCCTCTATATCTCTCTCTGTTTCTGCTCCTGTCTTTGTCGGATTCTTGTTTGTGTTGTTCATGCCTGAACCAGACTATCGTCATGTTTGCTGCAACCTTGTCCTGTCCTGTCGGAACCTGCCGGTCCATCTGAGCCTACGTTTTGTTTTGTTATTAAAGAAGCTCTGTTTACGTTAATTCGCTTTTGGGTCCTCATTCATGCACCGTAACAATAACACTCTATATAATAACTGTTTATATGATAACTCTCTATATGTTAACGCTCTATGTGATAACTCTCTATGTGTAACTGTTTATGCAATAACGCTCTATGTGATAACTGTCTATATGATAATGCTCTATATGATAACTTTCTATGTAATAACTGTCTATATGATTGCACTCTGTGATAACTCTCCATGTGATAACTCTCTATGTGATAAATGTCTATGTGATAACGCTCTGTGTGATAACTGTCCATGTGATAATGCTCTATGTGATAACACTCTATGTGATAACTCTCTATGTAATAACACTCTATGTGATAACTCTCTATATGATAGCTCTCTATATGATAACTGTCTATATGATAATACTCTACATGATAACTCTATGTGATAACTCTCTGAATGATAACAGTCTATGTGATACCTCTCTATATGATAACTCTCTATGTAATAACTGTGTATATTAACTATATATGTGATAACTGTCTATGTGATAACTCCCTATGTGATAATTGTCTGTGATAACTCTTTATATGATAACTCTATATATGATAACTCTATATATGATAACTCTATATGATAACTCTATATATGACAACTCTGCACACATGATAACTGTCTATATAATAACTGTCTGTAGGATAACTCTCTATATGTTAACACTCTATGTGATAACTCTCTATGTGTACCTGTCTATGCGATAACTCTCTATGTGATAACTGTCTACATGATAATGCTCTATGTGATAACTCTCTATGTGATAACTGTCCATATGATAATGCTCTATGTGATAACTCTCTATGTCATAACTGTCTATATGATAATGCTCTATGTGATAACTATCTATGTGATAACTGTCTATATTATCATGCTTTATGTGATAACTTTCTATGTAATAACTGTCTATATGATAATGCTCTATGTGATAACTCTCTATGTCATAACTGTCTATATGATAATGCTCTATGTGATAACTTTCTATGTAATAACTCTATGTGATAACTCTCTATGCGATAACTATCTATGTGATAACTCTAACCAACGCCAGTAGCAGAGAGTGGTTGGTATTCATGGGGGAACAAATAGTGGCTTAGCCTAACATGGCGCCTTATTCCTCATGAAGTGCATACCTTCCATAGTGTACTGTAGTGCACTAAATGTAGTGCCCTAGATAGGAAATAAGGGGCATTATCTATGGAATAGGGAATCGTTTCAGATTGGCCAACTGCATTCATTAGGCACAGAACCTCCATAACTAAACAAATAGGGCTAGGTGCTATGTAGCAAAATAACAGTTATATAGTAAAGACCAACAGAGAGATGAAGACTATAGTCCATAACAGCCATGATACATTTGCTTTATAGCTCTGCTAATTGGCTGTGTAGTTCACCATCCTTCATCGGCAAAGTGCTGAATTTACAATTCTACTACGGCGACAGCCTGGTCCTACCTCTATAGCTTCCAGCATCCCCTCTCTTACAGACACAGACACAGACACAGACAGAAAGCAGGGCAGGTTTCAGTGTGGATGCCCAGTGCTGCACCATTCTCTTGACAAAGAGGTGATGCATGGAGCTGTAGAGATGCAGGGGGTGAGTCAGCATCATGGAGCTATAGAGATGCAGGGGGTGAGTCAGCATCATGGAGCTATAGAGTTGCAGGGGGGGAGTCAGCATCATGGAACTATAGAGATGCAGGGGATGAGTCAGCATCATGGAGCTATAGAGTTGCAGGTGATGAGTCAGCATCATGGAACTATAGAGTTGCAGGGAGTGAGTCAGCATCATGGAGCTATAGAGATGCCGGGGTTGAGTCAGCATCATGGAGCTATAGAGATGCAGGGGGTGAGTCAACATCATGGAGCTATAGAGTATGGGATGAGTCAGCATCATGGAACTATAGAGTTGCAGGGGATGAGTCAACATCATGGAGCTATAGAGTTGCAGGGGGTGAGTCAGCATCATGGATCTATAGAGTATGGGATGAGTCAGCATCATGGAACTATAGAGTTGCAGGGGATGAGTCAGCATCATGGAGGTATAGAGTTGCAGGGGGTGAGTCAGCATCATGGAACTATAGAGCTGCAGGGGATGAGTCAGCATCATGGAGCTATAGAGATGCAGGGGATGAGTCAGCATCATGGAGCTATAGAGATGCAGGGGGTGAGTCAGCATCATGGGACTATAGAGTTGTAGGGGATGAGTCAGCATCATGGAGCTATAGAGATGCAGGGGATGAGTCCGCATCATGGAATTATAGAGATGCAGGGGACAAGTCAGCATCATGGAGCAATAGAGATGCAGGGGGTGAGTCAGCATCATGGAGCTATAGAGTTGCAGGGGATGAGTCAGCATCATGGAACTATAGAGTTGCAGGGGGTGAGTCAGCATCATGGAGCTATAGAGTTGCAGGGGATGAGTCAACATCATGGAGCTATAGAGATGCAGGGGATGAGTCAGCATCATGGAGCTATAGAGTTGCAGGGGATGAGTCAGCATCATGGAACTATAGAGATGCAGGGGACGAGTCAGCATCATGGAGCAATAGAGTTGCAGGGGATGAGTCAGCATCATGGAACTATAGAGTTGCAGAGGATGAGTCAGCATCATGGGACTATAGAGTTGTAGGGGATGAGTCAGCATCATGGAGCTATAGAGATGCAAGGGGTGAGTCAGCATCATGGAATTATAGAGTTGCAGGGGATGAGTCAGCATCATGGAGCAGTAGAGATGCAGGGGGTGAGTCAGCATCATGGAGCTATAGAGTTGCAGGGGATGAGTCAGCATCATGGAACTATAGAGTTGCAGGGGGTGAGTCAGCATCATGGAGCTATAGAGTTGCAGGGGATGAGTCAACATCATGGAGCTATAGAGATGCAGGGGATGAGTCAGCATCATGGAGCTATAGAGTTGCAGGGGATGAGTCAACATCATGGAACTATAGAGTTGCAGGGGATGAGTCAGCATCATGTAACTATAGAGATGCAGGGGACGAGTCAGCATCATGGAGCAATAGAGTTGCAGGGGATGAGTCAGCATCATGGAACTATAGAGTTGCAGGGGATGAGTCAGCATCATGTAACTATAGAGATGCAGGGGACGAGTCAGCATCATGGAGCTATAGAGTTGCAGGGGATGAGTCCGCATCATGGAGCTATAGCGATGCAGGGGACAAGTCAGCATCATGGAGCTATAGAGTTGCAGGGGATGAGTCAGCATCATGGAACTATAGAGTTGCAGGTGATGAGTCTGCATCATGGAGCTATAGCGATGCAGGGGATGAGTCAATATCATGGAACTATAGAGTTGCAGGGGATGAGTCAGCATCATGGAACTATAGAGATGCAGGGGATGAGTCAGCATCATGGAACTATAGAGATGCAGAGGACGAGTCAGCATTATGGAACTATAGAGATGCAGGGGATGAGTCAGCATCATGGAGCTATAGAGCTGCAGGGGATGAGTCAGCATCATGGAACTATAGAGTTGCAGGGGGTGAGTCAGCATCATGGAGCTATAGAGTTGCAGGGGATGAGTCAACATCATGGAGCTATAGAGATGCAGGGGATGAGTCAGCATCATGGAGCTATAGAGTTGCAGGGGATGAGTCAGCATCATGGAACTATAGAGATGCAGGGGACGAGTCAGCATCATGGAGCAATAGAGTTGCAGGGGATGAGTCAGCATCATGGAACTATAGAGTTGCAGAGGATGAGTCAGCATCATGGGACTATAGAGTTGTAGGGGATGAGTCAGCATCATGGAGCTATAGAGATGCAAGGGGTGAGTCAGCATCATGGAATTATAGAGTTGCAGGGGATGAGTCAGCATCATGGAGCAGTAGAGATGCAGGGGGTGAGTCAGCATCATGGAGCTATAGAGTTGCAGGGGATGAGTCAGCATCATGGAACTATAGAGTTGCAGGGGGTGAGTCAGCATCATGGAGCTATAGAGTTGCAGGGGATGAGTCAACATCATGGAGCTATAGAGATGCAGGGGATGAGTCAGCATCATGGAGCTATAGAGTTGCAGGGGATGAGTCAACATCATGGAACTATAGAGTTGCAGGGGATGAGTCAGCATCATGTAACTATAGAGATGCAGGGGACGAGTCAGCATCATGGAGCAATAGAGTTGCAGGGGATGAGTCAGCATCATGGAACTATAGAGTTGCAGGGGATGAGTCAGCATCATGTAACTATAGAGATGCAGGGGACGAGTCAGCATCATGGAGCTATAGAGTTGCAGGGGATGAGTCAGCATCATGGAACTATAGAGTTGCAGGGGATGAGTCCGCATCATGGAGCTATAGCGATGCAGGGGACAAGTCAGCATCATGGAGCTATAGAGTTGCAGGGGATGAGTCAGCATCATGGAACTATAGAGTTGCAGGTGATGAGTCTGCATCATGGAGCTATAGCGATGCAGGGGATGAGTCAATATCATGGAACTATAGAGTTGCAGGGGATGAGTCAGCATCATGGAACTATAGAGATGCAGGGGATGAGTCAGCATCATGGAACTATAGAGATGCAGAGGACGAGTCAGCATTATGGAACTATAGAGATGCAGGGGATGAGTCAGCATCATGGAGCTATAGAGCTGCAGGGGATGAGTCAGCATCATTGAACTATAGAGATGCAGGGGATGAGTCAGCATCATGGAGCTATAGAGATGCAGGGGATGAGTCATTATCATCCTATAGTGAGAGATGTACATTTATGTTACACAGTTATTTAGCAGACGCTCTTAACCAGAGCGATTTACCGGAGTGGGTGGAAACATTTTTGTCAGTTATCAGTTGCAGCCTTCATCCGCCATTCCAGATGGCACTCCTGTATCCGCATGGTCAGCCATTGAGGACTTTTGGCTTTGTAACTGGAGTTGTCCATCTCCTGGACTGGCTGCCCGCCAGGGTTTGAAAGCCCAGTCTAACCTACATTTTCTCTTAACCTTGGGTGCGGGCCCAGCCGAGCCCGGAACTTGCATGGGGCAGGGGTGTCACTCCCTGAGGTAGCACGCAAGGCAAAGTAACGCAAAGCAGAGCAGAGCAAGGCAGAGCAAGGCTGAGCAACACAAGGCAGAGAAGAGCATGGCAGAGCAACGCAAGACAGAGCAAAGCAAGACAGAGCAACACAAGGCAGAGCAGAGCAATCCAGAGCAACGCAAGGCAGAGCAGAGCAAGGCAGAGCAGAGCAGAGCAAGGCAGAGCAGAGCAAGGCAGAGCAAGGCAGAGCAACACAAGGCAGAGCAAGGCAGAGCAGAGCAAGGCAGAACAAGGCAGAGCAAGGCTGAGCAACACAAGGCAGAGAAGAGCATGGCAGAGCAACGCAAGACAGAGCAAAGCAAGACAGAGCAACACAAGGCAGAGCAGAGCAATCCAGAGCAACGCAAGGCAGAGCAGAGCAAGGCAGAGCAGAGCAAGGCAGAGCAGAGCAGAGCAAGGCAGAGCAGAGCAAGGCAGAGCAAGGCAGAGCAACACAAGGCAGAGCAAGGCAGAGCAGAGCAAGGCAGAGCAACACAAGGCAGAGCAGAGCAAGGCAGAGCCACACAAGGCAGAGCAGAGCATGGCAGAGCAGAGCAACACAAGGCAGAGCAGAGCATGGCAGAGCAGAGCAAGGCAGAGCAATGCAAGACAGAGCAGAGCAAGGCAGAGCAATGCAAGACAGAGCAGAGCAAGGCAGAGCAATGCAAGACAGAGCAGAGCAAGGCAGAGCAACACAAGACAGAGCAGAGCAAGACAGAGCAACACAAGGCAGAGCAGAGCAATCCAGAGCAACGCAAGGCAGAGCAGAGCAAGGCAGAGCAGAGCAGAGCAAGGCAGAGCAGAGCAAGGCAGAGCAAGGCAGAGCAACACAAGGCAGAGCAAGGCAGAGCAGAGCAAGGCAGAACAAGGCAGAGCAAGGCTGAGCAACACAAGGCAGAGAAGAGCATGGCAGAGCAACGCAAGACAGAGCAAAGCAAGACAGAGCAACACAAGGCAGAGCAGAGCAATCCAGAGCAACGCAAGGCAGAGCAGAGCAAGGCAGAGCAGAGCAAGGCAGAGCAGAGCAGAGCAAGGCAGAGCAGAGCAAGGCAGAGCAACACAAGGCAGAGCAAGGCAGAGCAGAGCAAGGCAGAGCAACACAAGGCAGAGCAGAGCAAGGCAGAGCCACACAAGGCAGAGCAGAGCATGGCAGAGCAGAGCAACACAAGGCAGAGCAGAGCATGGCAGAGCAGAGCAAGGCAGAGCAATGCAAGACAGAGCAGAGCAAGGCAGAGCAATGCAAGACAGAGCAGAGCAAGGCAGAGCAATGCAAGACAGAGCAGAGCAAGGCAGAGCAACACAAGACAGAGCAGAGCAAGGCAGAGCAACACAAGGCAGAGCAGAGCATGGCAGAGCAGAGCAAGGCAGAGCAACACAAGACAAGCATGCGGACGCACGAGCGCAAACACACACACAGACAAACACACACACAGACAAACACACCAGCTCTGTTGTTCCTGGCCTTGACCAAGTTCTATTAGAGGCTAAAGCTCAGCCTGTAAGCTATCCCACTAAGGCTGCCCCAGGCACTGAGGACCCTACTTTAGATGGGCCATTAACCTGGTAGTATTCACTCTGCCCACTCTCCCTCTCATTCAACTCTGGCTGCTTAAGAATAAAGTGCACTCAGCCCATCAACAACTTTCAGCTGAAATGTCTCAGAGCTATATTTTTATGTATGTGTTGCATTCAAACACACACACACATATGCACGCCGAGCACACGCACACACACACACACACACACACACACACACACACACACACACACACACACACACACACACACACACACACACACACACACACACACACACACACACACACACACACACACACACACACAGACACACATTAGTAAAGAACAGCAAGCTCGCCTTGGTCTTAGAACAGAGAAGATGGGATGACTATTTGCATCATTAGTGTTGTGCTGGAAGAGCTACTGAAGCGCAGAGGAGTTCTAACGCACTCAGAGGAGTTCTAACTCACTCAGAGGGAGGGGAATGAGAGAGGAAGAAAAATAGCGAATGAAGGAAAAAACAGAGTGAAAAGGAGGGAGTGAGGTGGCATGGAGAGTGGCGGGATGGAGAGAAATAGAGAGAGAGAGAGAAAAACAGAGAGGAAGCAGGGAGAGTGGTGGGATGGAGCGAGAAGGGAAGAGAAAAAAGAGAGAGAGAGAGGAAGAGAGAGAGAGAGAGGGGGGGGGGGGAGAGAGAAACAGAGAGAGAAACAGAGAGGAAGCAGGGAGAGTGGTGGGATGGAGAGGAAGAGAGAGAGAGAGAGATAGAGAGAGAGAAGGGGAGAGGGAGAGAAACAGAGAGAGAAACAGAGAGGAAGCAGGGAGAGTGGTGGGATGGAGAGGAAGAGAGAGAGAGAGAGAGAGAGAGAAGGGGAGAGAGAGATAGAGAAGGGGAGAGAGAGATAGAGAAGGGGAGAGAGAGACACAGAGAGGAAGCAGGGAGAGTGGTGGGATGGAGAGGAAGAGAGAGAGAGAGAGAGAGATAGAGAGATAGAGAGATAGAGAAGGGGAGAGAGAGAGAAACAGAGAGAGAAACAGAGGAAGCAGGGAGAGTGGTGGGATGGAGAGGAAGAGAGAGAGAGAGAGAGAGAGAGAGAGATAGAGAGATAGAGAGATAGAGAAGGGGAGAGAGAGAGAAACAGAGAGAGAAACAGAGAGGAAGCAGGGAGAGTGGTGGGATGGAGAGGAAGAGAGAGAGAGAGATAGAGAGAGAGAGAAAAGGGAAGAGAGAGATAGAGAAGGGGAGAGAGAGACAGAGAGAAGTAAAAAGGAGAGAGTGGGGTAGCAGGGAGAGTGGTGGGATAGAGAGAAAGAGAGAAAGTGGGGGAGAGAGAGAAAAAAGAGAGTTTCAGTAGATCTCAGCAGCCGAAGGACTGGAGATTGAAAACGGCATATTTTTTTTTGCTGTGAGTTGGTTTTTCTAAATATAGCCTCCCTCCATTCTCCTTCCTCTCCTCCTCTCTTCTCCCTGGTACCGCGCATATCTGAACACCCTTGGAAGCTGGGTGGATAGGAGGGTAGGTGGGGGTGGAACGATTCTAGAAGGATGGCTGGGACTGAGGTTTGTCAAAGGTCACTGCGTATTGTAGAAATCGCTTGAGAGAGAGAGCATAGTGGAATTGGACGACTCCACACAACTATACCAAATCCACTGAAACCAGATATTTGATCAGACAGTGGACACCTACTGACCAAAAAGACCTACCTACCAGACCTACTGACCAAAAAGATCAGATCATGTGAAGTCATTATGGCAGTTGCCTCCACTCTAGTCCACAACCCTGGCCTGGGTGTGATTCGACCTGTTCCTCCACTCCAGTCCACAACCCTGGCCTGGGTGTGATTCCACCTGTTCCTCCACTCTAGTCCACAACCCTGGCCTGGGTGTGATTCCACCTGTTCCTCCACTCCAGTCCACAACCCTGGCCTGGGTGTGATTCGACCTGTTCCTCCACTCCAGTCCACAGCCCTGGCCTGGGTGTGATTCGACCTGTTCCTCCACTCCAGTCCACAACCCTGGCCTGGGTGTGATTCGACCTGTTCCTCCACTCCAGTCCACAACCCTGGCCTGGGTGTGATTCAACCTGTTCCTCCACTCTAGTCCACAACCCTGGCCTGGGTGTGATTCAACCTGTTCCTCCACTCCAGTCCACAACCCTGGCCTGGGTGTGATTCGACCTGTTCCTCCACTCCAGTCCACAACCCTGGCCTGGGTGTGATTCGACCTGTTCCTCCACTCCAGTCCACAACCCTGGCCTGGGTGTGATTCGACCTGTTCCTCCACTCCAGTCCACAACCCTGGCCTGGGTGTGATTCGACCTGTTCCTCCACTCTAGTCCACAACCCTGGCCTGGGTGTGATTCAACCTGTTCCTCCACTCCAGTCCACAACCCTGGCCTGGGTGTGATTCGACCTGTTCCTCCACTCCAGTCCACAACCCTGGCCCGGGTGTGATTCAACCTGTTCCTCCACTCCAGTCCACAACCCTGGCCTGGGTGTGATTCGACCTGTTCCTCCACTCCAGTCCACAACCCTGGCCTGGGTGTGATTCAACCTGTTCCTCCACTCCAGTCCACAACCCTGGCCTGGGTGTGATTCGACCTGTTCCTCCACTCCAGTCCACAACCCTGGTCTGGGTGTGATTCGACCTGTTCCTCCACTCTAGTCCACAACCCTGGCCTGGGTGTGATTCGACCTGTTCCTCCACTCCAGTCCACAACCCTGGCCTGGGTGTGATTCGACCTGTTCCTCCACTCCAGTCCACAACCCTGGCCTGGGTGTGATTCAACCTGTTCCTCCACTCCAGTCCACAACCCTGGCCTGGGTGTGATTCGACCTGTTCCTCCTGTCTTCTATGAGCTCATGTCTTTGACCATTCAAATTCATTGAAGCCAGATATACCATCAGACAGTATCTGTGAACACTACACTGTACAGAGATGATCACAGCCAGTTAGTCATTAGGACAGTTGCCTTCACTCCAAAGACCTGTATGTGATTTGACATGTTCCTTCCATCTTTTATGAGCTCATTACACTACTTCACACTACTGAGTTGTCTGTAGACCCTGCCACATATGTCTTGTGTCTAAGCCGTTGAATTTCGACTCCACTTTGTCTCTATACTGACATTTCGCTTGTTTGATTGCCTTGCTGAGAGAATAACTACACTGTTTGTATTTGGCCATATACCCAGTCACCTTGCCATGGTTAAATGCGATGGTTCGTGCTTTCAGTTTTGTGCGAATGCCGCCATCTATCCATGGTTACTGGTTAGGATAGGTTTTAATAGTCACAGTGGGTACAACATCTCCTATGCACTTCCTTAGAAACTCACTCACAGTATCAGCGTATAAATCAATTTTATTCTCTGAGGCTACCTCAGAACATGCCCCAGTCCGCGTGATCAAGACAATCTTGAAGCGTGGATTCCGATTGGTCAGACCAGCGTTGAATGGTCCTCAACGGGGTACATCCTGTTTGAGTTTCTGCCTATAGGAAGGGAGGAGCAAAACTGGCAAAACACTGGATCACTGCTACTCTAACTTCCGCGATGCATACAAGGCCCTCCCCCGCCCTCCCTTTGGCAAATCTGACCACGACTCCATTTTGCTCCTCCCTTCCTATCGGAGCATGAGGTATCCCGTATGTACAACTAATAAAACTTAAAAACTTGAAACACACACACAGACACACACAAACAAACAGACACACACGTCTGCCTGTATGCCCGCTGTTAAATAGGTGTCTCTTCTCCAGTTACGGCTAGAAATATTCCTGATGCAATTATTATTTTATTACTATTATTACTTTTTTAACCTTTATTTAACAGAGGAATACGCTACATAGACAGATATATACGCTACATAGACAGAGGAATACGCTACATAGACAGATATATACGCTACATAGACAGATATATACGCTACATAGACAGAGGAATACGCTACATAGACAGATATATACGCTACATAGACAGAGGAATACGCTACATAGACAGAGGAATACGCTACATAGACAGAAGAATACGCTACATAGACAGATATATACGCTACATAGACAGAGGAATACGCTACATAGACAGAGGAATACGCTACATAGACAGAGGAATACGCTACATAGACAGATATATACGCTACATAGACAGAGGAATACGCTACATAGACAGAGGAATACGCTACATAGACAGAAGAATACGCTACATAGACAGATATATACGCTACATAGACAGAGGAATACGCTACATAGACAGATATATACGCTACATAGACAGAGGAATATGCTACATAGACAGAGGAATACGCTACATAGACAGATATATACGCTACATAGACAGAGGAATATGCTACATAGACAGAGGAATACGCTACATAGACAGATATATACGCTACATAGACAGAGGAATACGCTACATAGACAGATATATACGCTACATAGACAGAGGAATACGCTACATAGACAGATATATACGCTACATAGACAGAGGAATACGCTACATAGACAGATATATACGCTACATAGACAGAGGAATACGCTACATAGACAGATATATACGCTACATAGACAGAGGAATACGCTACATAGACAGAGGAATACCCTACATAGACAGAGGAATACGCTACATAGACAGAGGAATACCCTACATAGACAGAGGAATACGCTACATAGACAGGAATATGCTACATAGACAGAGGAATACGCTACATAGACAGAGGAATACGCTACATAGACAGGAATATGCTACATAGACAGATATATACGCTACATAGACAGAGGAATACGCTACATAGACAGAGGAATACGCTACATAGACAGAGGTATACGCTACATAGACAGAGGCATTCACTACATAGACAGAGGAATACTCTACATAGACAGAGGAATATGCTACATAGACAGATATATACACTACATAGACAGAGGAATACGCTACATAGACAGAGGAATACGCTACATAGACAGAGGAATATGCTACATAGACAGGAATACGCTACATAGACAGAGGAATACGCTACATAGACAGAGGAATACGCTACATAGACAGAGACATACCCTACATAGACAGAGGAATACGTTACAGCAGAAGGAGCAGGAGGAGCAAGATATGGAGGCAGAAAAGGGATGGGAATGGAGCGCTGATCTCTATGGTTACCTCTGAAATGGAATCCCTTAAATATTGCAGTGCACCGCCTTTGACCTATATCGTGTTTCTACTTTTGACCAGGGTTTCCCAATGTTGTGCACTACTTTTGACCAGGGTTTCCCTATGTTGTGCACTACTTTTGACCAGGGTTTCCCTATGTTGTGCACTACTTTTGACCAGGGTTTCCCTATGTTGTGCACTACTTTTGACCAGGGTTTCCCTATGTTGTGCACTACTTTTGACCAGGGTTTCCCTATGTTGTGCACTACTTTTGACCAGGGTTTCCCTATGTTGCGCACTACTTTTGACCAGGGTTTCCCTATGATGTGCACTACTTTTGACCAGGGTTTCCCTATGTTGTGCACTACTTTTGACCAGGGTTTCCCTATGTTGTGCACTACTTTTGACCAGGGTTTCCCTATGTTGTGCACTACTTTTGACCAGGGTTTCCCTATGTTGTGCACTACTTTTGACCAGGGTTTCCCTATGTTGTGCACTACTTTTGACCAGGGTTTCCCTATGTTGTGCACTACTTTTGACCAGGGTTTCCCTATGTTGTGCACTACTTTTGACCAGGGTTTCCCTATGTTGTGCACTACTTTTGACCAGGGTTTCCCTATGTTGTGCACTACTTTTGACCAGGGTTTCCCTATGTTGCGCACTACTTTTGACCAGGGTTTCCCTATGATGTGCACTACTTTTGACCAGGGTTTCCCTATGTTGTGCACTACTTTTGACCAGGGTTTCCCTATGTTGTGCACTACTTTTGACCAGGGTTTCCCTATGTTGCGCACTACTTTTGACCAGGGTTTCCCTATGTTGTGCATTACTTTTGACCAGGGTTTCCCTATGTTGTGCACTACTTTTGTCACTATATTGGGAATATTCTGTGCCATACGGTGCCATTTCAAACCTAGTTTTCAAACCTAGTCCACTATGCTCCCTGGCTGGCTGAGGGCCTATCCCCACACAGAGTCATTCACCAGACTCAACCAATCTGCTGCTTCAAAGTATCTCTACTGAGAATCTACTGGAGCTATCCCATATACAGCCATGATGTGTAGCTACAGTACAGTACCGTGCTGCCTGCACCCTTCATATTATAATTACATCTTAGATAGACCCATATCAGCCTTGTACCTAGACCCACAGCACTGTGCTGCCTGCACCCTTCATATTATAATTACATCTTAGATAGACCCATATCAGCCATGTACCTAGACCCCCAGCACTGTGCTTCCTGCTCCGTTCATATTATAATTACATCTTAGATAGACCCATATCAGCCATGTACCTAGACCCACAGCACTGTGCTTCCTGCACCCTTCATATTATAATTACATCTTAGATAGACCCATATCAGCCTTGTACCTAGACCCACAGCACTGTGCTTCCTGCTCCCTTCATATTATAATTACATCTTAGATAGACCCATATCAGCCATGTACCTAGACCCACAGCACTGTGCTTCCTGCACCCTTCATATTATAATTACATCTTAGATAGACCCATATCAGCCATGTACCTAGACCCCCAGCACTGTGCTGCCTGCTCAGTTCATATTATAATTACATCTTAGATAGACCCATATCAGCCATGTACCTAGACCCACAGCACTGTGCTTCCTGCTCCGTTCATATTATAATTACATCTTAGATAGACCCATATCAGCCTTGTACCTAGACCCACAGCACTGTGCTACCTGCTCCCTTCATATTATAATTACATCTTAGATAGACCCATATCAGCCTTGTACCTAGACCCACAGCACTGTGCTTCCTGCTCCGTTCATATTATAATTACATCTTAGATAGACCCATATCAGCCTTGTACCTAGACCCACAGCACTGTGCTACCTGCATCCTGTATGGCAATACATCACCAAACACTGTTTCATGAGGAATGCCTTTCCAACAGTCTTGAAGGAGTTCCCACATATGCTGAGCACTTGTTGGCTGCTTTTTCCTTCACTCTGCAGTCCAACTCATCCCAAATCATCTCAATTGGGTTGAGGTTTGGTAATTGTAGAAGCCAGGTCATCTGATGCGGCACTACATCACTTGGTCAAATAGCCCTTAAACAGCCTGGAGGTGTGTTGGGTCATTGTCCTGTTGAAAAACAAATGATAGTCCCACTAAGTGCAAACCAGATGGGATGGTGTATCGCTGCAGAATGCTGTGTTAGCCAAGTGTCACAGACAGTGTCACTAGCAAAGCACCCTCACACCATCACACATCCTCCTCCAATGCTTCACGGTGGGAACCGCATATGCAGAGATCATCTGTTTACCTACTCTGCGTCTCACAAAGACAGGGCAGTTGGAACCAAAAATCTTTGGACTCATCAGACCAAAGGACAGATTTCCACGGTCTCCTCTGTCTGTTACTTGAACTCTGTGAAGCATTTATTTGGCCTGCAATCTGAGGTGCAATTAACTCTAATGAACTTATCCTCTGCATCAGAGGTAACTCTGGGTCTTCCTTTCCTGTGGCCTCATGAGAGCCAGTTTCATCACAGCGCTTGATGGTTTTTGCGACTGCACTTGAAGAAACTTTCAAAGTTCTTGACATTTTCCGGATTGACTGATCTTTATGTCTTAAAGTAATGATGGACTGTCATTTCTCTTTGCTTATTTGAGCTGTTCTTGCCATAATAAGGACTTGGTTTTTCACCAAATATGGTTATCTTCTGTATACCACCCATACCTTGTCACAACACAACTGATTGGCTCAAATGCATTAAGAAGGAAAGAAATCCCCCAAATGAACTTTTAAACAGGGCACACCTGTTAATTGAAATGCATTCCAGGTTGAGAGAATGCCAAGAGTGTGCAAAGCTGTCATCAAGACCAACGGTGGCTACTTTGTAGAATCTCAAATATAAACTATATTTAGATTTGTTTAACACTTTGTTTAACACATGTTATTTCATAGTTTTGATGTCTTCACTATTATTCTAGAATGTAAAAACTAGTCAAAGACTGGTCCTGTATATTGTTCCCCTCTAAAAAAATCTTTCAAATCGTATCCTTTATCTAAGTCAGATGTTATATTATTATGGATAATGTTAATACTCAGCTATGAGTGTAGTTGGCTTGATGATTCTAGCCCTGGGAAACATGTCAGTGGATGGAGGTTCCAGCCCTGGAGAACCTGTCAGTAGATTGAGGTTCTAACCCTGGATAACCTGTCAATGGATGGGGGTTCTAACCCTGGGGAACCTGTCAGTGGATGGAGGTTCTAACCCTGGAGAACCTGTCAGTGGATGTATGTTCTAGCCCTGGGGAACCTGTCAGTGGATGGAGGTTCCAGTTCTGGAGAACCTGTTAGTGGATGGAGGTTCTAACCCTGGGAAACCTGTCAGTGGATGGAGGTTCTAACCCTGGAGAACCTGTCAGTGGATGGAGATTCTAACCCTGGAGAACCTGTCAGTGGATGGAGGTTATAAACCTGGAGAACCTGTCAGTGGATGGAGGTTCTAGTAACTGGTTATGTCATTCAGCTTGGTGAATTGGTGATGTGTAAAATAAAGGGTTGAGCGATGTCCCAGATATGCCCTGCAAACCAACAGGGTAACACAGTGGATGGAGGTTATAACCCTGGAGAACCTGTCAGTGGATGGAGGTTATAACCCTGGAGAACCTGTCAGTGGATGGAGGTTCTAGTAACTGGTTATGTCATTCAGCTTGGTGAATTGGTGATGTGTAAAATAAAGGGTTGAGCGATGTCCCAGATATGCCCTGCAAACCAACAGGGTAACAGCTTTCTTTTTTTTTCTTTTTTTTATTTGACCCCTTTTTCTCTCCAATTTCATGGTATCCAATTGTCTCATCGCAACAACTCCCGTACGGGCTCGGGAGAGACAAAGGTTGAAAGTCATGCCGATGTACAGCCACACTGCTTCTGACCCGGAAGCCGCACCAATGTGTCGGAGGAAACACAGTGCACCTGGCAACCTTGGTTAGCGTGCACTGCGCCCGGCCCGCCACAGGAGTTGCTGGTGCGCGATGAGACAAGGACATCCCTACCGGCCAAGCCCTCCCTAACCTGGACGACGCTAGGCCAATTGTGCGTCGCCCCACGGACCTCCGACAGAGCCTGGGTGCAAACCCAGAGTCTCTGATGGCACAGCTGGCGCTGCAGTACAGAGCCCTTAACCACTGCGCCACCCGAGAGGCCTGTATAATGCTTTCTAACTTGTTATAACATGTATGAGCCTTTATGTTTCAAAATTTGGCATATAAAGGATTTAAAAACATTTATAAGCAGGCTTATTCATTAAAGTTAAGATAACGTGTAACCAGCTTTATAGACGAAACACATTTCTATTATATTTCCATGAAGTATTCCATTAGAAAATGACCTGCAGAGTGACTAGAGAGCCTATTTCTTGAGACAGGAAAGAGGCAGCGAGAGACAGGAACTGTGCTAGTTCATCAAATTTAATCAAAGCATTGCACACTGACACACCAGTACTCACACACAAATACACGGGCACACACGCAGGTACGCAAACACCAATGCACACACACAAAATACATACACACACACGTACACACACACACATAAGCAAACATGCACACACACATACACACACACATACACACACATACATACACATATACACACACAAAGCACTCCTCACGGGACAGGCTTTTAGTGATCTGTCTCATGCAGTACTTAATTGACCCCACACAGGAAGCCTAGCAGTCCCAAATGCACTCCGTCCCCCCACGCACAGCACACTCACACTCACACACACACTGAACACAGACAATCTGAGCACACACACACTGAGCACACACACACACACACACACACTGAGCGCACACACACAATGAGTGCATGCCACACACACTGAGCACACACACAGAGGACACACACACTGAGCGCATGCCACACACACACACACACACACACACACACACACACGCATGCAGCACAGAGAGGAGAAAGCATGATATACCAGCCAGTATACTGTGCGCCCCTCAGCAAAGCTTCTTCTCCACACCTGCCCTGCCTCTCCTCAGCAACTGAACAGAACAGCACTAACCCACCCCATATTCTGCAACTAATATCCCAGAATACACCAGGACCATTCACCAGCAATATCAGCAATGTAGCAAGAGCCCTGTCACTGGACATCAGACTGATATTACTGTCTGTAAGCTTGAGTGAAGGAACATTGAAATATTCAATCAGATTTTATATTGCTTAACATGCACAGTTGCACCCCTTATCACCACACCACCACATTCCTAAAGCCGCTACCCAGGAGATTGCCCCAGAGTGCTAAACATATTAACAGAAGCGGTAGCCGATATAGGAAGGTGATAAGATTCTATTTTCATCTCGATGTACTGGTAGATCAACTCTTTTCAGATTTTGATGGGTATAATCTTGATAAAGAAAGAAGAAAATACTCCCAAGTTTAAATATAAGAACAAATCAAGATAAAACAAACAATATGAATGTTATGTTCTCTGCAGAATGAATGACCAGAGATAATAGAGTAGAAGAGAAGCAGCTGAATAGTCTTGAGAGAGAAAGCGATGTCGAATAGGGTGGGTACTTACTCAGTTGAAGGTAGGAAGAGTGCTCTCTCCCTCGCTCTCTTTCTTTCTCTCTCTCTCTCTCTCTCTCTCTCTCGCGCTGCTACTCAGTCATGGTGTTCTCTCTCTCTCCAGGGTAGCGTTGAAATGTACTGTACCGTGCTTGGGAGCAGTCTATCCCTCTTTCTCTCTCTCTTCCCCCTCCTCCCTCCCTCTCTGTCTCTCTCTAAGACACAACCCTTTGCCACGTCATTAGGGCTCTTTTCTTTCCATCCTATCTTACACTCTTTTGTTCCTTTATCCCCCTCTCTCTTCTTCTTCATCGTCATTATTTTATCTCTATCACTACCTGTACTGTTATATTCTTAGTCACCCTGAGACTCTGCAGCTTCTCAACATTGAACATGTAAAGAGGAATGGACCGGTTCAATAGGCCATATTTAGTTTTGTTACAGTAATGTGTGGCACTAATAGAAAGGCATTTCTATTCTATGTATGTATATTCATATAATTTGTTACTGTAAGATAATCAGAGTTCATTACAGTGTTGTTTAATGAGAGAACCGTACAGTTAGAACTGTTAGTGAGGGAGGTACATTCTCAAACAACTATTATTTGCCACTGCTATGTTCTGAACAAACAGAGTAATAACTCAAACAGATGACTAGAAAAAGCGCAAACCAAGTTTATTCACCAACTGGGTCATACAGCTGCAAAGACAAGACATGATTACACAAGCACATATATTTATACCCTCCGACTGGGCGGAGTGGACTCCTTACACATCTAGACAGCCAATACATCTCTGTTGCTAGTCAGGAACTTAATTGGTTCCTCTCATCGGTGTAGTCATGGCCCTGCCTAATTCTATAACCTTTCATGGGCGTGAAAGTGTATGTGTGTGAGATAGGACTGTAGAAGAAGGATCGTTGTGGTGGAACCCTCTGGCCCCCCTCCCAGTGGTTTCTTCTCACTTCATCTGTTGACTTGACCTCGAGCCGAATTCCTCGCTCCTCCCTAGTTCCTCAGCTGGCCTGCCTTATCAGAGACTAACTGTTGGCCTTCTGTCATGGTCTGACCTTAGTTCTTTTATTATGTTTATTATGTAAATATGGATACCACGCTGCACCTTGGTCCTCACCTTCTTCCACCGACGACGGCCGTTACACCTTCGGCTCCCTCCTTAGGAACACGGAACAGAATATATGACCTTTCTGCACTTCCCCTTGTCTCACTCAGTAACTTTCCATACACCAAGTTCCTATCCACGCTTCATTGACCCCAACCTATACATTCCTTATACATAATACGTTCTAGTATGGTAACATTAATAAGCATGTTTCAAGCTAGAATACAACACCACAAACATATCCCAAACATATCCCCAACGATCAATTCAAATCAAGTGAGAAAGTAAGTAGGTAAGCACCAGTCAATCAATCAATCAAATGTATGTTATAAAGCCCTTTTTACATCAACTGTTGTCACAAAGCGCTTTATAGAAACCCATCTAAAACCCCAAACAGCAACAAGCACTGCAGAGGCAAAGGCACAGTGGTTAGGAGAAACAATATACGAGTTTCACTGGACCAGCCTTCCATCAAACTATGTACAAGTACCAGACACAAGAACCAAAGACACAAGTTAGCAGCAAAACCACTAGCACAGCCACTTTAAACTCTTTTCACAAACCTCTCCTAACCACCGTGGAGTTGAATGGCCAAACTGTATGAAGTAAAGGACAAGACAGGAGACAGTGTGGTGGTGGTAGGGAGATGGAAGAGCCAGGCTCCCCAGTGTGTGTGTGTGTGTGTGTGTGTGTGTGTGTGTGTGTGTGTGTGTGTGTGTGTGTGTGTGTGTGTGTGTGTGTGCTCTGTTTTTTGGATGTCACAGCTGTCTGTACACTGACAGGCCCTCCGTTGCGCTACCATGTCAGGGGCCCGTGTGTGTGTGTGTTCTAGGGAACACAACCGAGAAAAGTCAATCCCTCAACAAAACAATCCCACTGAGCCTGTTGCTACGCTTCACACACACAAACACACACGCACACACTTCATTTGAACATTTCCACAACTCCATATAGTGTAAAATCCACTACAAACGTCCTAGTGAACCAAGATGGGACCAATTGACGTCATAACTTACATTTAAGACTGAAGAAGTCTATGAGAAATTTCCAGTGAAGTTTAAGATTCATAATTTATAGAGCAGGTTGCTGGAAAGGAAGAGAAGAGAGAAGGGGGACATACATTTGAATTCCGTATGAGCAGTATGATGTGAATAAAACATGAACAAAGGGCTTAAAAGCTAAACTCCCTCCACAATGTTTTGCACTCAGAGAGAAAGAGAAAGAAAGAGAAAGAGAGAGAAAGAGAGAGAGGGGGGGAGAGAGAAATAGATGACTCCCTGTCTCTGGGTTGGCAGTGAATTCCCATGCTGTGAGCTGCACCTAATCATTATTATTAATTTGTTTACATAGATTTTATTTGACTTTTCCAATGACAACAAAATCATTACAGCAAAAAACTAAATAGAAAAACATCAGAAAAAGAACAGGAAGTAGATACAGTACAATATACTGTACAAGATAAGTATACAGTTACAGTATTGAATTGAATTGTTACCATGGTATATTTAACCAGGTCATCCTGGTTTGTGAACCTTATCCATTTCTCCCCTTTGCTTTCAAATACAGGTGTTTACAAGTCTTAAAACATATGTCAAGCTTTCCATAATAAAGATTTGTTTTACTATACTTTGCAATTCTTCAGATTTTGGGGCTTCAACTTTATACAAATTCCTGGTAATTTATTTTTTTACGAGCAGCAAGGAAAACTTTAATCAAGTACAATCAAGCACATTCACGAAAGCATTTCAGTGCAGATATCTGTCAGCAGACCTGGGATCAAATATTATTTGAAATAATCTCAAATACTTAAGCTGGGCTTGATTGCGTTTGCCTGGCGCAACTGAACCAACAGTATAGTTACAAAACTGCAAACCCCACCCATCTGGCACTCCAGACAGGCAAAAGCAAATGGGGAAAGTATTTGAAAGATTTCAAATATTTTTTATCCCAGATCTATCAGTCCCTTTCTGTCTGTCCAATGAACCATCTGTGAGTGTGTGTACAGTGTACAATACCAGTCAAAAGTTTGAACACACCTACTCATTCAATGGTTTTTCTTTATTTTTACTATTTTCTACATTGTAGAATAATAATGATGACATAAAAACTATGAAATAACACATATGGAATGATGTAGTAACCATGAAAGTGTTAAAAAATCTAAATATATTTTAGATGTGACATTCTTCAAAGTAGCCACCCTTTGTCTTGATGACAGCTTTGCACACTCCAGGCATTCTCTTATCCAGCTTCACCTGGAATGCTTTTCCAACAGTCTTGAAGGAGTTCCCACATATGCTGAGCACTTGTTGGCTACTTTTCCTTCACTCCAACTCATCCCAAACCATCTCAATTGGGTTGAGGTTGGGTGATTGGGAAAGCCAGGTATCAGGTATGAAGGTAAGACCCAGATGCAGACACGTCGAATTAACAATGGTTTAATAATCCAACAGGGGCAGGCAATAGACAGGTCAAGGTAGGCAGGGGTCAGTAAACCAGAGGTGGGCAAAGTTACAGGTCGGGAGGCAGGCTCAGGGTCAGGGTAGGCAGAGGGCAATAATCCAGAGGTGGGCAAAGTTACAGGTCGGGAGGCAGGCTTGGGGTCAGGGGCAGGCAGAGTGGTCAGGCAGGTGGGCTCAGAGTCAGGACAGGCAAGGGTCAAAACCAGGAGAGCGAGAAAAAGAGAGACTGGGAAAAGCAGGAGCTGAGAACAAAAACGCTGGTTGATGCCACCTGGCATCCTACCTGGGTGCATATCTGGTTGACTGGGTGTCGACGGTGGAAGTCGGTTGATGAGGGCTGGATCCAGGATGTCTCTAGCGGGGACTAAGCACCTCTCCTCTGGGCCATAACCCTCCCAGTCAACCAGGTACTGGAAACCCCTGCCCCGTGGTCGTACATCGTGTACGCCGGATGGCCATCGATGACACTGGAGGTGTGTTGGGTCATTGTCCTGTTGAAAAACAAATGATAGTCCTACTAAGTGCAAACCAGATGGGATGGCATATTGCTGCAGAATGCTGTGGTAGCCATGCTGGTTAAGTGTGCTTTGAATTCTTCACTGACAGTGTCACCAGCAAAGCACCCCCACATCATCACACCTCCTCCTCCATGCTTCACGTTGGGAACCACACATCTGTTCACCTACTCTGCGTCTCACAAGGACACGGCGGTTGGAACCAAAAATCATCAGACCAAAGGACAGATTTCCACCGGTCTAATGTTCATTGCTCGTGTTTCTTGGCCCAAACAAGTCTCTTCTTCTTATTGGTATCCTTTAGTAGTGGTTTCTTTGCTGCAATTCGACATGAAGGCCTGATTCATGCAGTCTCCTCTGAACAGTTGATGTTGAGGTGTGTCTGTTACTTGAACTCTGTGAAGCATTTATTTGGGCTGCAATCTGAGGTGCAGTTAACTCTAATGAACTTATCCTCTGCAGCAGAGGTAACTCTGGGTCTTCCTTTCCTGTGGCTGTCCTCATGAGAGCCAGTTTCATCATAGCGCTTGATGGTTTTTGAGTCTGCACTTGAAGAAACTTTCTTGACATTTTCCAGATTGACTGACCTTCATGTCTTAAAGTAATGATGGACTGTCTTTTCTCTTTGCTTATTTGAGCTGTTCTTGACATAATATGGACTTGGTCTTTTACCAAATAGGGCTTTCTTCTGTATACCACCCCTACCTTGTCACAACACAACTGATTGGCTCAAACATATTAAGAAGGAAAGAAATTCCACAAATTAACCTGTTAATTGAAATGCATTCCAGGTGACAACCTCATGAAGCTGGTTGAGAGAATGCCAAGAGTGTTTAATACTTTTTTGGTTACTACATGATTCCATATGTGTTATATCATAGTTTTGATGTCTTCACTATTATTCTACAATGTAGAAAATAGTACAAATAAAGAAAAACCCTTGAATGAGTCGGTGTTTCCAAACTTTTGACTGGTACTGTATATTGATGTTGGGATGGTGCTGAGAGGATGAATATAAAGTAGACATTTTTAGAAATGTCCCTTTAAGGGCGCTCTGGAAAGAATGGATGTTCTTAGAATGTACTCAGGGAGAACTGAAGCATACAGCGATGTGGATCAGTGGAGGCTGCTGAGGGGAGGATTATTCTACAATGTAAAAAAAACAACTACAATGTAAAAAAAAAAACTTTAATGAGTAGGTGTATCCAAACTTTTGACTGGTACTGTGTGTGTGTGTGTGTGTGTGTGTGTGTGTGTGTGTGTGTGTGCGTGTGTGTCTGTGTGTGTGTGTGTGTGTGTGTGTGCGTGCGTGTGTGTGTATGAACGCCTGCGTGCACGCACGCATATGTGTTTGTGTGTGTGTCAGTCCATCAGTCTGTCTGTCCCATTAACCATCTCTGCAGAACTGGTTCTAGTGCATTATGGATGAGACATCTATTTCAAGGCACAGAGTTGAGGGTAGAGGGTGCTGCTTTCTGACTTCTGAGTGGAGGGAAATGGCACCGACCTGCCTGCTGATTGGTTGCCAAGCTCCCTTGAGGATCAGGAGGAACTCTAGTTCAATAGATTAGACTGAGACATTACAGCAGGTACAGTGGTTACGTCCCACATGGCACCCTATTCCCTATGGGCCCTGGTCAAAAGTAGAGAACAAATGGCACCCTATTCCCTATGGGCCCTGGTCAAAAGTAGAGAACAAATGGCACCCTATTCCCTATGGGCCCTGGTCAAAAGTAGAGAACAAATGGCACCCTATTCCCTATGGGCCCTGGTCAAAAGTAGAGAACAAATGGCACCCTATTCCCTATGGGCCCTGGTCAAAAGTAGAGAACAAATGGCACCCTATTCCCTATGGGCCCTGGTCAAAAGTAGAGAACAAATGGCACCCTATTCCCTATGGGCCCTGGTCAAAAGTAGAGAACAAATGGCACCCTATTCCCTATGGGCCCTGGTCAAAAGTAGAGAACAAATGGCACCCTATTCCCTATGGGCCCTGGTCAAAAGTGGTAATAAGGTGCCATTTGGGATGCAAGCTGAGATGTTACAAGACAGGTACAGCTTGTGTTGGTGAAAGTGGCATGGAGTGGCAGGAGGAAAGCAACTGGGTGGTAGGGTGGGTGAGTGATGACTGAGTGAATATGAGTGAGTGAGTGAGTGAGTGAGTGAGTGAGTGAGTGAGTGAGCGAGTGAGCGAGCGAGCGAGTGAGCGAGCGAGTGAATGAATGATAAGTGAGTGAATGAATGAATGAGTAAGTGCCCACAGCTGGCATGCAAGCAATCATCAATCCGGCGCGCAGCTGCGCCCGACCCCAATCATAATGCCCATGGTCAATTCAATCATAATGCCCTTGGTCAATTCAATCATAATGCCCATGGTCAATTCAATCATAATGTCCATGGTCAATTCAATCATAATGTCCATGGTCAATTCAATCATAATGCCCATGGTCAATTCAATCATAATGTCCATGGTCAATTCAATCATAATGCCCATGGTCAATTCAATCATAATGCCCATGGTCAATTCAATCATAATGCCCATGGTCAATTCAATCATAATGCCCATGTTCAATTCAATCATAATGCCCATGTTCAATTTGGTTTGACATTCAATATCCCTATGGGGCTAGTAAGGGACCATCAGTAAATTACACAATGTACATGGGATAATATTTTAAAATGTCAATAGCTCCAAATTATACATTTTGGGGTCATTTAGAAACGTCCTTATTTTTTTTAAGAAAATCACATTTTTCATCTTTAAAAGTAACATTAAATTGATCAGAACCACAGTGAAGACATTGTTAATGTTGTAAATGATTATTGTAAATAGTACCCGCAAAACACCAATCTCAATGTCGATAGTGAAGAGGCGACTCCGGGATGCTGGCCTTCTAGGCAGACTTCCTCTGTCCAGTGTCTGTATTCTTTTGCCCATCTTAATCTTTTATTTTTATTGGCCAGTCTGAGATATGGCTTTTTCTTTGCAACTCTGACTAGAAGGCCAGCATCCTGGAGTCGCCTCTTCACTGTTGACGTTGAGACTGGTGTTTTGCGGGTACTATTTACAATACTCATTTACAATACTCATTTACATTAACAATGTTAATGTTGCCAGTTGAGGACTTGTGTCTAATGTACTTGTCCTCTTGCTTAGTTAGAGCCCGTTTGTGCTGTTCTGTGAAGGGAGTAGTACACAGCGTTGTACGAGATCTTCAGTTTCTTGGCAATTTCTCGCATGGAATAGCCTTCATTTCTCAGAACAAGAATATGGCGAGTTTCAGAAGAAAGTTATTTGTTTCTGACCATTTTGAGCCTGTAATCGAACCCACAAATGCTGATGCTCCAGATACTCAACTAGTCTAAAGAAGGCCAGTTTTATTGGTTATTTAATCAGAGAAACAGTTTACAACTGTGCTAAAATAATTGCAAAAGAGTTTTCTAATGATCAATTAGCCTTTTATCTAACACAATGTGCCATTGGAACACAGGAGGAATGGGTGCTGATATTGGGCCAATGTACACCTATGTAGATATTCCATAAAAAAATCTGCCGTTTCCTGCTACGATAGTCATTTACAACATTAACAATGTCTACACTGTATTTCTGATCAATTTGATATTATTTTAATGGACCAAAATTGGCTTTTCTTTCAAAAACAAGGACACTTCTAAGTTTGTGTTACATGCAATATATTTTGTGGACTTCACCAGACAGAGGTTGCTCTCTGGTTCTGTGATGAAACAAAGGTGTATTCTACCACTGACTTCTTATTGTCTTGGCCTTAGGTCTCTATATCACGGTGGCAAGGCATATCAACTAACAGTTTATAGAGTAAACAACGCAATTATCGGTTGTAATACTGCCTTTTCTTGTCTTGGCTTCCCCAGTGATTTTACGCGCACACCGCTACTGCTCAAACCAACTAGAAATGGTTGAAATTCATATACAAATATTAAAAGCATTTAATGAGACAACTAAAAGATGTGCAACATGAAAATATTGTCCCATTTACATTATGTAATTTATTGACGGCCCATAACTAGCCCCAGAGATAGGCTATCCTATGTCCTATGTTAAACCAACTTTGCCAGTCACACAACAGCTGGCTGAAGCTAATTGGAGAAAGAAATTGGCGACTTCAAGACACAAGACCAGGTTAGACTGTTTCAAGTTATCTAGAAGGGTGAGTGACTGTAACTGTGTACTGTTTTGGTAGTGAATGTACAAATACTTGCCATGTAAGAACACACACACTAGAGGCATTTAAAGAAAGGCCCAGTGCAGTCAAAAATGTGCTTTCTGTGTTATATATATATATATATATATATATATATATATATATCCACACTATGAGGTTGGAATAATACTGTGACATTGTGAAAATAATGATAATGGACTTTTAGTGTAAGAGCTGTTTTAAAAGAGTCTGAAATTTCAGCCTGTTTTGGTGAGATGGAGTTTTGGCCTGCCTGGTGACATCACCAGGTGATACATCATTTAATAGACCAATAAGAAAGAGAGTTCCAAACCTCTCTGCCAATAACAGCTAGTTTTCAGTTTTCCCCTCCCCACTCAGACCACTCCCAGACAGTCCTAGCAAAATTCTTGCTTGAGAAATTGCTCTTTGCTAAGAAGTTATTTTTGTTTTTTTATGTTGTCAATTTTAATTGAAACAATCACAGTAAGGTACTTCATTTTTTACCAAGAAATGATTTGATGTTGAGATTGTTTTTAAAGTTTGCATTGGACCTTAAAAGCCAAATCAGGAAGTTCAGCCCCCCCTTTAAGATCCCATTCAATCTCTTTAACTGGATCTGTGCAGGACCTACAACCAATCATGAACCAGGAAGATACTGATGTTTGTAAGCATTGATGGTGGCTGGACTGGACAGTAAACAAACAAATAACTTTATATAGCTTCAAATTATGTTTAACAAATGTTTTTCTAAAGATGATCTTATTCCTTTACTACTACCAATATATCACAGACATTTAGGGCTATTTACATATGTTGCATAATGGTATCACAGGAGTAGGCTAGTAAAGCAAAGTAACCTTGCAGATTAAGGTTTTGGTCAAACAAAGCACATGCTCCTAAAGTTTCCATTTCCCATAACTGATGATGACTGCAAGAAAAAAAAAATATTGAAGGATATCTGATACTTTGACTACTGCAATGTCCTTTACCTGCATACAGTATCCCCAAAGAGACAGTATCCCCACAGAGAAGTAATCCCCACAGAGACAGTATCCCCACAGAGAAGTAATCCTCAAAGAGACAGTATCCCCACAGAGACAGTATCCCCACAGAGACAGTATCCCCATAGAGACAGTATCCCCACAGAGACAGTATCCCCACAGAGAAGTAATCCCCACAGAGACAGTATCCCCACAGAGAAGTAATCCTCAAAGAGACAGTATCCCCACAGAGAAGTAATCCCCACAGAGACAGTATCCCCACAGAGACAGTATCCCCACAGAGAAGTAATCCTCAAAGAGACAGTATCCCCACAGAGACAGTATCCCCACAGAGACAGTATCCCCACAGAGAAGTAATCCCCACAGAGACAGTATCCCCACAGAGAAGTAATCCTCAAAGAGACAGTATCCCCACAGAGACAGTATCCCCACAGAGACAGTATCCCCACAGAGACAGTATCCCCACAGAGACAGTATCCCCACAGAGACAGTATCCCCACAGAGACAGTATCCCCACAGAGAAGTAATCCTCAAAGAGACAGTATCCCCATAGAGACAGTATCCCCATAGAGACAGTATCCCCACAGAGACAGTATCCCCATAGAGACAGTATCCCCACAGAGACAGTATCCCCAAAGAGACAGTATCCCCACAGAGACAGTATCCCCACAGAGACAGTATCCCCACAGAGACAGTATCCCCATAGAGACAGTATCCCCACAGAGACAGTATCCCCAAAGAGACAGTATCCCCACAGAGACAGTATCCCCACAGAGACAGTATCCCCACAGAGACAGTATCCCCACAGAGACAGTATCCCCACAGAGACAGTATCCCCACAGAGACAGTATCCCCAAAGAGACAGTATCCCCATAGAGACAGTATCCCCACAGAGACAGTATCCCCACAGAGACAGTATCCCCAAAGAGACAGTATCCCCACAGAGACAGTATCCCCACAGAGACAGTATCCCCACAGAGACAGTATCCCCACAGAGACAGTATCCCCACAGAGACAGTATCCCCACAGAGACAGTATCCCCAAAGAGACAGTATCCCCAAAGAGACAGTATCCCCACAGAGACAGTATCCCCACAGAGACAGTATCCCCATAGAGACAGTATCCCCACAGAGACAGTATCACCCAGTGAGACAGCCAAGAAGACAATATAGCTTGATGATATAAGACAGATGTAGAAGACAGATTAATAGATTCATGAAATAAAACAGATTGTCATCTGTTGCTGTTTGGCTATAATCTCCAACCATTAACTCACCTAATCTTCAACCCACTTTGTTTATGTTTAACGCATAAGAGACAATAAATACACTTTAATGCGTCAAATGGTAGGGTAGCCTACTTCTTGTTTGTACATTAGGCATGAGACTGTATGCATAGTCCCACTTGTCTATTGTCGAATACACTGTAATGATAATTAAAGAAACGACACTCCCATAACGATTCATCTCAAGGCTCGACCGCAAAAAACCAAGGTTCCCCATGACGTTAAACCGAAACAGTTTTTGCGATCGAACAACCGACAAGCGATTGCCTTATTTACCGCTGCGCTCCTTTCTGTCAGAAATGTATACAATGTGAAGAATTTTTGCATAGGTTACCCTTGTGTGGTTCTTATTTTGTCCCTTCATAAAAAAACACCCCAAAGCCAATAGAAAAATACAAAACTAACCTCGTTCAGCAGAAAGACATTTGAATATGTCAGGGACATCCACACAATTTAGTGAAATCTCCAACCGTCAACCTCGTTCACCTCAGTCCAACTTCAGGAAAGAATCTACAGTTCGCTGGCAACAACTAAGAAGGCAACAATTGTAACCCTGTCGATACATTTTCTCCTAGAATAACAGAGAATGTGTTAGAAGATATCCTTCGTAGGAAGGGACTTCGTCCACACCGGTTCAACTTCCTCTATCTTCATATGTTGATCATTGAATCATGATCAATTATATCTTAGCCTTCAAAGTCTGATGCACTGGCTACAAGGACGAATACATTTCCCCTGTCTCAATAAATAATGTAAGAACTGCACTTTTAACATCTCCATAATGATGAATTAGGATTCAATGGGGATTGATTCGGTCTCCCTTTATGAATGGGGTTAGAGTCCATCTATTGGCGATAGGGATCCTCTACAAATAGCACCTATACTTTCACATGAGAAGGATAAAATGCTGTCGTGTGAATGCAATGCTGTATTTGAATAGATTATATTTACTGTTGTTGTTATGTCTTAATGTGATTTGTTCTTCTGCAGTGGTGACTCATGTTCACCAAGGGAACTCCACCCACGTCAGCGTATTCTGGTGCGTGCGACTCATTTCAATCCAAAATGAATGAGGGATACAAGTCATCATAGGAGGCTATGGGTGCAACAGGGGCTGCACAGGTGCGATTATTGACAGTAGACAGTCACCTACATTGTCTTAATCACAAACTACTGGCATATTTCCTGTAGGTATGACAAATGACAGGAAAAGCACACATTTCTCGGCTACTGTATAATTGTCAAAAAAAAAACTGTAATTGTCAAAATGTAATTTCATTCATATTGGTGTAACTATACAGCAGCATTCACGATGCATCCTGAGCCCTCTGTGTACTGATACATTTTCTCCATTCATCTCATAATGTAATCACAGGGATAGGATTAGACTAAAACAGAATGTATACTGAACAAAAATATAAAAGCAACATGCAACAATTTCAAAGATTTTACTGAGATTTTATTTTTTATTTTATTTATCTGTTATTTTACCAGGTAAATTGACTGAGAACACGTTCTCATTTACAGCAACGACCTGGGGAATAGTTACAGGGGAGAGGAGGGGGGGTGAATGAGCCAATTGTAAACGGGGGATTATTAGGTGATGGTTTGAGAGCCAGATTGGGAATTTAGCCAGGACACCGGGGTTAACACCCCTACTCTTACGATAAGTGCCATGGGATCTTTAATGACCTCAGAGAGTCAGGACACCCGTTTAACGTCCCATCCGAAAGACAGCACCCTACACAGGGCAGTGTCCCCAATCACTGCCCTGGGGCATTGGGATATTTTTTAGATCAGAGGAAAGAGTGCCTTGTACTGGCCCTCCAACACCACTTCCAGCAGCATCTGGTCTCCCATCCAGGGACTGACCAGGACCAACCTTGCTTAGCTTCAGAAGCAAGCCAGCAATGGTATGCAGGGTGGTATGCTGCTGGCATATAAAGATAAAGTTCATATAAGGAAATCAGTCAATTGAAATAAATTAATTAACCGGTATCTATGGATTTCACATGACTAGGAATGCAGATATGCATCTATTGGTCAGATATAACTTGTAAAAAAAATAGGGGCTTGGATAGAAAAAAACTCAGTATCTGCAGTGACCACCATTTGCATCATGCAGTGCGACACATCTCCTTCGCATAGAGTTAATCAGGCTGTTGATTGTGGCCTGTAGAATGTTTTCTCACTCCTCTTCAATGGCTGTGCGAAGTTGCTGGATATTGGCGGGAACTGGAACACGCTGTTTTATACCGGAAACCAGAGCATCCCAAACATGCTCAATGTGCCGTTTCTGGTGAATATGCAGGCCACTGAAAAACTGGGACGTTTTCAGCTTCCAGTAATTGTATACAGATCCTTGCAACATGGGGCCATGCATTATCATGCTGAATCATGAGGTGTTGGCGGCATATGAATTGCACGACAATGGGCCTCAGGATCTCGTCATGGTATCTCTGTGCATTCAAATCGCCATCGTTAAAATGCAATTGTGTAAACACTTTACATGTGTTTATATATTTGTTTAGTTTATTATTGAGTTGCAGGTAGCTTAGCGGTTAAGAGAGTTGGGCCTGTAACCGAAAGCTCGCTGGTTTGAATCCTAAAGCCGACTAGATGAAAAATCTGCCTATGTGCCGTTGAGCAAGGCACTTTGCCCTACTTGCTCCTGTAAGTCACTCTCGATAAAAGCGTCTGCTAATTGACTAAAATGTATTAACATAACTTAACAACTAGTGCTCGTTTCTTTTGATTTGCCTATGTTGTGGACTCAGTTATTGAAGATTTACTTACTAAGCAAATGTATATCAGCAGGCTTTTTCTGCTGAAACAAGTATACATTCAAACGTTACAGTGAAATTCTTACCTTGAGAGCTCTTCCCAACAATGCAGTGATAATAATAAGAACATAAATAATATAGATAATAATAATAATACAGATAACAATGATATGGATAATAATAATACAGAGATCATATGTTTCCTGTAGTTCTTGACCAGGTTTACACACACTGCAGCAGGGATTTTGGCCCACTCCTCCATACAGACCTTCTCCAGATCCTTCAGGTTTCGGGGCTGTCGCTGGACAATACGGACTTTCAGCTCCCTCCAAAGATTTTCTATTGGGTTCAGGTCTGGAGACTGGCTAGGCCACTCCAGGACCTTGAGATGCTTCTTTTACGGAGCTACTCCTTAGTTGCCCTGGCTGTGTGTTTCGGGTCGTTGTCATGCTGGAAGACCCAGCCACGACCCATCTTCAATGCTTTTACTGAGGGAAGGAGGTTGTTGGCCAAGATCTCGTGATACATGGCCCCATCCATCCTCCCCTCAATACGGTGCAGTCGTCTTGTCCCCTTTGCAGAAAAGCATCCCCAAATAATGATGTTTCCACCTCCATGCTTCACAGTTGGGATGGTGTTCTTGGGGTTGTACTCATCCTTCGTCTTCCTCCAAACACGGCGAGTGGAGTTTAGACCAAAAAGCTCTATTTTTGTCTCATCAGACCACATGACCTTCTCCCATTCCTCCTCTGGATCATCCAGATGGTCATTGGCAAACTTCAGACGGGCCTGGACATGCGCTGGCTTGAGCAGGGGGACCTTGCGTGCGCTGCAGGATTTTAATCCATGACGGCGTAGTGTGTTACTAATGGTTTTCTTTGAGACTGTGGTCCCAGCTCTCTTCAGGTCATTGACCCGGTCCTGCCGGGTAGTTCTGGGCTGATCCCTCACCTTCCTCATGATCATTGATGCCCCACGAGGTGAGATCTTGCATGGAGCCCCAGACCGAGGGTGATTGACTGTCATCTTGAACTTCTTCCATTTTCTAATAATTGCGCCAACAGTTGTTGCCTTCTCACCAAGCTGCTTGCCTATTGTCCTGTAGCCCATCCCAGCCTCTGGTCTTGGCCATTGTGGAGAGGTTGGAGTCTGTTTGATTGAGTGTGTGGACAGGTGTCTTTTACACAGGTATCGAGTTCAAACAGGTGCAGTTAATACAGGTAATGAGTGGAAAACAGGAGGGATTCTTAAAGAAAAACTAACAGGTCTGTGAGAGCCGGAATTCTTACTGGTTGGTAGGTTATCAAATACTTATTTCATGCAATAAAATGCAAATGAATTACTTAAAAATCATAAAATGTGATTTTCTTAGATTCCGTCTCTCACAGTTGAATTGTACCTATGATAAAAATTACAGACCTCTACATACTTTGTAAGTAGGAAAACCTGCAAAATCGGCAGTGTATCAAATACTTGTTCTCCCCATGTATACATGTAAACAGGAGTAATTATGACCAGTAGCAGGATAAATAGATAAATAGATAAATACTAATGGCAATCAATAATGGACAGCAGTGTAATGGAGTAATACAGTTAAAGTCAGAAGTTTACATACACCTTAGCTAAATACATTTAATCTCAGTTTTTCACACTTGACATTTAATCCTAGGAAAAATTCCCTGTCTTAGGTCAGTTAGGACCACCACTTTATTTTAAGAATGTGAAATGTCAGAATGATAGTAGAGAGAATGATTTATTTCAGCTTTTTATTTCTTTCATCACATTCCCAGTGGGTCAGAAGTTTACATACACTCAATTAGTATTGATTGCCTTTAAATTGTTTAACTTGGGTCAAACGTTTCAGGTAGCGTTCCACAAGCTTCCCACAATACCTTGGGTGAATTTTGGCCCATTCCTCTTGACAGAGCTGGTGTAACTAAGTCAGTTTGTAGGCCTCCTTGCTCGCACACACTTTTTCAGTTCTGCCCACAAATTTGCTATAGGATTGAAGTCAGGGCTTTGTGATGGCCACTCCAATACCTTTGCTTTTTACATGTTTTATCTTTAAGCAATTTTGCAACAACTATGGAAGTATGCTTTGGGTCATTGTCCATTTGGAAGATCCATTTGCGACCAAGCTTTAACTTCCTGACTAATGTCTTGAGATGTTGCTCCAATACATCCACGTAATTTTCCTGCCTCATGATGCCATCTATTTTGTGAAGTCCACCAGTCCTTCCTGCAGCAAATTACCCCCACAACATGATGCTGCCACCCCCGTGCTTCACATTTGGGATGGTGTTCTTTGGCTTGCAAGCTTCCCCCTTTTCCCTCCAAACATAACGATGGTCATTATGGTCAAACAGTTATATTTTTGCTTCATCAGACCAGAGGACATTTCTCCAAAAAGTACAATCTTTGTCCCTGTGTGCAGTTGCAAACCATAGTCTGGCTTTTTTATGGCGGTTTTGGAGCAGTGGCTTCTTCTTTGCTGAGCGGCCTTTCAGGTTATGTCGATATAGGACTCGTTTTACTGTGGATATAAATACTTTTGTATCTGTTTCCTCCCGCATCTTCACAAGGTCCTTTGTTTTTGTTCTGGGATTGATTTGCACTTTTCTCACAAAAGTACGTTCATCTCTAGGAGACAGAGCGCGTCTCCTTCCTGAGCAGTATGACGGCTGCATGGTCCCATGGTGTTTATACTTGCATACTATTGTTTATACAGATGAACGTGGTACCTTCAGGCGTTTGGGAAATTGCTCCCAAGGATGAACCAGACTTTGAGGTCTCCAATTTTTTTTCTGAGGTCTTGATTTTCCCACGATGTCAAGCAAAGAGGCACTGAGTTTGAAGGTAGGCCTTGAAATACATCCACAGGTACACCTCCAATTGACTCAAATGGTGTCAATTAGCCTATCAGAAGCTTCTAAAACCATGACATCATTTTCTGGAATTTTCCAAGCTGTTTAAAGGTACAGTCAACTGAGTTTAAGTAAATCTCTGACCCACTGGAATTGTGATACAGTGAATTATAAGTGAAATAATCTGTCTGTAAACAATTGTTGGAAAAATGACTTGTTAAATGGCTATCAACAAAGTAGATGTCCTAACCAATTTGCCAAAACTATAGTTTGTTAACAAGAAATTTGTGGAGTGGTTGAAAAACAAGTTTTAATGACGCCAACCTAAGTGTATGTAAACTTCTGACTTCAACTGTATATCTAATCAATAATAATTCTAGCAGCAGCGTAGGTTGTTCCTTAGTTTGGAGAGCCCTGTGGATGGGCATAGAGTCAGTGTGGATAGTCAGTGTAGGTGTGGACGAGCAGTAGTTGATAGCCATTTAACAGTCTTATGGCCAGGGGATAGAAACTGTTGGTCTGAGCCTTGATGCACCGGTACTGCCTGCTAGACGGTAGCATGGAGAACAGTCCACATCTCGGGTGGCTGAAGTCTTTGGCAATTGTTCAGGCCTTTCTCAGACACCGCCTGGCATGTCCATCCTGGATGGCTAGGAGGTCGACCCCAGTGATGTGCTGTCCGCACCACCCTCTGTAGGGCCTTCCAGTCGCGGGTGGTGCAGTTAACATACCAGACAGTGATACAACCAAACAGGATGCTCTCAATGGTGCAGCTGTGAAAGTTCCTGAGGATCTGAGGGGCCATGCCAAATTGTTTTAGCCTCCTGAGTGAGAAGAGGCGTTGCTGTGCCTTCTTCATGACTGTTCTGGTGTGAGAGGACCATGTTAAGTCATTGGTGATGTGGACACAGAGGAACTTGAAGCTCCTGACCCTCCACTGCAGCCCCCCCTACCCCCATTTTGTGATCAGCTCCTTGGTCTGGCTGACGTTGAGGGAGAGGTTGTTGTCCTAGTACCACACTGCCAGTTCTCTGACCTCCTCCCCTCCCTGTAGGCTGTCTCAACGCCGTTGGTGATCAGGCCTACCGTCGTCGTGTCATCAGCAAACTTGATGATGGAGTTGGAGTCATGCGTGGCCACATAGTCGTAGGTAAACAGGGAGTATAGGAGGGGGCTAAGCACACACCCCTGTGGGGCCCCTATGTTGAGGGTCAGCGTGGCAGAGGTGTTGTTTCCTACTCTCACCACCTGGGGCGTGCCTATAAGGAAGTCCAGGATGCACATTGCGCAAGCTGTTCTGTATGAATCTTTCCTACATTAAAGAACCTATAGAATTTTTCAGAACCCAAACATCTCTGAACCACCTTCTAGTTGTCTATTTCTTATCTTTCTACACAGATGGACATGGCTTGAATAGGAAGGATGCTGGTAAGCTAATTAAAGCTACAAATATAGATGTGTTGACTGTGATAAAGGCACTGGATCATGAGCTGTCTTGTTTGCTAAATTAACAACTGAAGTAGGCGGTGGCATGGTGCAGATAGCAATAGAAGCACAGTGACATATGTCTCAATGCGGTCATATTGGTGGCTTATTGGGGGAGTGGTTTTCAGTTAGTTATTTTTGGCCACCCTTCCCATGAGAGTGAATGTCATTCCAATGCACTGCTTGCTATGAACTCTATCTGATGGTGTTTCCATGTTTAGGTAAAAAAGCCAAATTGATGTCCCGTTTGGAACATTGACAATTAAGAGAGCATAAAAAAATGTATATACATATATATATATATATATTGCTCAATCTGATTGGGTGGGCCTGGCTCCCCAGGGCCCACCTGTGCCTACACGGTTGTTTGCAAGGAAGGACAGTGTGTAACTGTGTCCACTGACCTAAGTTAATGTGGGATGAGAAGAGGAGGGGGTGTGATACAGGTTGCCTCAGTTTTCACTGTTCTGGCACTTTAGTGGGAATCCTGCTACGCTGTCCATTTTCACACTGGTATCGACCAGTAAAGTCAAGTAATGCCAATGTCAAACAGACAAAAACATTTGAATCTAAATCTCTTCCTTTCTCCTTATTGCTCCTCTCTCTCTCACTTTCTTTCTGTTTCTGTCTCTGTTTCTGTCTCTGTCTCTCTGTCTCTCATTATAATAAAGACATGTCCACATTCAAACTATATACTCTCTGATGTGCCAAGACTGCTGGCTAGAACATAAGAGCATGTGGGGGTGGCTTTGTGTTTCCATGTGAGCAATTTGTCTGACAATGCTGCCCTCTGTTGGACTTTATCACATACAACAGGTAGAACCAAAGCTCAGCTCACTGGCTGGAAGGAACATTGGATGAATCTCAAAAGTCCCTCCTCCATTCCTTGCCTCCTTCTTAAAACGTCAGAAAGAAATGAGGAAAGCATTGGAGAAGATCCGATCTGTGGAGGAGAGAACAGAGATGAGAGGATGATTTACTTAGGCTAGTCTGTGAGGAGCATTAGATCATCATCAATGTCTCCTAGCTAGCCTAACACTCTGGGGGACATTTCTCAAGTCCATTCCATGTGTGTTTCAGTTCTTCTATCTCTGTTCATAGAGATCTTCTATAAACCCTACATTCAAAATAGTTAATAAGAAGTTTAATTAAAAAAAAATTGGGGATGTGCTATAGTTTATTACAGATTAATTAACTGTTCTAACACAATGGTTGAGACGATGACAAGCACAGCCAAGCTCATTGCTGTTGGTTCTGACTATGAATCTGAGCTATAAGTTCTGATTGTAATATAGGGTAGGGTAAGCCTATGAGATATTGATCACAACGGACATTGACTGAGTCCTTTTCAGTTAACCATTTTTTATCCCTGTAAACAATAACTTAAAAGACACACTAGATGGTGCTGAAAGACCTCTTCAATTGTTCTGTAGTTTAGGGAAAGCACAGAAACTCCCTACAGTGGAGTTCAATATAACTTTTCAATAGAAAAGGGACAAGGTGTTGAGCTAAACAGGTGGTAAACTGACATGAAAATTAAATGGAATTTAACTTGAAAATGTAGTTAGGCCCCCAATTTACTAAACAATATGTGTGTGTGTGTGTGTCTGCGTCGCCAGTGTAGGCTAGGCAAAAATGGCTGCTCTGTAACAGAGCAGAGCGTTATACAGGCTACATAAAGCAATTCCCGATTCCTTTGTTGCTCTCCATTACCATCTGGTCCAATAACAGGTCAAAAAGGTCTTCCCCAATAACGTCCCACCAATCAATAACAGTGTGCACCTGTGGCCAAGGATGTTGTTTGGCAGAGCTCGGGGAAACAGCTGATAGCATACTGTAACTGTGAGTTTGACATGTTTGTTGCTTGCTAGAGCCAAACTAAACAAACCAAACTAAACAATGGCGGGCTATTTGGGTGAATAGCCTACATCCATTAGCCTATGCCTAGCATTGGAAAGTTGATGTAGCACATTACATGTTAGATTAATCAATTAAATGGTTATCTAGCAACAAGATAAGAGTTAGCAATCTAACTACGTATTTTGAGATCCCACTCCCCCAGGTGGTGAATTAGGCCCATGTAGAAGGCCTAGGCCAATAACACAGAAATATGTAGACAAATTCATCTCTAAAGAGCCCAAAATAAATCTGATAATTCTGGATCCTGTTTTGACAGTGTGCACATCAAATTATAAATCATGCATTCCCTTGATTTGTTAGATGAAATAGCTAAACATTTACACAGTCACCATCGCAGTTGTCTATTGTTTACGCAAATGGAAAGTAACTGTGTATTTATCATTATCAATATAATTTATCATGATATAACTTTTTGTCCATATTTTCCCAGCTCAACTACACAGGTCATATTCAGGCACAAATGTTTTTGTCCATAATTAGGAGAATTAGCGCATTTAGAGACTAGATGCCCAAGTGATGGTGCTGGCTACAGTATAGCTCTTCTTCGTTCTCAGTTGAAGAATTGACAACAGTGCACCTGATGTGTACAACAGTCCCAGTGTTCTATCTACATGTTTAATAATGCTCGCTTGCAATACGGTTTTGGAAACCTTTGTAACTTAACTTTCATATTTTGCATTTGCACAACTATTTTGATGAGATGATTGTGGACTACAGGAAAATGAGGACCGAGCACGGCCCCATTCTTATCGACGGGGCTGTAGTGGGGCAGGTTGAGATCTTCAAGTTCCTTGGTGTCCACATCACCAACAAACTAGAATGGTCCAAACACACCAAGACAGTCGTGAAGAGGGCACGACAAAACCTATTCCCCCTCAGGAGACTGAAAAGATTTGGCATGGGTCCTCTGATCCTCAAAAGGTTCTACAGCTGCAACACCAAGAGCATTCTGACTGGTTGCATCACTGCCTGGTATGGCAACTGCTCGGCCTCTGACCACAAGGCACTACAGAGGGTAGTGCGTACGGCCCAGTACATCACTGGGTCTAAGCTGCCTGCCACCCAGGACCTCTACACCTGGCAGTGTCAGAGGAAGGCCCTAAAAATTGTCAAAGACCCCAGCCACCCCAGTCATAGACTGTTTTCTCTGCCCTCAAGTGGTACCGGAGTGCCAAGTCTATGACCAAAAGGCTTCTCAACAGCTTTCACCCGCCCTCCAACCCCTCTTTTACACTGCTGCTACTCTCTGTTTATCATCTATGCATAGTCACTTTAACTATTCATTCATGTACATATTACCTCAATTAGCCCAACTAACCGGTGCCCCCGCACATTGACTCTGTACCGGTACTACCTGTATATAGCCTCCACATTGACTCTGTACCGGTACCCCCTGTATATAGCCTCCACATTGACTCTGTACTGGTACCACCTGTATATAGCCTCCACATTGACTCTGTACCGGTACCACCTGTATATAGCCTCCACATTGACTCTGTACCGGTACCACCTGTATACAGCCTCCACATTGACTCTGTACCAGTACCACCTGTATATAGCCTCCACATTGACTCTGTACCGGTACCCCCTGTATATAGCCTCCACATTGACTCTGTACCGGTACCACCTGTATATAGCCTCCACATTGACTCTGTACCAGTACCACCTGTATATAGCCTCCACATTGACTCTGTACCGGTACCACCTGTATACAGCCTCCACATTGACTCTGTACCAGTACCACCTGTATATAGCCTCCACATTGACTCTGTACCAGTACCACCTGTATATAGCCTCCACATTGACTCTGTACCAGTACCACCTGTATTTAGTCTCCACATTGACTCTGTACCAGTACCACCTGTATATAGCCTCACTACTGTTATTTTCACTGTCATTTTACTTTTGTACTTGTATTTTTTATTTACATATCTATTGTTTACCTAATACCTATTTGTTCCTTAAAAATGGAACTGTTGGTTAGGGCTTGTAAGTAAGCATTTCACTATAAGGTCTACTACACCTGTTGTATTCGGAGCACGTGACAAATAAACTGATTTGATTTGATATGAAAGTGGAGGACTTTGTTCCGAGAGCCAGTTAACCTCTGGACATAGTAACCAACCTGGTTCAGGTTTAGATGGAGTATTCGGCTGTCATAGCTACCAGAGCCAGTTAACCTCTGGACATAGTAACCAACCTGGTTCAGGTTTAGATGGAGTATTCGGCTGTCATAGCTACCAGAGCCAGTTAACCTCTGGACATAGTAACCAACCTGGTTCAGGTTTAGATGGAGTATTCGGCTGTCTTAGCTACCAGAGCCAGTTAACCTCTGGACATAGTAACCAACCTGGTTCAGGTTTAGATGGGGTATTCGGCTGTCTTAGCTACCAGAGCCAATTAACCTCTGGACATAATAACCAACCTGGTCTCAGAACAATTCATATTATTCTATATGTAAATTCGAGACTCTCCATGTTAAGTTTCGTATGGTTTGTATTCATTTGTGGATATCCATTACCCATGTTGTATGTTACGAATTACATTTCGTATAATGTGTTATGAATTTGCAAAAGTACAATATGTTACGAATTTGCAAAATATACTGACCCGTTAGGGTTAGATATGTTAGGAAGTTGCTAAACGTATGATATGTAACGAATTCTAGGAATTTAACTTTATGGGTTGGTTAGATAGGCTTGTTTTAACCCATCACATTCTACTATGTACAATAACACGATTTAATTATATCTTTACATTAATATATATAATATATAAGTACAAAAATGGATGTAGAAACTACAGATTGCCCCTTTAAGTCTATCAAAAATGTGTGAGTTCGAGCATGTGTCCATTAGGCCTATTGATATTTATTTTTTATCAACATGAATAAAAGCCCCACTTTTATTCCATAAACTGGGATCAGCACTATGCAGCTGTTGCAAGAGCACATTTTACACTGGCCGTCCGCTAGGTTTCAAAAACAATGATTGACAGGCAGCTTAAACTTCTTGAATTCAACTATTATTGGGTTCAAATACACATTTAGATTTGTGAACAGGCATCCACAACAACCACAATACGTAAGGCGCAAATAGCTAAATGAGAGAGCAGCAGTGTGGTTCACATCAATGCGCTATGTAGATATCAATAAAAAGTGATATCCGTATTGCCGCAGACTACACCACTGCTGTCATCCTTACCTCCAAGCGTTTATTCAAGTTGGATAAACTTTGGATGCTGACAGCAGTCGCACCATTGAAAGACAGCTTGGACTGTAGCCTACAAAAGCCTATTTATGCTCTTTTTCCGTGATCCATCAAACGCATTTGGTGTGTCATCATAGTGATCTCTGACATCATAGTGGTCTCTGACATCATAGTGGTCTCTGACATCATAGTGGTCTCTGACTTGTGGTCATCATTTGCTGTGTCATCATAGTGGTCTCTGACATCATAGTGGTCTCTGACATCATAGTGGTCTCTGACATCATAGTGGTCTCTGACATCATAGTGGTCTCTGACATCATAGTGGTCTCTGACATCATAGTGGTCTCTGACATCATAGTGGTCTCTGACATCATAGTGGTCTCTGACATCATAGTGGTCTCTGACTTGTGGTCATCATTTGCTGTGTCATCATAGTGGTCTCTGACATCATAGTGGTCTCTGACATCATAGTGGTCTCTGACATCATAGTGGTCTCTTACATGTGGTCAGCATTTGGTGTGTCATCATAGTGGTCTCTGACTTGTGGTCAGACTCGCTCAGGTAGAACAAACTTAAACTTTTTTCAATGCTGATTTGAATGTCATTGAGAAAACAGAGAAGTGTCTAATATTTTTTTTCCGCAAACATCCTTTCTGTATTTAAAAGTAATCCTCAAAGTAATCATCTAGTTTTTCAAAAATATCTGTAATTTTATTTAAAACATTTTGCTGGTAACGTAAAGGATTACAGTTAACGTTTTTTTGTAATTCTTTACATGTAATGGATTACATGTAATCTGTTATTCCCCAACCCTGCATATCATACTACTTTAAGTGTCTGGATTTATTATTATTTATTTATTATTTATTTATTTACTATGTTACGTCTTGTCTATGAGACCAAGCTACAGATACAATAACAGATAGGCAGGCCTAAGGTCTTTGGATATTAAAGTAGTTGGCTTGCAGTACATCTTGGCTTGCAGTACATCTTGGCTAGCTGCAGTCTACATCCTCACGCTCTTGTGTCCCGTTTATACCTGGTGCTAACATGCAGCCCAACAGGCAGCCAATTCTGATATTTTGTTCCACTATTTGGTGTTTTGACCAATCACATCAGATCTTTTCACATCAGATCTTTTTCAGAGCTTATCTGATTGGTCAAAAGACCAACTAGTGAAAAAAATATCAGAATTGAGCTGCCTGTCTGAACGCAGAACTTGCATTATGTCTGGATATCAATCAAGTGTAAACAGGTCTGAAATCCTCATTAGACCCTAGACCGCATCTAAAATCATTAACAAATAGCATCATTGACTTATGGCATTCGACTTCATTGCTTAGTTGTCACACTAAAAATGGCACTCATATTTGAGTTGTCATTTGTTGGCCTATCAGTTCATGAGAATTGAAGAAGGCTACCTTCCTATGAGAGAGGTAAAAAGCCAGAGCGAGCGAGACAGTCAGAGAACCTAGTGGGAATGTAGCGAGCGCCAGATGTTGGGCGCGTTTGAGTGGTAAGGCAAAAGCAACTGTTGGCGAAAGCCAAGTGAAGTCGTGTGAGGTGAATTTGCAACAGCCGAAAGTCAGACACTAATGTGGTTTCCCAACAGCAAGGCTCACATCAACATGGCAGTTTCCATTGTTTATAAAATCTTTGTTTATAATGTCAAAATAAACATATCTCCAACTCCCATATCACACTCACAAACTGAAATCATATGTGAGTTCCTTATATAATCAATTACTCAAAGACTAAAATATCACATTTGTTTGTATATAGGCTATCCACTGTATAGCTTACATTAAGTTGATTCCTGTTTCAGTCATATCTTTGATGACATACGAGCGGGTCAAACAAAAACACCCTAATGATTGGTTGACAATAGAGTCTCCCACAATGCAGGCGACATCTGCAGGATGAAGCTGGGGAAGTGCAACTGCAGATACTTGCAGTCGAAGCCGTCAAAACGTAATGACCTTTGATCATAGGATTTTTGGAAGGTTCATGCAGTAGACATGTAGGCGCAAGTCAGACAATTGTTTTAACATAATGCAACATTGAAAAGCGGTCACCGACTTGAATTGACAAAAGTGATCAGCTCGAACGCGCCCACTGTATGTACATTTGTAGCCAATCCCCTCGATTGTAGCCTAGACGTCGATAGATACACGTTTTCATCTGAACGAAAAGACAGCAACGTACCAAAACAGAGGGAGAAAGTCAGCTATATTGCGCGCTGTTCGTATATGGGTGTTAATCAATGTGGTAAGTACAATCTCTCCCGGGCTACTAGCCTTCTGGATAACTGTTTTACAGTCTATAACAACGCTACATTAACTTAACTAGTCGTCTATTATCACTGTAATTATAGAACACAGTAGTGCCACAAAAATGAAACAGAACAGCCGAGGTTACAATGTTAACTTGGCCTCTTCAGCAGTGTAGCAGCAGCCTGTAGTTTCAAGGTGGCATGTTATGCAGGTATTTGCGCTGTTTTACATGTCACTATCGACGATGTTGCTAGTAGTAACAAGCCTATAGGCTATGTGTAGGCTTCATAAATGTGTTGATGCCCACCAAAGAAGGAGACATTCTGGTGCATATAGGCTATGCATTTACAATAAGGGACTTACCTAGAAGAAACCGGGTTAGGACATGTATGTATCCTGTTCTCTGATTGAAAAAAAATTATAATAATCTTGAAGGTGCATTACAATAGTATGGCTTTGCTGATGGGCTACTGTAGGCTATCTTTGCAGTGGGAAATTAGTGCAATGAAAGTATGCAAGTAGCCATACTACTTGTCAAACGGCGCGATCATGGAATCCCTGTAGTCGATTTCTCATAGAAGTTTGTAGAGAGATTTTTAATTATTACTCATGGCTTGAATTCTGGCGACAAATGGTAAGAGTAGGGCTAGATAAGATCTGTCGGTGCAAGGAAATATAGACAACCCATCTGTCGGTGCAAGGAAATATAGACAACCCATTATAAAGGAAACGTTTGAGAAGTAGGCGCATTGTTACTGTCGAAATGTCCCCATGGAAAGGCTACGGTTAACATGTACCGGTCGCTTCACACAAACAGTGCGTGCGATTATGCAGTCCTTTTCTTCGGAAGGTCTTCTTGCAACCAAATAGCCCAGGCTATGTGCAGATATGTGTTTGCATGTAGGCCTATTTATCGCAAACATCCTGATTATGTGGTATTAGATCTGCATATAGATAATTGACATTCAAACTCAAGGTATATCCTATTAATTCTCTATATATTAATTTACAACGTTGACAACCGTTTTCCGGTTTATAACGAGGTGGTTAGATTGGAAACAAGTATTATTTTTTAAATGATATCTCAAGCGGATGCTCCTGTAAATGCATGCATGCACTGTTCTGTTTGTTACATAACCGCCCCATGCTGCTGTGTGCTCCTGCTGTCTGACTGACCGGCCCTGCATGCACCAGAACCAGAGGTTGTTTGCTTGCCAGTCTGACCCACAGGGGCATTGAATAACCTAATAGCATAGATCAGATCAGGTGCCTTTATCTGCCTAACAATACCTAGATATAGTATTTGCATATCCAGCTAGTTGCGTTTTTTTATTTGCTCAGAGGAACCAGTGTGGCTCAGTTAGAGCATAACACTTGCACCACCAGGGTTTTGGGTTTGGGTCCCACAGGGGACCAGTATGAAACATCTATCCACTCACAACTATAAGTTGCTCTGGATAAGAGTGTCTGCTAAATGACTAAAATGTCAATTGTAAACTCAATGTTAAACTGTGTGAATATGTATCCTTAAACCTTTTAAACCACTTATTATAGGTGGAAATGTATGAATGATAAAATATGTTTTTTTAAAAAGCCTACATATTTTGTTATACTTGAATATACTTAAGCAATAAGGTCCGAGGGGGTGTGGTATGTGGCCAATATACCACGGCTAAGGGCTGTTCTTAAGCACGACGCAACGCAGAGTGCCTGGATACAGCCCTTAGCTTTGGTATATTGGCCATATATCACAACCTCCTGAGGTGCCTTATTGCTATTATAAACTGTTTACTAACGTAATTAGAGCAGTAAAAAATAACTGTTTTTCATACCCGTGGTATACGATCTGATATACCACGGCTGTCAGTCAATCAGCATTCAGAGCTCGAACCACCCAGTTTATAATGTGTATATACCACACCCCCTCGGGCCTTATTGGTTAATTAAAGAATACACTAAATACACCATGGTGTTCTGTCTGACATCCAGTAACTGCCTATGTTGTTTATTGGCAGAATGGCAGAGTTGAACTACATTGATAACAAACTACAGAGCAGGACTCTGTTTGCCAGCTCCTCAGGTTAGTTTCAAAGGTTTCTTTAGTGAAGCAACTTCTATCAATAGCTAGCTACTGCTCTTAAAAAGGAACGCAGGCATGCCACCAGGCGCATGTACTGTAGAATATAATAAGTAATTAATTGTCTATTTTGTGAGATGTAAATCTTCTGCCTTCCTCAACAACCCTCCACCCCAAAACTCACATGCACGCGCACACACATCGAGAAACACTGCATCTCTTTAGTCTTTTACCCCATGTTGTTGTTCTACAGATCCTCCCTGACTGTTGTTCTACAGATCCTCCCTGACTGTTGTTGTTCTACAGATCCTCCCTGACTGTTGTTGTTCTACAGATCCTCCCTGACTGTTGTTCTACAGATCCTCCCTGACTGTTGTTGTTCTACAGAACCTCCCTGACTGTTGTTGTTCTACAGATCCTCCCTAACTGTGGTTGTTGTTCTACAGATCCTCCCTGACTGTTGATGTTCTAAAAATCCTCCCTGACTGTTGTTGTTGTTGTTCTACAGATCCTCCCTAACTGTTGTTGTTGTTCTACATATCCTCCCTGACTGTTGTTGTTGTTCTACAGATCCTCCCTAACTGTTGTTGTTGTTCTACATACCCTCCCTAACTGTTGTTGTTGTTCTACATATCCTCCCTGACTGTTGTTGTTGTTCCACATATCCTCCCTGACTGTTGTTGTTGTTCTACATATCCTCCCTGACTGTTATTGTTGTTCTACAGATCCTCCCTGACTGTTGTTGTTGTTCTACAGATCCTCCCTGACTGTTGATATTCTATAGATCCTCCCTGACTGTTGATGTTCTACAGATCCTCCCTGACTGTTGTTGTTGTTGTTCTACAGATCCTCCCTGGCTGTTGTTATTCTACAGATCTTCCCTGACTGTTGTTGTTGTTGTTCTACAGATCCTCCCTGACTGTTGTTGTTGTTCTACAGATCCTCCCTGACTGTTGATGTTCTACAGATCCTCTCTGACTGTTGTTGTTGTTCTACAGATCCTCTCTGACTGTTGTTGTTGTTCTACAGATCCTCCCTGACTATTGGTGTTGTTGTTCTACAGATCCTCCCTGACTGTTGTTGTTCTACAGATCCTCCCTGACTGTTGTTGTTGTTCTACAGAACCTCCCTGACTGTTGTTATTCTACAGATCCTCCCTGACTGTTGTTATTCTACGTACCCTCTTGTTCATATCCCTGACTGTTGTTATTCTACGTACCCTCATGGTCATATCCCTGACTGTTGTTATTCTACGTACCCTCATGTTCATATCCCTGACTGTTGTTATTCTACCTACCCTCATGGTCATATCCCTGACTGTTGCTGTTTTACAGCTAATTTCATGCTATTCTACACATTATGCCATGGGGTGGAGGGAAATGTTTACAGTTTTTAATATGATATCTGACTGAGACTGACTAGCAAATCAATTGGGGCCCCCCGGACAGTAATTAGATTATGATTACTAAGTTTAGATAGCTGGCTGCTAGACTGACTTACCAATCTAAAAAACGGTAGTGCATCATGGGCTAATAGAGTCAGTGTTAGTAGCTAGGTTTCCATCCAATTGGCGACAGATTTTCATGCGAATATTCTCAAATCTGCATGAAAACAATATGTACGTTTTCTCACCAGAGATGTTTCCATCAAATTGACTAGTTGCTGATAAAAGGCTGTGTGTGTGATGACGTGGTGCACATAAAAAACAACATGTTTTGGCGTACTAATTCCCAAGTACTGAATAAAAAAAGTACAAGTTACATCGCATTTTCACCTCTACTGATGGTTTTCTCACAACAAAATGTTGTGTTATATAGCGAGTGCACCCAGTCTGCCACATGCTCTCTAGCCAACAGCACGCAGATACATACAGCATGATAGAGCACACGATTAGCCTACATGATCAGATTATTATTGACAAAAGAGTGTAGTCTTGTTATTTGTCAAATGGTACCCAAGCATCAATGATGATGTCACCAGAATCAGACCCTCGATATTTAGGAGCGCATCACCTTGCACTTTCACCGCCCTGTGAAGTTCAACATAATTGATTTAATCTGTAGCCTAATAAACTGCATGCTTTCCTGAAGAGTCGTAGTGGGAGGATCACACAACATGTCAGTACGTGACTCCAAGTTTACATCAATATGATGGTTATTTTATCAATATTTGCGCATAAAAGCGTTTCCACCGACATTTCTGGCATAATTCATTTTACAGACACAAAAAGATCCCATCTTGTCTAGCGTATTTTGTTTTGTCGCCATTTGTAAAGTTTACTGAAAATGTTTAGTTTTTTTGCCGACATGTACTTTACTCACCTCAAAAGGTTGGATGGAAACCTGGGTAGGGATTGACATAACAACAAAAACTGTTGATGCACAACCCAATTTTGGAATTTCAACAAATTTTTCTGTATTTTACTATTCTAACTTGCAACAGTAAGTTAAAAAATAAACAAATAAACAAAAAACATGTTAAATTGTTCCGAGGGGCTTCAGAAGGAGGGTCGTGGGGCGCCAGCTGCCCATTCCTGTTATATTCCAATGTCCTTGACATGTGCTGAATGCAGACATAAGTCAGCTTGACTGTGCCTGGGCGTGTCCCAAATGGCAGCCACTTCCCTACAATAGTGCAACACTTTTGATCAGAGCCCTATGGGCCACAATCTAAAAGAGTGCACTATATAGGGAATGGGGTTCCATATGGGACACGGAGAGTGAGTCATCAGGGCTAATGGGGGACAGGAAACATGCACAATTTAATCTGGAGTGGAGGGCTCTTCATCTCGTGTGTGTGTGTGTGTGTGTGTGTGTGTGTGTACGTACTTACTGTGCATGTGTGTGTTTCATCTCTGATGACTGCTAAATGCCCACTCATAGGGCCTTTGTTCTCTAATAGGGCAAACTCAACCCTGCCCTGATGTTACGGGGAGATTGATATAATATAACTACACTAACTACACTGAAAGGATATGGATGGTTGGAAAGCTAGTTTCCACAAATGTTATGGAAATCCAAACAGCACTAGAAGAAGTGTATTTGGAATGGAAGGGACCATATTGAATTCCAGTGATAGGCTTAGGGCGATTTATCTACATGGTTGATGTACAGTGCACTGAATAGCATGATGATTAGCAGTCACACTTCAGTATCTGCAAACAGAAAGATTTGCATGTGAAGGCCCTCTCTCTGGGTGGGGGTGGAATGGGATCAGGTGGTGACGGAGAGGATGAATGACTATAAATTAAATTTGACAATATGGCTCATCTCTTTTATTGATTAGTGCAAATACACTGCTACACTTTGAGTTAGAGTTTGCTATTGGCTGGCTGCACACTCCTTCCATTTACTAAAAAAACTGCTGATACCCAGAAAGATTTTCAGTTGTATAACACTGCATTAAGTTGCTCTTATAAGTTTAGGGTTATTTTTTGTTATTACACGAGGAATAAGCTATACCTTAGTGTTCAGAGGTCCAGGTCAGGTGGCCTTCAGAGGCAGGAAGTGATGTAATGACACTGTTTGTTTGTTTGTCTGTTAGTTAGTTTGTTTGTTAAAGGTGCAGCTCCAAGCTCCAAGGCAGACAGACACACCGCCTTTACAGGAAGGTAGACACACCTACCCCTGGCCAGTTTGATCCCGTTGTGTGTGCAAATGAGTGGCCTGGCTGAAGAGCGCAGCGTTGGTACACACCACAGAGCCCACACAGGTCAGTGGACTCTATACCTATAGGCCTAAAGTACATGTGAATGAAGATGCTAAGAATGAACTGGATGATCAACAGAGAAGAAGAGACATGTCTTCCATTGCAATAGCATTGAAACCAAGCTCAGGTGTCAAGTCTGTCCCTAACGGTGTATTGATGACCAACCTGTCTGTCCCTAACGGTGTATTGATGACCACCCTGTCTGTCCCTAACGGTGTATTGATGACCAACCTGTCTGTCCCTAACGGTGTATTGATGACCACCCTGTCTGTCCCTAACGGTGTATTGATGACCAACCTGTCTGTCCCTAACGGTGTATTGATGACCACCCTGTCTGTCCCTAACGGTGTATTGATGACCACCCTGTCTGTCCCTAACGGTGTATTGATGACCACCCTATCTGTCTCTAACAGTGTATTGATGACCAACCTGTCTGTCCCTAACGGTGTATTGATGACCACCCTATCTGTCAATAACAGTGTATTGATGACCAACCTGTCTGTCCCTAACGATGTATTGATGACCACCCTATCTGTCCCTAACGGTGTATTGATGACCAACCTGTCTGTCTCTAACAGTGTATTGATGACCAACCTGTCTGTCCCTAACGGTGTATTGATGACCACCCTATCTGTCCCTAACGGTGTATTGATGACCACCCTGTCTGTCCCTAACGGTGTATTGATGACCACCCTATCTGTCCTTGTCTGCATATTGTTGACCTGCTAACCCTAATCTGTCTCTGTTGTCCCAGTAGGATGTCGTGGGTCAGAGGCTTCTTCGTAGCCAGAGTGGACGAGCGAAAGACCGCGTGGGGGGAGCGCAATGGCAGCAAGTCCAACAAGCGGAAGGACTGTGGCTCAGGGTCGTCTCTCTGCAACCCCCGCTACATGAGCTGCCTGCAGGAAGCTGAGAACCTGGATCCACCACCTCACACCCCCCAGCACTACCACTGTGGTGGAGGGGGCGCGGGGCCCAGTGGAGGAGGTAACTTTGGAATGCGCTGCGTCTGGCAGGAGGACCACTATGGGAAACGGACCGGGGCTGCAGGAGACCTGGGGTTAAAGGCTGTGGATCTGGGGTTCGACGACGGAGACCTGAGAGGGAGGAGAGGTCCAGGGGGGGTGGGTTTGGGGGAAGGAACAGGGGAGGACGGAGGAACATGTAAAGCCTTGACAGCCGCTGAGTGCTGGATGTGTGTGGTACGGGTGTTCCAGTCCAAGAAGTTCACCTCAGCCAAACTAGAACGTCTGTACCAGCGCTACTTCTTCAGGCTCAACCAGAGCTCTCTGACTATGCTGATGGGTGTCCTTGTCATAGTGTGCGGCGTCATGCTAGCCTTCCACTGTGTCCACGCTCCGCCCAACGTGGCCTACGCCTCGGTGCTCTCCGTGGCCATGGCCCTCTTCCTGTCCATGATGGTGGTGTGCAACAGGAACAGCTTCCACCAGGACTACATGTGGATCGTCAGCTACCTGGTGATCGGGGTGCTACTAGTGGTCCAGGTGTTTGGGGTGTTGATGGTTGCCCCCCGGAGCGCCTCTGAGGGGATCTGGTGGTCCGTGTTCTTTGTGTACATTATCTATACACTGCTGCCGGTGAGGATGAGAGCTGCAGTGCTGAGTGGAGGGGTACTGTCTACCATACACCTCATCACCGCATGGCAACTCAACCAGGACGATGTCTTCCTATGGAAACAGGTAGGACTCTACTGTCAACATGATATGGTACCATACAACGCTGTTGGAAACGGGTAGGATGATACTTTTCAATACAATGTAATTTGTCTAATCTGCTGGTGGCCGTCTTGATAGACAGTCTTTTTATTGTCTCCCATGTGGAAATTCACTAGCTATTTGCGCACTTGCAGTAAAGTGTTGACTTTACATGGCTTTACACTATATTCAGTGCAGTTTAAGGACGTTTAGTTGAGCAGTGTCCGTATCATTTTGATTAATTGTCTTTGTCTGTGCATTGGTTGGAAATCATTGTTATTGAGAATAGCTTCTTGTAGACCAGCTCATGTCTCACACACTTTAGTAATTGTGTAAAAATCCATCTTCTTTCACTTACAATACGCATTCGTCCTTTAGCATGCGCTCTTCGCCATCCAAATTCTTGTTAACCTTTCTGATCTCCCCATCCCGGATCCGGGATCGTGAATACAGACTCAAGCTCATTACCATAACGCAACGTTAACTATTCATGAAAATCGCAAATGAAATGAAATAAATATGCTAGCTCTCAAGCTTAGCCTTTTGTTAACAACACTGTCACCTCAGATTTTCAAAATATGCTTCTCAACCATTGCAAAACAAGCATTTGTGTAACAGTATTGATGGCTAACGTAGCATTTAGCATTAGCATTCAGCTAGCAACATTTACACAAAAAAACAGAAAAGCATTCAAATAAAATCATTTACCTTTGAAGAACTTCAGATGTTTTCAATGAGGAGACTCTCAGATAGCAAATGTTCAGTTTTTCCTGAAAGATTATTTGTTTAGGACAAGTCGCTCCGTTTTCTGCGTCACATTTAGCTATGAAAAAACCCCTGTATCCAGGAATCAGCAAGCTCATTAGCATAACACAACGTTAACTATTCATGAAAATCGCAAATGAAATGAAATAAATATGCCATCTCTCAAGCTTAGCCTTTTGTAAACAACACTGTCATCTCAGATTTTCAAAATATGCTTCTCAACCATAGGAAAACAATAATTTGTGTAAAAGTAGCTAGCTAGCGTTAGCATTTAGCGTTAGCATTTAGCGTTAGCATTAGCGTTAGCATCCAGCACGCAACATTTCAACAAAAACATAAAAACATAGAAATAGCTCCGTTTTATACATCACATTTGGCTACCAAAAAAACCCGAAAATTCAGTCCTCAAAACGCGAACTTTTTTCCAAATTAACTCCATAATATCGACTGAAAACATGGCAAACGTTGTTTAGAATCAATCATCAAGGTGTTTTTCACATATCTCTTCATTGATATATCGTTCTTGGACACATGGTTTCTCCCCTATATCAAATGGAAAAGTACAAGCAGCTGGCAATTGCGCACCGAATTCCACGCAGGACACCAGGCGGACACTTGGAAAATGTAGTCTCTTATGGTCAATCTTCCAATGATATGCCTACAAATACGTCACAATGCTGCTAAGACCTTGGGCGAACGACAGAAAGTGTAGGCTCATTCCTTGCGCAATCACAGCCATATAAGGAGACAATGGAAAACAGAGCTTCAGAAATTCTGATAATTTCCTGGTTGATGCATCATCTTGGTTTCGCCTGTAGAATGAGTTCTGGGGCACTTACAGACAAAATCTTTGCAGATTCTGAAACTTCAGAGTGTTTTCTTTCCAAAACGTAAAAATATGCATAGTCGAGCATCTTTTCGTGACAAAATATCGCGCTTAAAACGGGAACGTTTTTTATCCAAAAATGAAATAGCGCCCCTAGAGATCTAACAGGTTAAATAGAGTGTAGCTAATGTTGTGTCTTTGGCTATGCCGGATTAAGTGATATGACATGCTATTCTATAAAATCCTTTCTCCATAATTAATATTACCTGATTGAGCTAATCATGTAAATGTAATTAACTAGAGAGTCGGAGCACCACAAAATAATGTTTATAGAGCTGTTATCAACCGAATAAACTCTTAAAGACCTAGTAATATTTTACATCAATAGCGGTCAATATTAATCGTCACCTTAATTCAGTCTCATCTGAAAGTTGTAAATTCTTGGTTATCTTCACAAACCCTGGCTAACAAGTTGAATCAGCAATACAAAATTGGGTTTCATTATTTATTTACTAAATACCTAACTAATCACACAGAATTACATATACACAGAATTAATCATACCTTGATTACAAATTACGTCATAAAGGAAAACGTCCCTAGCGGGCGGAACAGATATGACCGCTGGTTACACAAACGAAAAGGGCTGGGTTTGAGTGAAAGAGCGGGAAGACTGAGAGACAAAGGGAGAAGCTGTGCTATCGTAAATACAGTATTTTATGCATTCTAAATTACCGCCCATTTGGAAAAGGAAAATGCAATAAATATTTACTCTGAGCTGCGCTTCGGTAGGTTGGTGGTAGATGGAAGGCCGTGTTGCCAAACCGAGTCCTTTGTCCTTGGAAGAATGTCTCTGGTAGTCAAATGGATACGTTGTAGTAACGTCGTTGTTGATAGACGGGATACTCTGTCTGTTCCTTCCTAACCCTCGTTTGCAGCTGCTGTTGCTAAATTCAACGGCTAGGAGGTATCACTTCTGTAGTGAATAAGAGTTCAAAGTTCATACCATTCACAACCAAAGCTCACGCTGAGGTTGGCTTAGTTCTGTAGTTATTATCTGAACCATTCTGACATCGGACCGTCGTCCTCACATCCTCGGAACAGGAGGTTATATTGTCGTCAAGGCTTTATATAGGAAGGGAGAGGAGGGCGTGTTTGAAAAGCTTTATAACCCATGTCCCTTCACAGGGGCGGGCCACTGATTGAGCAGAGCAATAACCTTATGAAAACCCAAATCTCTCATTTGGAAGCTAAAATTACATTTAATCTCTTCACCAATAATTTTATATTCAAACATTTAAATTGCACAACAATTCCATGTGAATCTGATAACTATAATGTGTAGACTTTCCACTGTAGAGTTTATGTCATCTTATCATTGATGAGAATATCTCAGATGACAACCGAACTGAGATCATATTCATTAAGTACCACCGCATATGTTCAATTGGTCGGGTTACCAGAATATAGTTCATTTCCCCCACCTTCTGATGTTCCCAGAATCTCTATGTTAACCAAGGGGTTTTCAAATTTCACATCAGTAGGGTAGAGAGAGGAAAAAGGGGGGAAGAGGTATTTATGACTGTCATAAACAGGCCAACGTCATGACACTAACCTTCAATTAACATTTCAGGAAAACACTTTTGGCATGAGAAGAAAGTGACACAATTGCCTCCCTTCCATTTCCACTGTCCACCTTTTCCTTCTCAGCCAGGACTACAATATCCGTTATCTAGCCATGACTATCTATTATCTAACCATGACTATCCATTATCTATCCATTATTATCCATTATCTAGCCATGGCTATCCATTATGTCCATTGTCTATACATGCATATCCATTATCTATCCATTATCTATACACTGCTATTCATTATCTAGCCGTGACTATCCATTATCTATCTGTTGTCTATACATGGCAATCCATTATCTGCCCATTATCCATACATGCATATTCATCATTTATTCATTATCTATTCATGACTATCCGTTATCTACTTATTAGCTATACATGACTGTCCCTTATCTATACATTATCAGTACATGATCGTCCATTGGCTATCCATGACTATCCATTATCTAACCGTGGCTACCCATTATCTATGCACGACAATCCATTATCTAACAATGGCTATCAATTATCTAACCATGACTATACATTATCTAACTACGACTATCAATTACTTGTGCACAACTATCCAGTATCTATACATTGCTATCCATTACATATCCATTATATATACACAGCTATTCATTATCATGCGGTGACTATCCATTGTCTATACTTGACAATGCATTATCTGTCCATTATCCATATACGTATCCATTATCTATTCATTATCTAACCATGTATATCCATCAGCTATACATTATCCATATATGACCGCACATTGTCTATCCATTATCTATACACAACTATCCATTCTCTAACCATGACTATCCATTATCTATGCACGACTATACGTTATATGTTCATTATCTATACGTGGTTATCCATTATCTAGCCTTTATCTGTACATGGCTATGCATGAATATCCATTATCTATCCATTACCAATACATGATTGTCCATTAGCTACCCATGAATATCCATTATATATCCATTATCCACCCATGACTATCTATTATCTATACACTGCTATCCATTATCTGTACACCGCTATCCCTTATGGTACTTCAACACCTGCATTGCTTGCTGTTTGGGGTTTTAGGCTGTGTTTCTGTACAGCACTTTGAGATATCAGCTGATGTACGAAGGGCTATATAAATAGATTTGATTTGATATATCCATGACTATCCATTATCTATGCACGACTGTCCATTATCTATACATTACTGATCATTATCTGTCCGTTATCTATACATGGATATCCATTATCTAGCATCGATATCCATCATCTATCCATTATCTCTACATAATATCCATGACTATCCATTATCTAGCCACGATGCCATTATCTATATATTACTATCCATTATGTATACATGCCTATCCATTATCTATATGTGACTATCCATTATCTATCCACGACTCTCCATGGCCTGAAACAACCTAATTTTCCTCCTCAGCATCAATATAATATAGGGCAAACGCTGTACAGACTCAATCACACACACACACACACACACACACACACACACACACACACACACCTACCCTCCACTGTTCTCCCATGGTGTGGTGTCAAAGGTGCCTTGCTAAAAGTAGATAGTACCGAAAATTGTTGGCCGCCTTAAAATGAGATTTTTAATGAGGCTATGTGTGTGTGTGTTTTCATCTTTAGGGCGACGATCGTCAGCTCTGTTGGGGTTTGTAGAAGGTCATCTGGGTTGAATGAGCCTCTTTAGCAGTATTATGCAGGAATATCATGATAATATAATCCAGTATCATTTATATTCAAGCCTCAATTCACTGAGACAAGGATGCCATTGTGGTTTTGTGTAAGAGGTGGGGGGATATTTTGGGGATGGGGTGTGGGGTTCTGGTAGGCCAATGGACTTGACAAAGGAACAGAACTGATTATCCATTGCTTGAAAATAGATGAAGCTAAAGAAAAGGAAAAAATGTGGGTCATAATTAATAATAGATTTATGAATTATTTTCTTGTTGTAAATAATTATTGCGTATGAACTGCCTATAAACATTGTTACATTGTTTGTTAAACTTTACTTACCAATGTTGATAAATACATTTTGTAAAATGGTTTACATTTAGTTCATTAACAGTCTACAAGGAGTCCATCCAATAAAGTGTTACTGACAAGTAGCCACTAGCAGTAGCCTCTGATGTACTTAGTCTGTCAAAACATATTGATTACATTATGGCATTATTACGTACATTATTACATACAGTATGGCACCATTACATTATGGCAGTATTACATTATTACATTATGGCAGTATTACATTATGGCAGTATTACATTATGGCAGTATTACATTATTACATTATGGCAGTATTACATTATGTCAGTATTACATTATGTCAGTATTACATTATTACATTATGGCATTATTACATTATGGCAGTATTACATTATTACATACAGTATGGCACCATTACATTATGGCATTATTACCTTATGGCAGTATTACATTATGGCATTACATTATGGCAGTATGGCACCATTACATTATGGCATTATTACATTATGGCAGTATTACATTATTACATACAGTATGGCACCATTACATTATGGCATTATTACATTATGGCATTATTACATTATTACATTATGACAGTATTACATTATGGCATTATTACATTTTGGCAGTATGGCACCATTACATTATGGCATTATTACATTATGGCAGTATGGCACCATTACATTATGGCATTATTACATTATGGCAGTATGGCACCATTACATTATGGCATTATTACATTATGGCATTATGGTAGTATTACATTATGGAATTGACTGTCATTATCACATCTTAACATTGTGTCATTATTACATCATGGCATTATGGCATTATTACATTAAGACTATTACATTATGGCATCATTTGATACATTGGTACATACATTATGACATTATTACATTATCACATTGTTACATTATGGTATTATCACATTATTACATTATGGTATTATTACATTATGGCAGTATTACATTATGGCATTATGACATTGTTACATTATGTTATTATTACATGATGGTATTATCACATTATGGCATTATTACATTATGGCATTATTACTTTATGATATTATTACATACATTGGGCAGCAGTCTAAGGCACTGCATCTCAATGCTAATGGCGTCACTACAGACCCTGGTTCGATTCCAGGCTGTATCACAACCGGCCGTGATTAGGAGTCCCATGGGGATGGACTTGCCTAGTTAAATAAAGGTAAAATAAATAAATACAATTACATCCATTATGGCATTATTACATTGTCATTATCACATTAAGACATTATCACATTATGACAGTATTACATTATGGCATTATCACATGGTCACATATGGCATGATCTCATATGGCATTATCACATTATGGCATTATCACATTATTACATTATGGCGTTATACCGTTGTTTCGATATTATTTGTTATGACATGTTATTGAAATGTCCATTAGATGAGTAATATTTTTAAAACCAGCTGTCGCTCTCCACAAGTGCCTATGGGGCTAGGGGCTAGGCTAGGAGTTGATTTAGGATTGAGGGGTGTCTGTGTGCTCAGTGGTTGACTGTGTGAGGCTCGCTGCTTGGTTGGTGTTGGCAGTTGGCACCCTTCATTACAGAAAGGACAGAGGATCCGTCCCTAATGGCACCCTAATACCGATCTAGTGCACTACTTTTGACCAAAGCCCCATGGGTCCTGTTGTAAAGTAGTGCACTACATAGGAAATAGAGTGCCATTTGGGATGTATCCAGAGAAGGGTGGCCTGGTGTGGTGATAATGGCCTCCTGATAGACTGTTAACAAGCCTGGGTTTTTAGAGGCTGGACTGACAGGCCATCCGTGGGTGTTAAACAGGCCTGGGGGAATGTACTGGCAAGGACAGGGTGTCTGAGTCCCAAATGGCATGCTATTCCCGATATAGTGCACTCATTTTGACCAGAGCCCTTGCCTGGTCAAAAGTAGTGCACTACATAGGAATTAGGGTGCTATTGGGACACAAAGACAGGGTCTCTCTTTCTCAATCTACTCATCCATCCCATTCCATCTTATCCATCAGAATATGTTCTAGTCCCATGAGCAATTAATGACAGGACCTGAACCCTAGTGAAGGGAGAGAGAGAGCTGCTTCCACTAGTTCTCCGACATGCTTGAGTTACAGGACACCTTTTAGCTACATACTAATATATTACAGGGCATGATAGTATTCTCTTTGATTCAGTGGTGAATGATAGTGTTCTCTTTGATTCAGTGGTGAATGATAGTATTCTCTTTGATTCAGTGGTGAATGATAGTGTTCTCTTTGATTCAGTGGTGAATGATAGTATTCTCTTTGATTCAGTGGTGAATGATAGTATTCTCTTTGATTCAGTGGTGAATGATAGTGTTCTCTTTGATTCAGTGGTGAATGATAGTATTCTCTTTGATTCAGTGGTGAATGGTAGTGTTCTCTTTGATTCAGTGGTGAATGATAGTATTCTCTTTGATTCAGTGGTGAATGATAGTGTTCTCTGTGATTCAGTGGGGAATGATAGTATTCTCTTTGATTCAGTGGTGAATGATAGTATTCTCTTTGATTCAGTGGTGAATGATAGTATTCTCTGTGATTCAGTGGGGAATGAAAGTATTCTCTTTGATTCAGTGGTGAATGATAGTGTTCTCTGTGATTCAGTGGTGAATGATAGTGTTCTCTTTGATTCAGTGGTGAATGATAGTATTCTCTTTGATTCAGTGGTGAATGATAGTATTCTCTGTGATTCAGTGGGGAATGAAAGTATTCTCTTTGATTCAGTGGTGAATGATAGTGTTCTCTGTGATTCAGTGGTGAATGATAGTGTTCTCTTTGATTCAGTGGTGAATGATAGTATTCTCTTTGATTCAGTGGTGAATGATAGTATTCTCTGTGATTCAGTGGGGAATGAAAGTATTCTCTTTGATTCAGTGGTGAATGATAGTGTTCTCTTTGATTCAGTGGTGAATGATAGTATTCTCTTTGATTCAGTGGTGAATGATAGTATTCTCTTTGATTCAGTGGTGAATGATAGTATTCTCTGTGATTCAGTGGTGAATGATAGTGTTCTCTTTGATTCAGTGGTGAATGATAGTATTCTCTTTGATTCAGTGGTGAATGATAGTATTCTCTTTGATTCAGTGGTGAATGATAGTGTTCTCTTTGATTCAGTGGTGAATGATAGTATTCTCTTTGATTCAGTGGTGAATGATAGTATTCTCTTTGATTCAGTGGTGAATGATAGTATTCTCTTTGATTCAGTGGTGAATGATAGTATTCTCTTTGATTCAGTGGTGAATGATAGTAGTGTGCACAAGTTTCCTCCAAGGGTGGATAACATCTGCCTGTCAGTCGTTCTGTATTGGCCACCAGTAGGGCTGCACATGTTGGGGAATATTCAGAGGTGGAAACTTTCCGTGGGAATTAACGGGGAATATACGGGAATTAACGGAAATATATGCAAATGAATATTAACACCATTTAAATGTAATGTTTTTTGCATTGGATATATTTACCATATCATATGGAGACAGAAACATAAACCTTATACCTTATCATAAGTAGACATAATTACAAATGATTAAATCCTTCCAATAGAAGAAAAAAGTAAGTTTAGTTACGAATTGAACTTTAATTAAATGAGGTGACTCTTCACATGGGATAATTTCACTGAACAACAAAAGAAAGGGAATATTGAATATTGAATCCCCAATGATCCATCGCATTTCCCAAAAGCGTTTTCAACAAACATCTGTAAAATGATAGTCTAGAAACTAAAGCTTTGGTTGTTTTCCTCTCAGGCTTCCATGTCTTCTCCCTGGACCTCCTCAATGTCCACCTCTTGAACATCAGACTCTGAGGCCTCATCTTCACTGTCACTTTCCAACCTTGTTGAGGATGGCTCGTTGTCAGGCTCAAAAAGCCTCAAATTTGCCCACACATTTTTCAACCCTTGTATTGGTCAGCCTGTTGCGTGCTTTGGTGTGTGTGTTCCCAAACAAGGACCAGTTGCGCTCTGAGGCGGCTGATGTTGGTGGGATTTGGAGGATGATGGAGGCAACAGGGGAAAGAGCCTCAGATCCACAAAGTCCCTTCCACCAGGTGGCTGATGAGATATGTTTGCACGACTGCCACATTGTATCTCCATCCCAAAGCCCTTGCTTGGAAGTGTACTTCGCCAGACTGCAAAGAACCTTGCCCTCATCCAGGCCAAGGTGGCGAGACCCAGTAGTGATGACACCATAGGCCTTGTTGATCTCTGCACCAGACAGGATGCTCTTGCCAGCATACTTGGGGTCCAACATGTACGCTGCGTCTTCTATGGGCTTCAGGCAGAAATCTTCACACTTTTTGATGTATTTCAGAACTGCAGTTTCCACTGCTTGGAGCAACAGTGAAGTGGGCAGGGCAGTACGGACTTCTTCTCTTACATCTGCAAGCAGAGTCTGTACATCAGACAGGAGGGCATTGTCTCCCTCAATCTGTGCAATGGCTACTGCTATAGGTTTCAGGAGTTTCAGGCTGCTTACCACTCTCTCCCAAAATACATCATCCAGGAGGATCCTCTTGATGTGGCTGTCCATATCGGCAGACTGTGATATGGCCATTTCTTGGAGAGACTCCTTCCTCTACAGGAGACTGTCAAACATGATGACAACACCACCCCAACGGGTGTTGCTGGGCAGCTTCAATGTGGTGCTCTTATTCTTCTCACTTTGCATGGTGAGATAGACTGATTCTATAACTTGATGACCCTTCACACACCTACCCATTTCCTTGGCTCTCTTGTAAAGTGTATCCATTGTTTTCAGTGCCATGATGTCCTTGAGGAGCAGATTCAATGCATGAGCAGCACAGCCAATGGGTGTGATGTGAGGGTAAGACTCCTCCACTTTAGACCAAGCAGCCTTCATGTTCACAGCATTGTCTGTCACAAGTGCAAAAACCTGCTGTGGTCCAAGGTCATTGATGCAATGTTGAGACCGGTGAGTCTGTTGTCCCTTGTGTCTGTGCTCTTGTAGAATACTGGTTGAGGGGTGGAGTTGATGTAGTTCATTATTTCTTGCCCACGAACATTAGACCACCCATTAGAGATGATTGCAATACAGTCTGCTTTCTCTATGATTTGCTTGACCTTCACTTGAACTCTGTTGAACTCTGCATCCAGCAAATGAGTAGATGAAGCATGTCTGGAGGGGTGTATACTGGGCGGAGAACATTCAGAAATCTCTTCCTATACACATTGCCTGTGAGCATCAGAGGTGAAGCAGTTGCATACACAGCTCGAGCAAGACATTCATCAGTGTTATTCTGACTACGTTCCTCCATTGATTCAAAAAACCTTTGATTCCAGGAGGTCTGATTCATAATTTTCACCTCGATTAGAAGTAGAGGGACTTTTGTCAGAGGTTGCCGGTTGTGAGCGCTGAGGGAACTTTATGCTCTTGGTCAGATGATTCTGCATCTTTATTGCATTCTTCACATATGATTTGGCACAGTATTTGCAAATGTACACCGCTTTTCCTTCTACATTAGATGCAGTGAAACATCTCCACACATCAGATAGGCCCGTGGCATTTTCCTGTAAAGATTAGAATGGAAATATATATATATATACATATATATATATATATATGAAAAAAAAATCTAATTCCATGTACAGATAAATAGTTAAGCAGTGAGATTAAACAAATCCTTTGTCAGATAAATGTTTTAAAATGATACATGTATGTAAACAGGTGAATTATCACTCCTCAGTTAGCAGGCTCAACCAAGCTAAAACCCACATGGTAACTAGTAGAAATTGTTAAGTTAGAAATGATTTAAACACACTTTGCTGTTGGCTACTATTTACTAGTTAACAAAAAATCATGTATGTCTTATAAAATATATTCACCCCACCCAGTATTGTAATCAAAACTTACCAGAAAGCATGTAGTCCTTGGCTCAGACAGTGTAGTAGTGTGGGCTCAATAGCATCTCATTAGTCTGCAAGATCTTGAGAATCAGCTGTACATGTGATGGAAGAATGCACTGTGCATGCAGAGGGTTGCAATTCCATTGAATTGAGAATAGTTTAACCAAAATATGCCACAAGACCTAGAATTGCCCTACGTGTATCCCACAAAAAAAGGTTCACTGTTATAAGCTACATTTTTTGATGAATTTAAGAAAAATTCCCCAAATTCCCGGGCTTAACTTCCATGGAAAGTTTCCAACCCTTTGCAACCCTAGCCAACAGTGAGTTTGAATGAACCGTAGAGCCCCATTCACTTTAGCCAGCCTGGATGGATGGATGGATGGAGGGAGGGAGAGAGACAGAGAGGCTCTCTTTCTCTCTCACTCTTTCTCTTGCCCTCACTCTCTCTTGCCCTCTCCTCCTGCTCTTTGCTCTCTCTCTCTCTGTGTCTCTCTCTCTCTTTGTCTCTCTTTTTTTTCTCTCTCTCTCTCTGTTTCTCTCTCTGTTTCTCTCTCTCTCTGTTTCTCTGTTTCTCTCTCTGTTTCTCTGTTTCTCTCTCTGTTTCTCTCTCTCTATCTCTGTTTCTCTCTCTCTCTCTGTTTCTCTCTATTTCCCTCTCTATTTATGTCTCTCTCTCTGTTATTCTCTCTATTTCTCCCTCTCTCTATTTCTCCCTCTCTCAATTTCTCCCTCTCTCTATTTCTCTCTCTCTCTCTCTCTTTCAATTCAAAGGGCTTTATTGGTATGGGAAATATATGTTAACATTGCCAAAGTAAGTGAAGTAGATGATATACAAATGTGAAATAAACAATAAAAAAATAAAAGTTCCAAAAGAATAAAGACATTACAAATGTCATATTATGTATATATACGGTGTTGTAACAATGTGCAAATGGTTAAAGTACAAAAGGGAAATAAATAAACATAAATATGGGTTGTATTTACAATGGTGTTTGTTCTCCACTGGTTGACCTTTTCTTGTGGCAACAGGTCACAAATGTTGCTGCTGTGATGGCACACTGGTATTTCACCCAATAGATATGGGAGTTTATCAAAATTGGGTTTGTTTCCGAATTATTTTTGGATCTGTGTAATCTGAGGGAAATGTGTGCCTCTAATATGGTCATACATTTAGCAGGAGGTTAGGAAGTGCAGCTCAGTTTCCACCTCATTTTGTGGGCAGTGTGCACATAGCCTGTCTTCTCTTGAGAGCCAGGTCTGCCTACGGTGGCCTTTCTCAATAGCAAGGCTATGCTCACTGAGTCTGTACATAGTCAAAGCTTTCTTTAAGTTTTGGTCAGTCACAGTGGTCAGGTATTCTGCCACTGTGTACTCTCTGTGTACGGCCAAATAGCATTCTAGTTCGCTCTGTTTTTTGTTGTTAATTCTTTCTAATGTGTCAAGTAATTAATTATCGTTTTGTTTTCTCATGATTTGGTTGGGTCTAATTGTGCTGCTGTTCTGGGGCTCTGTTTGTATTTGTGAACAGAGCCCCAGGACCAGCTTGCTTAGGGGACTCTTCTCCAGGTTCATCTCTCTGTAAGTGATGGCATTGTTATGGAAGATAAGGGATTCGCTTCCTTTTAGGTGGTTGTAGAATTTAAAGTCTCTTTTCTGGATTTTTATAATTAGCGGGCATCGGCCTAATTCTACTCTGCATTCATTATTTTGTGTTTTACGTTGCACACGGAGGATATTTTTGCAGAATTCTGCATGCAGAGTCTCAATTTGGTGTTTGTCCCATTTTGTGAATTATTGGTTGGTGAGCGGACCCCAGACCTCACAACCTTAAAGGGCAATGGGTTCTATAACTGATTATTAAGTATTTTTAGCCAGATCCTAATTGGTATGTCGAATTTTATGTTCCTTTTGATAGCATAAAAGGCCCTTCTTGCCTTGTCTCTTAGATTGTTCACAGCTTTGTGGAAGTTACCTGTGGTGCTGATGTTCAGGCCGAGGTATGTATAGTATTTGTGTGCTCTAGGCCAACGGTGTCGATGGAATTTGTATTTGTGGTCCTGGCGACTGGACCTTTTTTGGAACACCATTATTTTTGTCTTAATGGGATTTACAGTCAGGGTCCAGGTCTGGCAGAATCTGTGCAGATGATCTAGGTGCTGCTGTAGGCCCTCCTTGGTTGGTGACAGAAGCACCAGATCATTCGTGAACAGTAGGCATTTGACCTCTGATTCTAGTAGGGAGAGGCTGGGTGCCGCAGACTTTTCTAGTGCCCTCGCCAATTCGTTGGCACATTCTCGCTATTTCTGTCTCTCTGTTTCTCTCTCTTTCTGTTTCTCTCTGTTTCTCTGTTTCTCTCTCTCTTTCTGTTTCTCTCTCTGCCTCTGTCTCGCTATTTCTGTCTCTCTCTCGGTCTATCTCTCTCGGTCTCTCTCTCTCTTTCTGTCTCTCTGTCTCTCTCGGTCTCTCTGTCTGTCTCCCCCTCTCTCTCTCTGTCTGTCTCCCTCTCTCCCTCTCTCTCTCTCTCTCTCTCTCTGTCCACTCTTTCCCTCCTTTGTCTTCCCCTGTATGCCTTATTTATATTTTCCCTCTGGAGATGGACACAGACATGAAGTATCAGGAACCGAGAGTGATGTGGGACTGATGATTGGAGGGACAAAAGAAGTCTTTGTTAGGGACCTCCATGACGATCGAGAGAGAGATGGAGGGATGGAGAGAGCGTGAAATTGCACGCGGCTGAAGTATCCAGCTGAAAAAAGACAGCACATCTCTTTTTGTTCTTTGCCCCACCCCCCTCTCTATCTCTCCCTCTCTGAGTCACAATTCTATTCTCCACAAAGACCCCCTTACATGGTGGCCTTTTAGTTCTTGCCCTGGCTAGGCTGAGACTGAGATTGAGCTCACGGAACTAGTGGTGATAGTTTCCAATAGATCTGTGTCCTGTTCTTTGTTCTGTGCTTGGTCTAGGAGGCTCATCTTGATTGTTCTCTGTTCTGGGCTCGTCTTGCTTGGTCTAGGAGGCTCATCTTGATTGTTCTCTGTTCTGAGCTCGTCTTGCTCGGTCTAGGAGGCTAAATCTTCATTGTTCTCTATTCTGAGCTTGTCTTGCTCGGTCTAGGAGGCTCATCTGGAATGTTCTGAGCTCGTCTTGCTCGGTCTACGAGGCTACATCTGGATTGTTCTCTGTTCTGGGCTCGTCTTGCTCGGTCTAGGAGGCTACATCTTGATTGTTCTATGTTCTGAGCTCGTCTTGCTCGGTCTAGGATGCTCATCTTGAATGTTCTGAGCTTGTCTTGCTCGGTCTAGGAGGCTACATCTTGATTGTTCTCTGTTCTGGGCTCGTCTTGCTCGGTCTAGGAGGCTACATCTTGATTGTTCTCTGTTCTGGGCTCGTCTTGCTCGGTCTAGGAGGCTACATCTTGATTGTTCTCTGTTCTGGGCTCATCTTGCTCGGGCTAGGAGGCTACATATTGATTGTTCTCTGTTCTGGGCTCGTCTTGCTCGGTCTAGGAGGCTACATCTTGATTGTTCTCTGTTCTGGGCTCGTCTTGCTCGGTCTAGGAGGCTACATCTTGATTGTTCTCTGTTCTGGGCTCGTCTTGCTCGGTCTAGGAGGCTACATATTGATTGTTCTCTGTTCTGGGCTCGTCTTGCTCGGTCTAGGATGCTACATCTTGATTGTTCTCTGTTCTGGGCTCAACTTGCTCGGGCTAGGGGGCTCATCTTGAATGTTCTGAGCTCGTATTGCTCGGTCTAGGAGGCTACAACTTGATTGTTCTCGTTTCTGTGCTCGTATTGCTCGGTCTAGGAGGCTACAACTTGATTGTTCTTGGTTCTGGGCTCCCCTCGTTCGGTTTAGGAGGCTACATCTAGATTGTTCTGTTTTTTGGTCTCGCCTCGCTCGATCTAAGACGCGACATCTTGATTTATCCTGGCTAAACCGTGGCCTGGCTGCCACAGCTGCACCACGATGAAAGCAGACAGGCTCTCAGGAGACACACATTTGTTCTGTCTCTGTCCATGCTTCTCTGTCATGCAGAGCCTCATTGACACTTCACGCAAGTTAAGTGCTAAGGTTCAGAGGTTCTGGTGCTCTGGAAAAACTATTTAGAGAGATTGGAGGGCTCAGAATCACAAACAGGAAACTCTACTGCCATTTGTCATGCAAAAAACAGAATGAATGCTACACGCTGAATAGTTGTGGCTAATTATTCATGTTTTGAAGTGTGAAACTAAATTGATATCGAGGCATATCTACATATCTACAATTTCTCTGTGCCCCCACTCACCAAATGATGTTGACCTGGCCACTGACTATGGATGGAGGTGGAAGCTGAATGTACATAGATAGGCCGACATCTGAATGTACATACATAGGCCGACATCTGATTACATCTCACTACATCTGATCTCAGTCTACATGTCAGTATTAAACGTGACATGATGGATATTTAATTGATGATTGTTTTGGGCCACCTGTACCTGTCGTGTCCCAGAATCACCATCTGTGTCCCAAATGGCACCCTATTCCCTACATCGCACACTACTTATGAACAATGTTCCCTCTACAGTGTGCGCGTGCAGCTCTCCGGGACTGCCTCGCTGAAGAAACATCACCCTACAGAGAGAAGCATGAGATTGAACTTCTCAACTTTCTAGAGCAGTGGTCACCAACCAGTCGATCTCCAAGGCCTTCTTTGTCGATCGTGAAAAATGTCTGAACCTCAGGTATTTTATTCATCTCAATCTGTTGGCAGTAGGTGCACCTGATGCAGCTGCCCTGCGCTGGGTAGTCCAACTGTTGCCATTTTGAACCATTTCATGTGTCTGGAGGTACTGTGCCTTCACAGTGGGCCCAGAGAGCAAATCAAGTGTACTATAAGCCTACCGCTGGCCAATCGGATGTCTCAGATGAACGTGTCTACAGTAACCTAGCAGGCATAAAAGAAAGCTCAGCAAAGTTGATACTGTGAGATTTCAAAGTGTTTAAAACCACAACTAGAGAGAGACTGTCAACGAATTCAGTAAAGAGCTGCTGTTTTTATGACTGAGTTCATGTTTAAGTTCTTACTCAGCACTGTCAACACTTTGTATTCAACACTTTGTATTCAACACTTTGTATTCAACACTTTTATAAGACATAAAACGTGTGTTCTCCCTACTTCCACACAGCGCTACAACAAGCACTGCAGCAGTAATGAATGAGTAGGAAAGTGTATCTTTAGGCTAGCGTTGATGTTATTATTACCGGCTTGGGTCTTTTTTAATATCGAGGAATATTTCACTTTCTCTGTTCAAAGGAGTAACAACATGAATTTGTGCATGAGGCAGAAATAATGCTGTGCGACTTGAGTTTGGCCATCAGCTGGAAGACCGTCACTTTTTGGTCAGTGTGAGTGGAGGAAATGGAGACTGGAGGGATGTTGACAGGTGGACCCTCGGTCTGCTGCTCTCTCCCTCCGCTGAGACTGAACATCAGATACAGGCACCATCAGCCCAGTAAAATAAAAAGGCCATTATTTAAATGTATACTCACTCAGCTATGCCTCAAAAGTAATACAGCAACGGATCTATTACCGGTGTGATCATACCTTTGAAAAATAATTGTATATAAATGGCCCGAACAATACATTGGCAGAGAAATTCAATCAAAGCCAATATATGGTGATAATGTATTGGGCCTATAGCTTACTGCACAAACCTAATTGCTACAGTACTGTTTATAATTGGTTAATGTTGCATAGACTTACGTTTTATAAGCCAAGTCCAAAAAAATCTGAGCAGTAGATCTCGGCTTGCATTTTGACTCAAAGTGATCTTGACTCAGAAAAGGTTGGTGATCACTGTTCTAGAGTTTTCCCTGTAAACACCATTAACATTTCCCTTTACTGAGGAAATTGTGACACGTAATATTAGCCACTTTCAATGCAACATACCGAAATACAACTAACTATGCAAGAGATGTTGTTGTAGGCAGAACGCGTCGGAGTAGGATTCTATTGAATTGACACGCACTGCTCAGCCCGTACTCTACACAGACTGTACTCTACACAGCCTGTACTCTACACAGCCTGTACTCTACACAGACTGTACTCTACACAGACTATACTCTACACAGACTGTACTCTACACAGACTGTACTCTACACAGACTGTACTCTACACAGACCGTACTCTACACAGACTGTACTCTACACAGACTGTACTCTACACAGACCGTACTCTACACAGACTGTACTCTACACAGACCGTACTCTACACAGACTGTACTCTACACAGACTGTACTCTACACAGACCGTACTCTACACAGACTGTACTCTACACAGACTGTACTCTACACAGACCGTACTCTACACAGACTGTACTCTACACAGACCGTACTCTACACAGACTGTACTCTACACAGACTGTACTCTACACAGACCGTACTCTACACACTGTACTCTACACAGACTATACTCTACACAGACCGTACTCTACACAAACCGTACTCTACACAGACTGTACTCTACACAGACTATACTCTACACAGACCGTACTCTACACAGACTGTACTCTACACAGACCGTACTCTACACAGACTGTACTCTACACAGACTGTACTCTACACAGACCGTACTCTACACAGACTGTACTCTACACAGACCGTACTCTACACAGACCGTACTCTACACAGACTGTACTCTACACAGACTGTACTCTACACAGACTGTACTCTACACAGACTATACTCTACACAGACTGTACTCTACACAGACTGTACTCTACACAGACTATACTCTACACAGACTGTACTCTACACAGACTGTACTCTACACAGACTATACTCTACACAGACTGTACTCTACACAGAATGTACTGCTCAGCCCGTACTCTACACAGACTGTACTCTACACAGACTGTACTCTACACAGACTGTACTCTACACAGACTATACTCTACACAGACTGTACTCTACACAGACTGTACTCTACACAGACTGTACTCTACACAGACTATACTCTACACAGACTGTACTCTACACAGACTATACTCTACACAGACTGTACTCTACACAGACTGTACTCTACACAGACTGTACTCTACACAGACTGTACTGCTCAGCCCGTACTCTACACAGACCGTACTCTACACAGACTGTACTCTACACAGACTATACTCTACACAGACTGTACTCTACACAGACTGTACTCTACACAGACTGTACTCTACACAGATTGTACTCTACACAGACTGTACTCTACACAGACTGCACTACTCAGCCTGTACTCTACACAGACTGTACTCTACACAGACTGCACTGCTCAGCCCGTACTCTACACAGACTGTACTCTACACAGAATGTACTCTACACAGACTGTACTCTACACAGACTGTACTCTATACAGACTGTACTCTACACAGACTGCACTACACACAGACTGCGCTCTACACATACTGTGCTCTACACAGACTGTACTCTACACAGACTGCACTACTCTGCCTGTACTCTACTTAGACTGTACTCTACACAGACCGTACTCTACACAGACTGCACTGTTCAGCCCATACTCTACACAGACTGCACTGCTCAGCCCGTACTCTACACAGACTGTACTCTACACAGACTGTACTCTACACAGACTGTACTCTACACAGACTGTACTCTACACAGACTGCACTACTCAGCCCGTACTCTACACAGACTGCACTACTCGGCCCGTACTCTACACAGACTGCACTACTCGGCCTGTACTCTACACAGACTGTACTCTACACAGACCGTACTCTACACAGACTGCACTACTCAGCCCGTACTCTACACAGACTGCACTACTCAGCCCGTACTCTACACAGACTGCACTACTCGGCCTGTACTCTACACAGACTGCACTACTCAGCCTGTACTCTACACAGACTGCACTACTCGGCCTGTACTCTACACAGACTGCACTACTCGGCCTGTACTCTACACAGACTGCACTACTCAGCCCGTACTCTACACAGACTGCACTACTCGGCCTGTACTCTACACAGACTGCACTACTCAGCCTGTACTCTACACAGACTGCACTACTCGGCCCGTACTCTACACAGACTGTACTCTACACAGACCGTACTCTACACAGACTGCACTACTCAGCCCGTACTCTACACAGACTGCACTACTCGGCCTGTACTCTACACAGACTGCACTACTCAGCCTGTACTCTACACAGACTGCACTACTCGGCCTGTACTCTACACAGACTGCACTGCTCGGCCCGTACTCTACACAGTCTGCACTACTCGGCCTGTACTCCACACAGTCTGCACTACTCAGCCTGTACTCTACACAGACTGCACTACTCAGCCTGTACTCTACACAGACTGCACTACTCGGCCTGTACTCTACACAGACTGCACTGCTCGGCCCGTACTCCACACAGTCTGCACTCCTCAGCCTGTACTCTACACAGTCTGCACTACTCAGCCCGTACTCTACACAGACTGCACTACTCAGCCCGTACTCTACACAGACTGCACTACTCAGCCCGTACTCTACACAGACTGCACTACTCAGCCTGTACTCTACACAGACTGTACTACTCAGCCTGTACTCCACACAGTCTGCACTACTCAGCCTGTACTCTACACAGACTGCACTACTCGGCCTGTACTCCACACAGTCTGCACTACTCAGCCTGTACTCTACACAGACTGCACTACTCAGCCTGTACTCTACACAGACTGCACTACTCAGCCTGTACTCTACACAGACTGCACTACTCAGCCCGTACTCTACACAGACTGCACTACTCAGCCTGTACTCTACACAGACTGCACTACTCGGCCTGTACTCTACACAGACTGCACTACTCGGCCTGTACTCCACACAGTCTGCACTACTCAGCCTGTACTCTACACAGACTGCACTACTCGGCCTGTACTCTACACAGACTGCACTACTCAGCCTGTACTCTACACAGACTGCACTACTCAGCCCGTACTCTACACAGACTGCACTACTCAGCCTGTACTCTACACAGACTGTACTACTCAGACTGTACTCTACACAGACTGCACTACTCAGCCCGTACTCTACACAGACTGCACTACTCAGCCTGTACTCTACACAGACTGCACTGCTCGGCCCGTACTCTACACAGTCTGCACTACTCGGCCTGTACTCCACACAGTCTGCACTACTCATCCCGTACTCTACACAGTCTGCACTACTCATCCCGTACTCCACACAGTCTGCACTACTCAGCCCGTACTCCTCACAGACCATTGTGGCATAAACAATCTGAGCTGCAGTAGGCCTATATGCAAATAGACCATTGGCATTTTTGGATCTGTGCCATTTACTTTAAACTGGACTGTTTTTACAGCATGGGCGGTCATGAGTAGTTGTGCTTGTTTTGAGATCAAAGCAAGTTTGCGGACGACACAACAGTGGTAGGCTTGATTACCAACAATGACGAGACGGCCTACAGGGAGGAGGTGAGGGCCCTCGGAGTGAAGTGTCAGGAAAATAACCTCACATTCAACGTCAACAAAACTAAGGAGATGATTGTGGACTTCAGGAAACAGCAGAGGGAACACCCCCCTATCCACATCGATGGAACAGTAGTGGAGAGGGTAGTAAGTTTTAAGTTCCTTGGCGTACACATCACAGACAAACTGAATTGGTCCACCCACACAGACAGCACCGTGAAGAAGGCGCAGCAGCGCCTCTTCAACCTCAGGAGGCTGAAGAAATTCGGCTTGTCACCAAAAGCACTCACAAACTTCTACAGATGCACAATCGAGAGCATCCTGTCGGGCTGTATCACAGCCTGGTACGGCAACTGCTCCGCCCACAACCATAAGGCTCTCCAGAGGGTAGTGAGGTCTGCACAACGCATCACTGGGGGCAAACTACCTGCCCTCCAGGACACCTACACCACCCGATGTCACAAGAAGGCCATAAAGATCATCAAGGACAACAACCACCCGAGCCACTGCCTGTTCACCCCGCTATCATCCAGAAGGCGAGGTCAGTACAGGTGCATCAAAGCAGGGACCGAGAGACTGAAAAACAGCTTCTATCTCAAGGCCATCAGACTGTTAAACAGCCACCACTAACATTGAGTGGCTGCTGCCAACACAATGACTCAACTCCAGCCACTTTAATAATGGGAATTGATGGGAATTGATGTAAAATATATCACTAGCCACTTTAAACAATGCTACTTAATATAATGTTTACATACCCTACATTATTTATCTCATATACACTGCTCAAAAAAAATAAAGGGAACACTTAAACAACACAATGTAACTCCAAGTCAATCACACTTCTGTGAAATCAAACTGTCCACTTAGGAAGCAACACTGATTGACAATAAATTTCACATGCTGTTGTGCAAATGGAATAGACAACAGGTAGAAATTATAGACATTTAGCAAGACACCTCCAATAAAGGAGTGGTTCTACAGGTGGGGACCACAGACCACTTCTCAGTTCCTATGCTTCCTGGCTGATGTTTTGGTCACTTTTGAATGCTGCCGGTGCTTTGACTCTAGTGGTAGCATGAGACGGAGTCTTCAACTCACACAATTGGCTCAGGTAGTGCAGCTCATCCAGGATGGCACATCAATGCGAGATATGGCAAGAAGGTTTGCTGTGTCTGTCAGCGTAGTGTCCAGAGCATGGAGGCGATACCAGGAGACAGGCCAGTACATCAGGAGACGTGGAGGAGGCCGTAGGAGGGCAACAACCCAGCAGCAGGACCGCTACCTCCGCCTTTGTGCAAGGAGGACCACTGCCAGAGCCCTGCACAGCAGGCCACAAATGTGCATGTATCTGCTCAAACGGTCAGAAACAGACTCCATGAAGGTGGTATGAGAGTCCGACGTCAACAGGTGGGGGTTGTGCTTACAGCCAAACACCGTGCAGGACGTTTGGCATTTACCAGAGAACACCAAGATTGGCAAATTCGCCACTGGCGCCCTGTGCTCTTCACAGATGAAAGCAGGTTCACACTGAGCACATGTGACAAGACGTGACAGAGTCTGGAGACGCCGTGGAGAACGTTCTGCTGCCTGCAACATCCTCCAGCATGACCGGTTTGGCGGTGGGTCAGTCATGGTGTGGGGTGGCATTTCTTTGGGGGGCCGCACAGCCCTCCATGTGCTCGCCAGAGGTAGCCTGACTGCCATTAGGTACCAAGATGAGATCCTCAGACCCCTTGTGAGACCATATGCTGGTGTGGTTGGCCCTGGGTTCCTCCTACTGCAATACAATGCTAGACCTCATGTGGCTGGAGTGTGTCAGCAGTTCCTGCAAGAGGAAGGCATTGATGCTATGGACTGGCCCGCCCGTTCCCCAGACCTGAATCCAATTGAGCACATCTGGGACATCATGTCTCGCTCCATCCACCACAGACTGTCCAGAAGTTGGCGGATGCTTTAGTCCACCTCATCAAGAGCATGCCCAGGCATTGTAGGGAGGTCATACAGGCACGTGGAGGCCACACACACTACTGAGCCTCATTTTGACTTGTTTTAAGGACATTACATCAAAGTTGGATCAGCCTGTAGTGTGGTTTTCCACTTTGATTTTGAGTGTGACTCCAAATCCAGACCTCCATGTGTTGATAAATTTGATTTCCATTGATAACTTTTGTGTGATTTTGTTGTCAGCACATTCAACTATGTAAAGAAAAAAGTATTTAATAAGAATGTTTTATTCATTCAGATCTAGGATGTGTTATTTTAGTGTTCCCTTTATTTTTTTGAGCAGTGTATATACGTATATACTGTACTCTATATCATCTACTGCATCTTTATGTAATACATGTATCACTAGCCACTTTAAACTATGCCACTGTGTTTACATACTCATCTCATATGTACAGTGCCTTGCGAAAGTATTCGGCCCCCTTGAGCTTTGCCACATTTCGGGCTTCAAACATAAAGATATAAAACTGTATTTATATATACTATTCTATATACTGTAAAACTGTATATAGAACCAACAACAAGTGGGACACAATCATGAAGTGGAACGACATTTATTGGATATTTCAAACTTTTTTAACAAATCAAAAACTGAAAAATTGGGTGTGCAAAATTATTCAGCCCCCTTAAGTTAATACTTTGTAGCGCTACCTTTTGCTGCGATTACAGCTGTAAGTCGCTTGGGGTATGTCTCTATCAGTTTTGCACATTGAGAGACTGAAATTTTTTCCCATTCCTCCTTGCAAAACAGCTCGCTCAGTGAGGTTGGATGGAGAGCATTTGTGAACAGCAGTTTTCAGTTCTTTCCACAGATTCTCGATTGGATTCAGGTCTGGACTTTGACTTGGCCATTCTAACACCTGGATATGTTTATTTTTGAACCATTCCATTGTAGATTTTGCTTTATGTTTTGGATCATTGTCTTGTTGGAAGACAAATCTCCGTCCCAGTCTCAGGTCTTTTGCAGACTCCATCAGGTTTTCTTCCAGAATGGTCCTGTATTTGGCTCCATCCATCTTCCCATCAATTTTATTATTTATCAATCAATTTTAACCATCTTCCCTGTCCCTGCTGAAGAAAAGCAGGCCCAAACCATGATGCTGCCACCACCATGTTTGAGAGTTGGGATGGTGTGTTCAGTGTGATGGGCTGTGTTACTTTTACGCCAAACATAACGTTTTGCATTGTTGCCAAAAAGTTCAATTTGGTTTCATCTGACCAGAGCACATTCTTCCACATGTTTGGTGTGTCTCCCAGGTGGCTTGTGGCAAACTTTAAACGACACTTTTTATGGATATCTTTAAGAAATGGCTTTCTTCTTGCCACTCTTCCATAAAGGCCAGATTTGTGCAATATACGACTGATTGTTGTCCTATGGACAGAGTCTCCCACCTCAGCTGTAGATCTCTGCAGTTCATCCAGAGTGATCATGGGCCTCTTGGCTGCATCTCTGATCAGTCTTCTCCTTGTATGAGCTGAAAGTTTAGAGGGACGGCCAGGTCTTGGTAGATTTGCAGTGGTCTGATACTCCTTCCATTTCAATATTATCGCTTGCACAGTGCTCCTTGGGATGTTTAAAGCTTGGGAAATCTTTTTGTATCCAAATCCGGCTTTAAAATTCTTCACAACAGTATCTTGGACCTGCCTGGTGTGTTCCTTGTTCTTCATGATGCTCTCTGCGCCTTTAACGGACCTCTGAGACTATCACAGTGCAGGTGCATTTATACGGAGACTTGATTACACACAGGTGGATTGTATTTATCATCATTAGTCATTTAGGTCAACATTGGATCATTCAGAGATCCTCACTGAACTTCTGGAGAGAGTTTGCTGCACTGAAAGTAAAGGGGCTGAATAATTTTGCACGCCCAATTTTTCAGTTTTTGATTTGTTAAAAAAGTTTGAAATATCCAATAAATGTCGTTCCACTTCATGATTGTGTCCCACTTGTTGTTGATTCTTCACAAAAAAAATACAGTTTTATAGCTTTATGTTTGAAGCCTGAAATGTGGCAAAAGGTCGCAAAGTTCAAGGGGGCCGAATAATTTCGCAAGGCACTGTATATACTGTACTCGATACCATCTACTGCATCTTGCCTATGCCGCTCTGTACCATCACTCATTCATATATCTTTATGTACATATTCTTTATCCCTTTACACTTGTGTGTATAAGGTAGTAGTTTGGAATTGTTAGCTAGATTACTCGTTGGTTATTACTGCATTGTCGGAACTAGAAGCACAAGCATTTCACTACACTCGCATTAACATCTGCTAACCATGTGTATGTAACAAATACATTTGATTTGATTTGTAGCCACGTGTGCACATTTTGTTCATATCCTTTGCTATTTAATGAGTTAAAAGCCCAGTTATAGACCATATAGTCAGGTAAAGAGATTAAATGTTTTTGTCTTAAAGGGGCGGTGTTGTATTATGAGACAGGCTTGAATGAGCTAAGAAGCCCATAGGCAGACAGTAGCATTTGTCTGATTCTCTGTAATAATGGTATGGGAATAATATTTGTTTCTTGAATCAAACCACACAACAACATGTTTAGTCACTTTGTCTGAAGGACAAGTGGATTAACAGGTTAATGTCAAGTCCTGCATGTTTTTTTAAGTCTCATGGAATGCAGGTCTACATTGAACACCACACATTGGCTGCTGCTTTAGGCTGAATGATAGAACAGCTATTTCCATGTTAAAATGTGATGGGATGCATTTTCTCCATTGTTGTTGATGGTAGGCCGCTCTGGTAGTTTTGCGCCCAGAAGACCTGAAATTTGCTCAGTGTTGAAATAAATTAGAGGGAACATTGCTCATGACCAGATCCCTATTGGCATTGGTCTAAAGTAGTGCACTATATAGTGAATAGGGTGCCTAGTTCTCGTCTAAAGTAGTGTAGGGAATAGGGTGCTGAGCACTGGTCTAAAGTAGTGCACTATATAGTGAATAGGATGCCATTTAGGATGCAGATATAGATAGATATACAATATATGTCCTGGTCATTGTCAGACGATGTGGGGCTTTCTGAGTATCGACTGCTGTGGCCTTACCTGGCCTGGTGGCTGGCGCCGTGTGCTCAGACTGAGGCTGGGACAAACATGTGTGCACACACACACACACACCTCATTCAGACAGACAGACAGGCGTCCGGTGTGTTCTTTACACAGTCACACCACAGACAGTGTTAGACAGCCACAGAGACCAAGTAGCTCATGAAGGGGGTTATATGTTGATATACTGTATCAGCTATTGCTTAGTTGTAGTTATTCTCCATGTTGTTGTGGTGACATGTATAAAGGGAGCTCCAGAGATACTGGGACAGTGAATTGTTGGCTCTGTAGTCCAGCGCGTTTGAGTTGAAATGATATAATGACTATGAGGTTAAAATGCAGACTGACCGTTTTAATTTGAGGGTGTTTTCTTCCATATCGGGTGAACTGTTTAGAAATGACAGAACTATTTGTACATAGTCCCCCAATTTTAGGGGACCAAGACTATTGGGACAATTTCACTTAATGTGTATTAAAGTAGTAAAAATGTAAGTATTTAGAAATTAATGGTAAATAATTGATTGTGTAATTTTGGAGTCACTTTTATTGTAAATAAGAATAGCATAGGTTTCTAAACACGTTTACGTTAATGTGGATGCTGCCATGATTAAGGATAACCTTGAATGAATCTTGAATAAATCGTGAATGATGAGTGAGAAAGTTAGAGATGCACAAATATCATACCCCCTCTCAAAAAATTGCTTTAAGACAAATTTAGAAAAAACATAGATATGAACTTGCATAAGTATTCAGACCCTTTACTCAGTACTTTGTTGAAGCACCTTTGGCAGCGATTACAGCCTCATCTTCTTGGGTATGACGCTACAAGCTTGGCACACCTGTATTTGGGATGTTTATCTCATTCTTCTCTGCAGATCCTCTCAAGCTCTGTCAGGTTGAATGGGGAGCGTTGCTGCACAGTTATTTTCAGGTCTCTCCAGAGATGTTAGATCGGCTTCAATTCCGGGCTTTAGCTGGCCACTCGAGGACATTGTGACTTGTCCCAAAGCTACTCCTGCGTTGTCTTTGCTGTGTGCTTAGGGATATTGTCCTGTTGGAAGGTGAACCTTCACCCCAGTCTGAGGTACTGAGAGCTCTGGAGCAGGTTTTCATCAACGATCTCTCTGTACTTCGTTCTGATCATCTTTGCCTCCATCCTGACTAGTATCCCAGTCCCTGCCTCTGAAAAACAGTCCCATAGTATGTTGCTGCCACCGTCAAGCTTCACCGTAGGGATGACATTAGCCAGGTGATGAGCGGTGCCTGGTTTCCTCCAGACGTGACGCTTGGCATTCAGGCCAAAGAGTTCAATCTGGGTTTCATCAGACCAGAGAATCTTGTTCTTCATGGTCTGAGAGTCTTTAGGTGCCTTTTGGCAAACTCCAAGTGGACTGTCATGTCCCTTTTTACTGAGGAGTGGCTTCCGTCTGGCCACTCTACCATAAAGGCCTGATTGGTGGAGTGCTGCAGAGATGGTTGTCCTTCTGGAAGGTTCTCCCATCTCCACAGAGGAACTCTGGAGCTCTGTCAGAGTGACCATCGGGTTCTTGGTCACCTACCTGACCAAGGCCCTTCTCCCCTGATTGCTCAGTTTGGCCGGGAAGCCAGCTCTAGGAAGAGTCTTGGTGGTTCCAAACTACTTCCATTTTGGAATGATGGAGGCCACTGTGTTCTTGGGGATCTTCAATGCTGCAGACATTTTTTGGTACCCTTCCCTAGATCTGTGCCTCGACACAATCCGGAGCTCTATGGACAATTCCTTAGAACTCATGGCTTGGTTTTTGCTCTGACATGCATTGTCAACTGTGAGACCTTATAAAGACAGGTGTGTGCCTTTCCAAAACATGTCCAATCAATTGAATTTACCACAGGTGGACTCCAATCACGTTGTAGAAACACCTCAAGGATGAACAATAGAAGCAGGATGCATCTGAGCTCAATTTCGAGTCTCCTAGCAAAGCGTCTGAATACTCTGGTAAATAAGGTATTTCTGGTTTTCATTTTTTTAAATACATTTGCAAACATTTCTAGAAACCTGTTTTTGCTTTGTCATTATGGGGGATTTTTAAAGATTCTATCCATTTTAGAACAAGGCTGTAATGTAACAAAACATGTAAAAAGGGAAGGGGACTGAATACTTACTGAATGCACTGTATATTTAGATCGATAATATGAATGTATTCATCTTAACCCTGATTCTGTACAGCCCTTTTCTAACACTCACTTACTCATGTTGCAGTGGCTGGTGTATATGGTAGTAACAGTCACTTACTCATGTTGCAGTGGCTGGTGTATATGGTAGTAACAGTCACTTACTCATGTTGCAGTGGCTGGTGTATATGGTAGTAACAGTCACTTACTCATGTTGCAGTGGCTGGTGTATATGGTAGTAACAGTCACTTACTCATGTTGCAGTGGCTGGTGTATATGGTAGTAACAGTCACTTACTCATGTTGCAGTGGCTGGTGTATATGGTAGTAACAGTCACTTACTCATGTTGCAGTGGCTGGTGTATATGGTAGTAACAGTCACGTACTCATGTTGCAGTGGCTGGTGTATATGGTAGTAACAGTCACTTACTCATGTTGCAGTGGCTGGTGTATATGGTAGTAACTGTCACTTACTCATGTTGCAGTGGCTGGTGTATATGGTAGTAACAGTCACTTACTCATGTTGCAGTGGCTGGTGTATATGGTAGTAACAGTCACTTACTCATGTTGCAGTGGCTGGTGTATATGGTAGTAACAGTCACTTACTCATGTTGCAGTGGCTGGTGTATATGGTAGTAACAGTCACTTACTCATGTTGCAGTGGCTGGTGTATATGGTAGTAACAGTCACTTACTCATGTTGCAGTGGCTGGTGTATATGGTAGTAACAGTCACTTACTCATGTTGTAGTGGCTGGTGTATATGGCAGTAACAGTCATTTACTCATGTTGCAGTGGCTGGTGTATATGGTAGTAACAGTCACGTACTCATGTTGCAGTGGCTGGTGTATATGGTAGTAACAGTCACTTACTCATGTTGCAGTGGCTGGTGTATATGGTACTAACAGTCACTTACTCATGTTGCAGTGGCTGGTGTATATGGTAGTAACAGTCACTTACTCATGTTGCAGTGGCTGGTGTATATGGCAGTAACAGTCATTTACTCATGTTGCAGTGGCTGGTGTATATGGTAGTAACAGTCACGTACTCATGTTGCAGTGGCTGGTGTATATGGTAGTAACAGTCACTTACTCATGTTGCAGTGGCTGGTGTATATGGTAGTAACAGTCACTTACTCATGTTGCAATGGCTGGTCTATATGGCAGTAACAGTCACTTACTCATGTTGTAGTGGCTGGTGTATATGGCAGTAACAGTCACTACACACTTATTGGGTCCAGTAATAGGAACTCATTGACATTTCCATGGTAGTCCGTCGTAGTACTTTAGTACATCTAGTCTATATGCTGTGTGTCTGTTTAGACCTGGTGCTGCTGCTAGTGGAAACCTGTTTCTGTGGCATTAGCATGTTGTGTAGCCAATAGGGCTGTCCCCAACCCCCCCCAAAATGTTATGTTCTTTCGATTGGTTGACACATCCCATGTGTTTTAATCAAATCAACTATATGCACTGAGCTTGTCTGATGCTTTAAGCGAACTGTTTGATTAAATAATTAAGACACATAAATGACTAGAGTGAGTCCGACCACAATTGATTTGATTGTGCCAGGCCTGGTTCAGACTTGCTGTGCTGTGTGTTAAAAAACAAGACATCCAGTAACTGTTGTCTCTCTCTTCTCCCTGCTGCAGCGACCACCACAAAACATCAACAGTGTGTGCTGTCCGTGTTGCTGAAATTGCAACATTAATTACAGTAGTTTCTGACTGAAAAGTTGTCTTACTGAAATCCCTAATTTGTTTAGGAAAACATTCCCTTTGCTCTATATATGTGACACATATATGCATCTCATGCACATGACCAAGGGGGCCTGACCTATTGCATGTCATAATCACATCAATAAATAGGTTATAACAAACTCTGAACGCCGCAACACATGTTACAAACTGGAAATGGGAGAATGTTTACTGGTTGCTCAGGAGGTAAAGGAGAAGTTGGTTGTGGAAAATAGTTCAGATCAAGAAAAATAAAGGTAAGGAGAAAACACTGTGTGCATATTATGTTATTATTATTATTATGTGCCAAACAGGTGCTGTTAGATTAATGTCATTTTTCTGACCGTTTGGAACAATGTAAACAACACAAAATCAATTATTAGCGTACCAGAGAGTCTGTTGTAATGTTTTATTTTGTGTGAAGCCTTTATTACAGCAAAGACTAAAACAGTCGCATTCAATCGTGAATTAAATTTTCGAAATCGAATGGTTTAGACCTAGTGGTTAGAGCGGCAGGGTAGCCTAGTGGTTAGAGTGTTGGACAAGTAACCGGAACGTTGCAAGTTCAAACCCCCGAGCTGACAAGGTACAAATCTGTCATTCTGCCCCTGAACAGGCAGTTAACTCACTGTTCCTAGGCTGTCATTGAAAATAAGAATTTGTTCTTAACTGACTTGCCTAGTTAAATAAAGGTAAAATTGAAATTAAATTTATTGTTTGCGCTAATTATGCCATAATTACAACTTATCCCTCAACGTAACCAAGACTAAGGAGATTATTGTTGTCACGGACGTCGTCGTGGAAATGACCGGACCAAGGTACAGTGTGGTGAGCGTACATTATACTTTTATTTAGAATGTCGCCAACAAAACAAGAAATAACAAACGACCGTGAAGCTACATAGTGCTCGCAGGCCACTACACATAGACAACTACCCACAATAACAGGTGGGAAAAAGGCCTGCCTAAGTATGATCCCCAATCAGAGACAACGATAGACAGCTGCCTCTGATTGGGAACCACACTCAGCCAGAAATAAAGAACATAGAATGCCCACTCAAATCACACCCTGACCAAACCAAATAGATACATAAAAAGGCTCTCTAAGGTCAGGGCGTGACAATTGTGGACTACCTTAAAAGGAGCACCGGGCACTCCCCCATTCTCTTCGACGGGGCTTTAGTGGAGCAGGTTAAGAGCTTCAAGTTCCTTGGTGTCCACATCAACAACAAACTAGAATGGTCCAAACACACCAAGACAGTCGTGAAGAGGGCACGACAAAACCTATTCCCCCTCAGAAGACTGAAAGATTTGGCATGGGTCCTCAGATCCTCAAAAGGTTCTACAGCTGTACCATCGTTGCATCACTGCCTGGTATGGCAATTGCTCGGCCTCTGACCGCAAGGCACTACGGAGGGTAGTGCGTACGGCCCAGTACATCACTGGGGCTACGCTTCCTGCCATCCAGGAACTCTACACCAGGCGGTGTCAGAGGAAGGCCCTAAGAATTGTCAAATACCCCAGCCACCGCAGTCATAGACTGTTCTCTCTACTACCGCATGGCAAGCAGTACCGGAGTTCAAAGTCTAGGACAAAAAGGCCTCTCAACAGTTTTTACCCCCAAGCCATAAGACTCCTGAACAGGTAATACATACTACCTCAATTGGGCCGACCAACCAGTGCCACATTGGCCAACTGGGCTATCTTCATTGTGTCCTGCCACCCACCAAACCCTCTTTTTACGCTACTGCTACTCTCTGTTCATCATATATGCAATCACTTTAACCATATCAAATGTACATAAACTACCTCAATCAGCCTGACTAAGCGGTGTCTGTATGCAGCCTCGCAAATGTATATAGCCTGTCTTTTTACTGTTGTTTTATTTCTTTACTTACCTATTGTTCACCTAACACCTTTTTTGGTTAGAGCCTGTCAGTAAGCATTTCACTGTAAGGTCTACTACACCTGTTGTACTCGGCCACGTGACAAATAAACTTTGATTTGATTATTCAATGGTTGCTTTATTTAATTTTAAAACTAAAATGTTTGATTGCATTTCAAATCATGAATGACTCGTATACTGTGTGATGACATTAATGAATTAGTGATAGAATGATACAGTAGCCTATATAAGTATTGAAATATAGTCCTAAGTAAGTTACGGTGTTAAGACTAAACAGGCCTACAGATCGATGGTGGTTATACAAGGCTGCTATACCCTGCCTACTAATGATGATGACTTATTATTATAATAATGATGATAATAATAATAATCATAATAGTAATAAGAACGAGATAATGGGAAAAGGGAGGGTTATTATTATATATGTAATTTTCCTGACAATTTGAAACAGTGTAAACAAGACTAAATAAATTATAAATCATTTTTATTTTTTACATTTATTTCATCTTTATTTAACCAGGAAGGGCACATTGAGATTTGAAATCTATTTTTCAAGAGCGTCCCAGCCAAGATAGGCAACACCAAGTCATTACACAATTACAGACCGACAACATGTGAAAAACCACAAGTAATCTCATAAAAACCATAGAATTCACAAGAGTATAACAAATCATAAAACAGCAAATTAAAAACATTGACAAGTCAAGGAATCAGTCTCAAAATCCTTCATCTTTGATTTAAAAACACCAAGTTCTTCCAGTTTAAAAGTATTTTGTATGTAAAAATGTCAGTCTCTCGATGTGCAAAACTGATAGAGACAAACCCCAAGCGACTTACAGCTGTAATCGCAGCAAAAGGTGGCGCTACAAAGTATTAACTTAATTTTTCAGTTTTTGATTTGTTAAAAAAGTTTGAAATATCCAATAAATGTCGTTCCACTTCATGATTGTGTCCCACTTGATTCTTCACAAAAAATACAGTTTTATATCTTTATGTTTGAAGCCTGAAATGTGGCAAAAGGTCGCAAAGTTCAAGGGGGCCGAATACTTTCGCAAGGCACTGTATACAGTACCTGTCAAAGGTTTGGGCACCTACTCATCACAGGGTTTATCTTTATTTTTACTATTTTCTACTTTGTTGAATAATATAGAAGACATCAAAACTATTAAATAACACATGGACTCATGTAGTAACCAGAAAAGTGGTAAACAAATCAAAATATATATTATAGCCACCCTTTTGCCTTGACAGCTTTGCACACCCTTGGCATTCTCTCAGCCAGCTTCATGAGGTAGTCATCTGGAAGGCATTTCAATTAACAGGTGTACCTTGTTAAAAGTTCATTTGTGGTATTTCTTTCCTTAATGCGTTTGAGCCAATCAGTTGTGTTGTGACAAGGTAGGGGTGGTATACAGAAGATAGAACTATTTGGTAAAATACCAAGTCCATATTATGGCAAGAACAGCTCAAATAAGCAAAGAGAAACAACAGTCCATCATTACTTCTTTAGCATACTGGTTATTGTTTGACATTTCTGATGACTGACGTGCCCAAGGTAAACTACCTGTTACTCATGCCCAGAAGCTAGGATATGCATATAATTAGTAGCATTGGATACAAAACACTCTGAAGTTTCTAAAACTGAAGTTCCTAAAATAATGTCTGTGAGTATAACAGAACTGATATGGCAGGTGAAAACCTGAGAAAAATCGGTCTGGATTTTTTTTTTTGAGGTCACAGGCCATTTCAATGCTAGCCTATGGGATATACAAAATAATCCCTCCCAGATTGCAGTTCCTATGGCTTCCACTAGATGTCAACAGTCTTTAGAAATTGTTTCAGACTTGTTTTTTTTAAATTAGCAAGTAGTTGTAGTTTTTCCAAGGTGTCTCTCATTAGAAAAGTAGTCTTGTTGGCGCATGAATGAGGTGCGCGCACTTCGTTATTTACCTTCCCTATTGAACATACTATTCTCCGTCTTAAATATTATAATTTATTTAGATTTTGAGGTACCTGAGGATTAATTAGAAACATCGTTTGACTTGTTTGGACGAACTTTACCGGTAACTTTTTGGATTTGTTTGTATGCATGTTGAACGAGTGGATTACTGAGATCATTGGCGCAAACTAACTGACTTTTTTCAATATAAAGAAGTACTTTATCAAACAAAACAACCATTCATTGTGTAGCTGGGACCCTTGGGATTGCAAACAGAGGAAGATCTTCAAAGGTAAGTGATTTATTTAATCGCTATTTGTGATTTTGTGACGCCTGTGCTGGTTGAAAAAGTATTTTGATGTGGGGCTCTGTTCTTAGATAATTGCATGGTTTCGTTCGCCATAAAGCCTTTTTGAAATCAGACAACGCTGTTGGATTAACAAGATGTGTATGACACTTGTATTTTCATGGATATTACGATTTTGTATTTTGAATTTCACCGGATGTTGTCGTAGGTGTCCTGCTAGCGGTTCATGCGCCCTAATTAAGACATGAAGGTCAGTCAATGCAGAAAATGTCAAGAACTTTGAAAGTTTTTTCAAGTGCAGTCGCAAAAAGCATCAAGCGCTATGATGAAGCTGGCTCTCATGAGGACCGCCACAGGAAAGGAAGACCCAGAGTTTCCTCTGCTGCAGAGGATAAGTTCATTAGAGTTAACTGCACCTCAGATTGCAGCCCAAATAAATGTTTCACAGAGTTCAAGTAACAGACACATCTCAACATCAACTGTCCAGAGGAGACTGTGTAAATCAGGCCTTCATGGTTGAATTTCTGCAAAGAAATAACTACTTAAGGACCCCAATAAGAAGAAGAGACTTGTTTCGGCCAAGAAACACGAGCAATGGACATTAGAACATTGGAAATCTGTCCTTTGGTCTGATGAGTCCAAATGTGAGATTTTTGGTTCCAACCGCCATGTCTTTGTGAGATGCAGAGTAGGTGAACGGAAGATCTCTGCATGTGTGGTTCCCACCATGAAGCATGGAGGAGGAGGTGTGGGTGTGTTTTGCTGGTGACACTGTCAGTTATTTATTTAGAAGTCTAGGCACACTTAACCAGCATGACTACCAGTGCATTCTGCAGCAATAGACCATCCCATCTGATTTGCGCTTAGTGCGACTGTTGTTTGTTTTTCAACAGGACAATAACCCAACACTCCTCCAGGCTGTGTTGGTTTGGGATGAGTTGGACTGCAGAGTGAAGGAAAATCAAGTGCTCAGCATATGTGGGAACTCCTTCAAGACTGTTGGTAAAGCATTCCAGGTGAAGCTGGTTGAGAGAATGCCAAGTTTGCAAAGCTATCATTAAGGCAAAGGGTGGCTACTTTGAAGAATTTAAAATATGAAATATATTTTGATTTGTTTAACACTTTGTTTGGTTACTACATGATTCCATATGTGTTATTTCATAGTTTTGATGTCTTCACTATTATTCTACAATGTAGAAAATAGTAAAAATAAAGAAAAACCCTTGAATGAGAAGGTGTGTCCAAACTTTTGACAGGTACTGTATGAGGATGATTTATAAAGCCAGGCACATTTAATAGTTAGGTTATTGATTCTAGACCTAATTAAGTTGGGATTTTCTCTCTCCTGACTTTTTTCAGACAATTAAGGTAAGGGCTGTTTTCTCCTCCTCATTCTGCTGCTGCCTCCACTGACTTGTTCTCAAAACCAATATGCTAACTGTGCTCTTATGCACATATCAACATGGTCTAGGAAAAGGCTCCAATTCAACAGCGCACCGATGTGTTTCAGAACTGTGGACAGCGAACTTCATCCAACATTGGAGAAAACGCATTTGTTATAAAATATATATCTATTTTTTTGTGTTGCACCTTTGTTCTTACATAATATATCCATATACAATGTCATTTCTTAGTGATGCACTGTGCCATCCCAACGTTCTCCACAGTGGATCAGTCCACTCAGAGAGTCACTCAGACAGTCACGAATCAGACAGGTCTTGTACACTGTGATTTTAATATTTTTTTGCTACTGCTCGACTAAAGAAGTCTCGGTTGACCAACAGCCTATTGACCGAACAGTCGACCAGTCGACTAAATGGGGTCAGCCCTAGTAGTCAGTCAACTCAACTCACTGTCTGCAGGTGGAAACACAACATACTGCTCTTCCTGGTGCAAAGTAACTTGTGTTGAAATATGATTTTAAAATCATATCGAATGCTTTAGCTGAGCTGTATTGCGATTGCCTGTTGAACAAGGAACCAAAAAGTCCCAAAAGTGCAAACTCTGCCCACTTGGCACTCCAGGCAGGCTAAAGCAAACGCTCAGCCGTATCGAATACTTTGTTAACCCAGTTCTTCACACCAGTGGTGAACAAGATCCCAATCAATGAGTTGTCACAGTCTAGCAGTTTCCATAATGCATTTAGGGCAGAATGTTTTCCTTATGTAACAAACCGCTTGGCAACCAACCACCAGCCATCACCACACACTCTACCTTAACCTTAGACTGATTAGCCACCCTTTCTGCTTGGAAAATAGCACGTCACCTCTGCGTATATTGCTCACACTCTGAGGTAATAGTGTTAGGGAGCCAATGAATTAGAATGAGTTGAACGGGGACCCATTCAAATCAATGATGCCATAATGGGTGGACCGGCACATCTATTCATTCTAATTGTATGAGGTAGACCGGTCTGTGACGCGTGCCCCACTGACATTTACTCCAGTCAGAGGGAATGAGGGCAGCCTTACAGAGTTAGCAGTCAGCACAGCACAGCTCAGGAGAGCTTCATTGCCATTAGATGCAGGTCAATATTGTTGTTTAGCTCACTCTGCTCTTCAGGGTCCTACTGGGGCCATGCGTGATCAGAACCAGGCCAGCATAGGATAGCTTGGTCCTGCTCAGTAGAGTGAAAAGTTTGGGTTTGGGGATCACTGTCTGTCTACATGCAGAACAACGCACTTGGCTGATAGTGAGTGGATGGTGAGAATTCTTCATTAGACATGTCCATGGGGAAAGGCAGAGTTCAACCTGGAGGTCAAACAATACACTGGCTCATATGATGGAAACACAGGAGCCCAGTGGAGAGGGAGATAGATAGGGGGAGGTAGTGTGAGACAGACAGAGATATGGAGAGAGACACACACACACACACACAATGACTCATCCGTCATTGTGTTAGCCTGGAGGGGTCATCCTATAGTAATACTACAATGAATAACTCTACACCATAGCAGTGGGTGGGATGCATCCCAGATGGGAAAGGGAAAATCTAGTCAGTTGCACAACTGAATGCATTCAACCAAAATCTCTATGCTTCGTCGTGACTGGATAGCAGACTCGGGCGAAACCAAAGGGGGTGGGGTGTGCCTCTTTTGTAAACAACAACTGGTGCACCGCTTCAAGTGTGAAGGAATACCTCGTTAAATTGCAGACCTTTTTAATCTACCAAGAGAGTTTATGTGTAATCATCACTGCTGTCTCTATCCCACCACAAAACTAGAATGGCACTAATTGACGGCCATAAACAAACAAGAAAACGCTCACTCAGAGGCAGAGCTTCTAGTGGGCAGAGACTTTAACACAGGGAGACTGAAATACGTTTTACTCCACTTTTACCAACACGTCTCTCCTATGCCACAAGGCGCTAACACTCTCGACCACTTTTGCTCTACCCACAGAAATGCATACAAGGCCCTCCCTCGCCCTCTCTTCGGCAAGTCAGACCAGGACTGCATCCTCCTGTTCCCTGTTTACAAGCAAAAATTCAAACAGGAAGTACCAGTGATGCACTCAGTAAGGAAGTGGTCCAATGAAGAGGACGCTAAGCTTCAAGATTGCTTCGCTAGCAAAGACTGGAATATGTTCAGAGATTCATCCGATAACATTGAGTAACACACCAGTCACAGGTTTCATCAATAAGTGCATCAACATCGTCCCGTACGTACAGTACGGTGACAGTACGTACCCTAACCAAAAGCCAAGAATTACAGGCAGTATGAGCGCCGGGCTAAAGGCTAGAGCTACCGCTTTCATAGAAATGGACATGGACGCTTACAAGAAAGCCCGCTATGACCTCCGATGAGCCATCAAACATGGAAAAGGTCAATATAGGACTAAGATAAAATCCTACTACACCGACTCTGACGTCCGTCGGATGTGGCAGGGTTTGCAAACTGTTATGGATTACAAAGGGAAACCCACCCTTGAGTTGCCCAGTGCCGCAAACCTCACAGACGAACTGAATGCTTTCTATGCTCGCTTCGAGAGAGACAACACAGGGCCAGGCATGAGAGCCCCAGTTGTCCCGGATGACTGTGTGATCTCACTCTATTTTGTCAAACTGCTCTCTCCCATCTGGACAAGAGGAATACCTATGTGAGAATGCTGTTCATTGACTACAGCTCAGTGTTCAACACCATAGTCCCCTATACGCTCATCACCAAGCTCGGGACCCTGGAACTGAACAACTCCCTCTGCAACTGGTTCCTGGACTTTCTGACGGGCCGTCCCCAGGTGGTGCGGATAGGTAACAACACATCTGCCATGCTGACCTTCAACATGGGGGCCCCTCAAGGGTGCATGCTTAACTCCCTCCTATACTGCCGATTCACCCATGACTGAGTTGCCGTGCACGACTCCCAACACTATCATTATGTTTGTTGACTACAGACTGGTGGTAGGCCTGATCACCTATGGCGATGATACAGCCTACAGGGAGGTCATAGACCTGGCAGTGTGGTGCCTCAACGAAGCAGATCATGGACTACAGGAAATGGAGGGGCGAGCACGGCCCCATCCACATCGACAGGGCTGTAGTGGAATGGGTCGAGAGCTTCAAGTTCTTCGGTGTCCACATCACTAAGGACTTAACATGGTCCTCCCACACCAGCAAAGTCGTGAAGAAAGCATGACAGCGCTTCTTCCCCCTCAGGAGGTTGAAAAGATTTGGCATGGTCCCTCAGATCCTCAAAAGGTTCTACAGCTGCACCATTGAGAGCCTCTTGACTGGCTGCATCCTCATTTGGTACAGCAACTCCTTGTCATCCGACCGCAACGCGTACGGCCCAATATATCACTGGGGTCAAGCTTCCTGACATCCAGGACCTCTATACCAGGCGGTGTCAGAGAAAGGCCCTAGAAATTGTTAAAGTCTTCAGCCACCAAAGTCAGACTGTTCTCTCTGCTACCGCATGGCAAACGGTACCGATGCACCAAGTCTGGAACCAAGAGGACCCTGAACATCTTCTACCCCCAAGCCATAAGACTGCTAAATAGTTAGTCTGGGTATCTATTTGGTTAACTATTTAACTATCTGCATTAAGCCTTTAACTTTTTTGACTTCTCACATACGCTGCTGCTACAGTGCCTTGCGAAAGTATTCGGCCCCCTTGAACTTTGCGACCTTTTGCCACATTTCAGGCTTCAAACATAAAGATATAAAACTGTATTTTTTTGTGAAGAATCAACAACAAGTGGAACACAATCATGAAGTGGAACGACATTTATTGGATATTTCAAACTTTTTTAACAAATCAAAAACTGAAAAATTGGGCGTGCAAAATTATTCAGCCCCCTTAAGTTAATACTTTGTAGCGCCACCTTTTGCTGCGATTACAGCTGTAAGTCGCTTGGGGTATGTCTCTATCAGTTTTGCACATCGAGAGACTGAAATTTTTTCCCATTCCTCCTTGCAAAACAGCTCGAGCTCAGTGAGGTTGGATGGAGAGCATTTGTGAACAGCAGTTTTCAGTTCTTTCCACAGATTCTCGATTGGATTCAGGTCTGGACTTTGACTTGGCCATTCTAACACCTGGATATGTTTATTTTTGAACCATTCCATTGTAGATTTTGCTTTATGTTTTGGATCATTGTCTTGTTGGAAGACAAATCTCCGTCCCAGTCTCAGGTCTTTTGCAGACTCCATCAGGTTCTTCCAGAATGGTCCTGTATTTGGCTCCATCCATCTTCCCATCAATTTTAACCATCTTCCCTGTCCCTGCTGAAGAAAAGCAGGCCCAAACCATGATGCTGCCACCACCATGTTTGACAGTGGGGATGGTGTGTTCAGCTGTGTTGCTTTTACGCCAAACATAACGTTTTGCATTGTTGCCAAAAAGTTCAATTTTGGTTTCATCTGACCAGAGCACCTTCTTCCACATGTTTGGTGGGTCTCCCAGGTGGCTTGTGGCAAACTTTAAACAACACTTTTTATGGATATCTTTAAGAAATGGCTTTCTTCTTGCCACTCTTCCATAAAGGCCAGATTTGTGCAATATACGACTGATTGTTGTCCTATGGACAGAGTCTCCCACCTCAGCTGTAGATCTCTGCAGTTCATCCAGAGTGATCATGGGCCTCTTGGCTGCATCTCTGATCAGTCTTCTCCTTGTATGAGCTGAAAGTTTAGAGGGACGGCCAAGTCTTGGTAGATTTGCAGTGGTCTGATACTCCTTCCATTTCAATATTATCGCTTGCACAGTGCTCCTTGGGATGTTTAAAGCTTGGGAAATATTTTTGTATCCAAATCCGGCTTTAAACTTCTTCACAACAGTATCTCGGACCTGCCTGGTGTGTTCCTTGTTCTTCATGATGCTCTCTGCGCTTTTAACGGACCTCTGAGACTATCACAGTGCAGGTGCATTTATACGGAGACTTGATTACACACAGGTGGATTGTATTTATCATCATTAGTCATTTAGGTCAACATTGGATCATTCAGAGATCCTCACTGAACTTCTGGAGAGAGTTTGCTGCACTGAAAGTAAAGGGGCTGAATAATTTTGCACGCCCAATTTTTCAGTTTTTGATTTGTTAAAAAAGTTTGAAATATCTATTAAATGTCGTTCCACTTCATGATTGTGTCCCACTTGTTGTTGATTCTTCACAAAAAAATACAGTGTTATATCTTTATGTTTGAAGCCTGAAATGTGGCAAAAGGTCGCAAAGTTCAAGGGAGCCGAATACTTTCGCAAGGCACTGTACATATCTACCTCGATTAACCTCGTACACCTGAACATGGACTCGGTACTGGCACCCCATGTATAGCCAAGTTATCCTTACTGTATCTTTAATACTTGTATTACTTCTCTATTATTTCTCTATTTTATTTCTCTCTGCGTTGTTGAGAAGGGCCCGTAAGTAAGACTTCCACTGTTAGACCACACCTGACTTGATTTGAGCGTGAAGTCTGGGACCAGAAGGCTCCTGAACAGTTAATCAAATGGCTACCCAGACTATAACATTGACCCTTTTTAGCACTGACTCTCTTACACTGACTCTATGCACATTCACTGGACTCTATCCACACACTCACACATACTTACACTGACATGCCAACATATACACTCACACACAAACATGCATATTGGCGCCACACACTCACACTCCACATACGCTGCTGCTACTCTGTTATCTATCCTGATTACCTAGTCACTTTAACCCTACCTACATGTATGTACATATTACCTCGTACCCCTGCACATTGACTCGGTACTGGTACTCCGTGTGTATAGCCTTGTTATTGTTATTTATTGTGTTACTATTTTCTATTATTTTTGACAAATCTTACTTTTTAATAAGTAAGCATTTCACGTTAAAATCTACACCTGTTGTATTCATTTGACCATGGCCCATGTGGCGCTGGTCTGAAGTGGTGCGACATATAGCCTATAGCGTGTCACTTGGGAGGATTAGCAGGATTAGCAATAATAGAAAAATTGCTCTGAAAATAACACCAGTGGTAAGAGTTCATAATAGCCAGGGCTAAGAATAGAATAGTCATTTGAGTGAGGAAAGGTGAACACCGCTGAGGCTTCTAAAAAAACAGACACCAGTCATGGGTTCAAGTAGTAATTGTTTTCTTCAAATAATTTACCCCAGCTTGATTGAACTTGTCTGGTGCAATGTAACCAATAGAGCACTCCCCCAAAGTGCAAACCCTCCAAGTATTTGAATTGTATTTGAATCAAGGTCTGACAGACGCTGAAATGACTGCCCCTGGCCCCTGACCGCCCCAGGCCCCTGACCGCCCCTGGCCCCTGTACTATAGTAAATAGAGAGGTTTAGATGTGAATGGCAGGGGAAGACTGTATGAACTACACACTGACACATCCAGCCCAAATCGGGAGATTTAAAAAAATACTTGTTTAGTCGCAAAAATACCAGAGCATGTCTTTAACACAGTGCTAAAGCAGTCCTCTTGGTCTCTTGGTCTTCGTTGACAGTCAGCAATGTTTGTCAGTGGGCCTTTAATGACATTAGTCTCATGATTTCATTGGTCTCGTTCTGGTTTAATCCAGATTAACCAAACTGTCATCTTTAACCAAGCTCTCATCTTTAACCAGGCTGTCATCTTTAACCAGGCTGTCATCTTTAACCTGTCTAGGACTGGGGTTCCGCTAGCGTACAGCAAATGAAATTGCAGGGCGCCAAATACAAATCAACAGAAATCTCATAAATCAAATTTCTCTAATATACAAGTATTAGGCACCATTTTAAAGATACAATTCTCGTTAATCCAACCACAGTGTCTGATTTAAAAAATGCTTTACAGCAAAAGCTCCACAAACGATTATGTTAGGTCACCATCAAGCCACAGAAAAACCCAGCAATTTTTCCAGCCAAAGAGACGAGTCACAAAAAGCACAAATAGAGATAAAATTAATCACTAACCTTTGATGATCTTCATCAGATGACACTCATAGGACTCATAGGACTTCATGTTACACAATACATGTATGTTTTGTTTTGACATCTAGTGGAAGCCTTAGGAAGTGCAAAATAACCCATATCCCACTGTGTATTCGATAGAGGTGAGTTCAAAAACTACAAACCTCAGATTTCCCACTTCCTGTTTGGATTTTTTCTCAGGTTTTAGAAACTTCTGAGTGTTTTCTATCCAATACTAATAATAATATACATATATTAGCATCTGGGACTGAGTAGGAGGCAGTTCACTCTGGGCACGCTATTCATCCAAAAATGCTGCCCTCTATCCAAAATATGTTTTTTTAACCAAACTGTCATCTTTAACCAGGCTGTCATCTTTAACCAATTTTTCATCTTTAACCAAACTGTCATCTTTAACCTTTCTGATCTCCCCATCCCGGATCCGGGATCGTGAATACAGACTCAAGCTCATTACCATAACGCAACGTTAACTATTCATGAAAATCGCAAATGAAATAAAATAAATATGCCATCTCTCAAGCTTAGCCTTTTGTAAACAACACTGTCATCTCAGATTTTCAAAATATGCTTCTCAACCATAGGAAAACAATCATTTGTGTAAAAGTAGCTAGCTAGCGTAGCATTTAGCGTTAGCATTAGCGTTAGCATCCAGCACGCAACATTTCAACAAAAACATAAAAGCCTTCAAATGATTTTATTTGAACCTTTGAAGATTTTATTTACCTTTGAAGAACTTCAGATGTTTTCAATGAGGAGACTCTGTTAGATAGCAGATGCTCAGTTTTTCCAAAAACATTCTTTGTGTATTAGAAATAGCTCCGTTTTGTACATCACATTTGGCTACCAAAAAAAACCGAAAATTCAGTCCTCAAAACGCGAACTTTTTTCCAAATTAACTCCATAATATCGACTGAAAACATGGCAAACGTTGTTTAGAATCAATCCTCAAGGTGTTTTCCACATATCTCTTCGATGATATATCGTTCGTGGAAGCATGGTTTCCCCTCTCAATCAAATGGAAAAATACTTGCACATGGCTTTGCGCACCAGTTTCGACGCAGGACACCAGGCGGACACTTGGAAAATGTAGTCTCTTATGGTCAATCTTCCAATGATATGCCTACAAATACGTCACAATGCTGCCGACATCTTGGGGAAACGGCAGAAGGTCTAAGCTTATTTCTGTCGCATTCACAGCCATATAAGGAGACATTAGAAAACAGAGCTTCAGAAATTCTGCTCATTTCCTGTTTGACGTATCATCTTGGTTTCGCCTGTAGAATGAGTTCTGGGGCACTTACAGACAAAATCTTTGCAGATTCTGAAACTTCAGAGTGTTTTCTTTCCAAAACTAAACAAGCTGTCATCTTTAACCAAGCTTTCATCTTTAACCAGGCTGTCATCTTTAACCAAGCTGTCATCTTTAACCAATTTTTAATCTTTAACCAGGCTGTCATCTTTAACCAGGCTGTCATCTTTAACCAAGCTGTCATCTTTAAACAAGCTGTCATCTTTAACCAAGCTTTCATCTTTAACCAGGCTGTCATCTTTAACCAGGCTGTCATCTTTAACCAGGCTGTCAACTTTAACCAAGCTGTCATCTTTAACCAGGCTGTCATCTTTAACCAAGCTGTCATCTTTAACCAAGCTGTCATCTTTAACCAAGCTGTCATCTTTAACCAAGCTGTCATCTTTAAACAAGCTGTCATCTTTAACCAAGCTGTCATCTTTAACCAATTTTTAATCTTTAACCAAGCTGTCATCTTTAACCAAGCTGTCATCTTTAACCAATTTTTAATCTTTAACCAAGCTGTCATCTTTAACCAGGCTGTCATCTTTAACCAGGCTGTCATCTTTAACCACGCTGTCATCTTTAACCAAGCTTTCATTACCTCTACAAAATGCTCCAGAGCCTTCCACTCTCAATCAGACCATTGTTGGAGTCACACTAATTCATAACAGTTAGTTATTTTACAATTTATTGAAAAGGAAATAGATTTTGACTGCTTATTAAGGCTGGTTTTATAGAACTATTTAATGTTGAAGGCTGGAACTTGACGTGTAGACTGTTTTCCCTCAGCTAGATGACATGGGGATTTGTAGACTGTTTTCCCTCAGCTAGATGACATGGGGATTTGTAGACTGTTTTCCCTCAGCTAGATGACATGGGGATTTGTAGACTGTTTTCCCTCAGCTAGATGACATGGGATTTGTAGACTGTTTTCCCTCAGCTAGATGACATGGGGATTTGTAGACTGTTTTCCCTCAGCTAGATGACATGGGATTTGTAGACTGTTTTCCCTCAGCTAGATGACATGGGGATTTGTAGACTGTTTTCCCTCAGCTAGATGACATGGGATTTGTAGACTGTTTTCCCTCAGCTAGATGACATGGGATTTGTAGACTGTTTTCCCTCAGCTAGATGACATGGGATTTGTAGACTGTTTTCCCTCAGCTAGATGACATGGGATTTGTAGATTGTTTTCCCTCAGCTAGATGACATGGGATTTGCCATGAGGGTCTTTTGATGTTCCAGTAGAATGGTTGTATTCCAACAGAATGGTTAGGTGTTCCAGTAGAATGGTTGTATTCCAACAGAATGGTTAGGTGTTCCAGTAGAATGGTTGTTTTCTAACAGAATGGTTAGGTGTTCCAGTAGAATGGTTGTATTCCAACAGAATGGTTAGGTGTTCCAATAGAATGGTTGTTTTCCAACAGAATGGTTAGGTGTTCCAATAGAATGGGTGTTTTCCAACAGAATGGTTAGGTGTTCCAGTAGAATGGTTGTTTTCTAACAGAATGGTTAGGTGTTCCAGTAGAATGTTTTTTTTCCAACAGAATGGTTAGGTGTTCCAATAGAATGGGTGTTTTCCTACAGAATGGTTAGGTGTTCTAATAGAATGGTTGTTTTTCAAGAGAATGGTTAGGTGTTCCAATAGAATGGTTGTTTTTCAAGAGAATGGTTAGGTGTTCCAGTAGAATGGTTGTTTTTCAACATAATGGTTAGGTGTTCCAATAGAATGGTTGTTTTCCAACAGAATGGTTAGGTGTTCCAGTAGAATGGTTGTTTTCCAACAGAATGGTTAGGTGTTCCACTAGAATGGTTGTTTTCCAACATAATGGTTAGGTGTTCCAGTAGAATGGTTGTTTTTCAACATAATGGTTAGGTGTTCCACTAGAATGGTTGTTTTCCAACATAATGGTTAGGTGTTCTAATAGAATGGTTGTTTTCCAACAGAATGGTTAGGTGTTCCAGTAGAATGGTTGTTTTTCAACATAATGGTTAGGTGTTCCACTAGAATGGTTGTTTTCCAACATAATGGTTAGGTGTTCTAATATAATGGTTGTTTTTCAACAGAATGGTTAGGTGTTCCAATAGAATGGTTATTTTCCAACAGAATGGTTAGGTGTTCCAGTAGAATGGTTGTTTTTCAACAGAATGGTTAGGTGTTCCAATAGAATGGTTGTTTTTCAAGAGAATGGTTAGGTGTTCCAGTAGAATGGTTGTTTTCCAACAGAATGGTTAGGTGTTCCAGTAGAATGGTTGTTTTCCAATAGAATGGTTAGGTGTTCCAGTAGAATGGTTGTTTTCCAACAGAATGGTTAGGTGTTCCAGTAGAATGGTTGTTTTACAACAGAATGGTTAGGTGTTCCAATAGAATGGTTGTTTTGAAACAGAATGGTTAGGTGTTCCAAGAGAATGGTTGTTTTCCAACAGAATGGTTAGGTGTTCCAGTAGAATGGTTGTTTTCCAACAGAATGGTTAGGTGTTCCAATAGAATGGTTATTTTCCAACAGAATGGTTAGGTGTTCCAGTAGAATGGTTGTTTTCCAACAGAATGGTTAGGTGTTCCAGTAGAATGGTTGTTTTCCAACAGAATGGTTAGGTGTTCCAGTAGAATGGCTGTTTTCCAATAGAATGGTTAGGTGTTCCAGTAGAATGGTTGTTTTCCAACAGAATGGTTAGGTGTTCCAGTAGAATGGTTGTTTTACAACAGAATGGTTAGGTGTTCTAAGAGAATGGTTGTTTTCCAACAGAATGGTTAGGTGTTCCAATAGAATGGTTGTTTTGAAACAGAATGGTTAGGTGTTCCAAGAGAATGGTTGTTTTCCAACATAATGGTTAGGTGTTCCAATAGAATGGTTGTTTTGAAACATAATGGTTAGGTGTTCCACTAGAATGGTTGTTTTCCAACAGAATGGTTAGGTGTTCCAGTAGAATGGTTGTTTTCCTACAGAATGATTTTGGCCACTACATGTTCTTCAGGCTTCAAACATTCTGTCAAATCCCACAGAAATAAATCTTGACGGCCACTTGTGGATATTACACGTTTGTTGAAAACTGCTTTCATTACTTGATGGATCTGGAATCCATTTCCAATAGTTTCCCATCTTATGCTTATTTTAAAACCACACTAATCATCAATAGATTACCAACAATTAGCAGTAAAACAGAAACACTGCAGAGTACTATGCTGTTGCTTTTGTAGCATGCCAATATTGTTTTGCAGGTGTCTGTGACAAGTTGCAATAACAATTACATACCTGGATAGATAAAGATCAGGACTGACTCTTCTTCTTGGTTCATTGCTTTCTTTACAAGCTATGTTTTATGTTATCTTGAAATCTATCAAGATGTTGCCCAGCCAGTGGCAGTGATGTAACCTAATGTTACCTCTGAAGTGTCGGGATGAGGAGGATCTGTCTCGTAGCTAGTAGTTTATGTCATGCACTGAATAATATCGTAAACCAGAACCAAATCTAATGTGTGCTGGTCGTCTAGGCTATTTGATTAGAAATGTAGATTTTTCCCTTCAAAGTAATAAAATAAAAAATGGACTATGTTAAAATATTTTGGTTAGAGGCAAGTGATTCTCGTTTACTGTGTTAGTGTATGTCACCTGTGGTAAATTGCAGGTGCCTAGAGGGGGGGGAATTAGCCATTCAACCAGTTTTGAAAAGACATAATGGAACACTCTGCTCCAGTCATTGCACTCCATTATTACAAGGCTGCCAATTTATTTGACCGCAACTGTATAACCTGTTTCACTGGCCTGCTCTCTATTGACTTTTAAACTGTGTCAATATTGTGCCTGATTTGGGAGATATGAGGAGAGAGAACTGTAGTTGATGTAGATCTGGAGAAGGGAAGAGAGAGAGGGTGGTGGTGCTCTGTCTCATGCTTATGGAAGTTCTTAGATAAACCAGATCTCTCCTTCTCTCTTTTCTTATCTCTTCTTCTATCTCTCTTTAATTCACTCTATCTACCTCTCCCACTCCCTTTCTCCTTATGTCTCCCCTCTTTTTGCTTCCTTTTCACTCACTCACCCACTCCCTTTCTCCTTATGTCTCCCTCTTTTGCTTCCTTCTCACTCACTCACCCACTCCCTTTCTCCTTATGTCTCCCTCTTTTGCTTCCTTCTCACTCACTCACCCACTCCCTTTCTCCTTATGTCTCTCTCTTTTTGCTTCCTTCTCACTCACTCACCCACTCCCTTTCTCCTTATGTCTCCCTCTTTTTGCTTCCTTCTCACTCACTCACCCATGTGTTCCCAGTAACTCAGCCTTTGGCCCACGTTTCCTTTGATGTAGTTTCTGTCCCTCCTCTCCTTATTACCTCTGTCTCTCCTCTCCTTATTACCTCTCTCTCCTCTCCTTATTACCTCTGTCCCTCCTCTCCTTATTACCTCTGTCCCTCCTCTCCTTATTACCTCTGTCTGTCCTCTCCTTATTACATCTGTCCCTCCTCTCCTTATTACCTCTGTCCCTCCTCTCCTTATTACCTCTGTCTCTCCTCTCCTTATTACCTCTGTTCCTCCTCTCCTTATTACCTCTGTCCCTCCTCTCCTTATTACCTCTGTCCCGCCTCTCCTTATTACCTGTCTCTCCTCTCCTTATTACCTCTGTCCCTCCTCTCCTTATTACCTCTGTCTGTCCTCTCCTTATTACATCTGTCTCTCCTCTCCTTATTACCTCTGTCTCTCCTCTCCTTATTACCTCTGTCTGTCCTCTCCTTATTACATCTGTCTCTCCTCTCCTTATTACCTCTGTCACTCCTCTCCTTATTACCTCTGTCTCTCTTCTCCTTATTACCTCTGTCCCTCCTCTCCTTATTACCTCTGTCCCTCCTCTCCTTATTACCTCTGTCCCGCCTCTCCTTATTACCTGTCTCTCCTCTCCTTATTACCTCTGTCCCTCCTCTCCTTATTACCTCTGTCTGTCCTCTCCTTATTACATCTGTCTCTCCTCTCCTTATTACCTCTGTCTCTCCTCTCCTTATTACCTCTGTCTGTCCTCTCCTTATTACATCTGTCTCTCCTCTCCTTATTACCTCTGTCTGTCCTCTCCTTATTACATCTGTCTCTCCTCTCCTTATTACCTCTGTCTCTCCTCTCCTTATTACCTCTGTCTGTCCTCTCCTTATTACATCTGTCTCTCCTCTCCTTATTACCTCTGTCTGTCCTCTCCTTATTACATCTGTCTCTCCTCTCCTTATTACCTCTGTCTCTCCTCTCCTTATTACCTCTGTCTGTCCTCTCCTTATTACATCTGTCTCTCCTCTCCTTATTACCTCTGTCCCTCCTCTACTTATTCCCTCTGTCTGTGTCACCTCTCTTTAGTTTTGTTTCTCTTTAGTGTTTGTTTTCCTAATGTATGTCAAACACAGTCACTGTACCACTATCTGACTTTAGTAACAACAAACACATGCAATAAGTTAGTGTTATTTGTCTAAGTAAGAGATTGAGGGCTGGTTTCCTGGACACAGTTTAATCATGTTCAATGGAGATTCACCATTGAAAGTGCTTCTAAATCTAAGACTAAGTTGAATGTGTTTCCGGGAAATCGGCCCTGAGAGTTTTTTGCAGATTTTACCATTCATATAATTTATATCCATCAAGTTGATCAATACGGTTCTATTCATATAGCTTGTGTTTTTATTAAGACTTCATCATGACTGACTGTTTAATCCATGCCTGGAGGTATGACACATAAATGACCTTGTATTCATATTATATAGTTTGTGATATAGCAACTGCTATTGAAAATGTAAATTCCTCAGAGCAGTGGTGTCAAACTCATTCCATGGAGGCCTAGTGTCTGCAGGTTTTAGTGTCTCCAGGTGTGAGGAGTTCCTTACTAATTAGTGACCTTAATTCATCAAGGACAGGGGAGGAGCGAAAACGCACAGACACTAAGCTCTCCGTGGACTGAGTTTGACACCTGTGCCTTAGATCATTGTGGTCTGGCTGGTACTGCACATTGTAAAGTTGAAGGCATAGGCTACCTCAGACAGTGAAGAGAACCGAGAATCTAATCACTAATCAGGTTTGTGGGGATAATTATTGAAATCTTGTTTCCTGCCGTCTATATAGGACAGTACTGTAATTGCAGCTGAACCCTGAGGGGAGGTGTGTGTGTGTGTGTGTGTGTGTGTGTGTGTGTGTGTGTGTGTGTGTGTGTGTGTGTGTGTGTGTGTGTGTGTGTGTGTGTGTGTGTGTGTGTGTGTGTGTGTGTGTGTGTGTGTGTGTTGGAGTGAGCAGGCAGTGTATGGGGTTAGTGGAGGACACTTGCTGCTGGAAGTGCACAAATGGTAAAGGTGCCTTGGGTCGTGGCTGTGCTGCCTCACAGGCTGATGTTAATGCAACTTCTTTCCCATCAGCCAATCAAAGTCAAGTTACAGACGGAGGGACAACGAGAACCCTTTTTAAATCTTTCATGCAGTGGTGCCTAACTGATGCAACTGAAAAAAGGTAAGCACATTGCATCCCAAAACACTGAAATATCTACACTATTTGCAAGGACTATTTCCCATGTAGATTAGCTAGCAGCTTTGCTGGTTAGTTATTTTGTCAAGTTATCTAAAATAGCCAACCATATGCAACTAGCTAGCTGGCTAGTTGTCTACATCAGTGGTCAATACGGGTTTTTTTTTGCGTCAAGATCATTTTCTTAGTCAAAATGAAAACCGATATCTACCGTTCAGATTCTTATAATTTTTTTGACATGACTTAAAAAATACATGGCTTTGCAACATGAACCTATTAGAAACAGTTCTTTAGTAATGAGGTTTGTGCAGTAGGCTAAAGGCCCAAAACATCCTCACCACATATTGGCTTTGTTTGAATTGCCCTGCCCAATGCATTGTTGTTCTTCTCAGATCATTTGGTGTATTACTTGTATGTTCACTCAGCTGTGCCTCACATTTTTATAATTCGTTTTATTTTATTTTACTGCGCTGATGGAGCCTGCATCGGATGGGCAGGGCAGCAGACTCAGGGTCTGACTCTCAACGCCCCTTCACAATCCCTGTCCTCCGCTGACTCTGACCAAAAAGGGACACAGTCTTCCAGCTGATGGCCAAACTCACAAATTAATTTAATAACAACAACGCCTATAGATAGACTTTCCTACTCATTCATTACTGCTGCAGTGCTTGTTGTAGCGCTGTGTGGAAGTAGGGAGAACACACATTTTATGTCTTATAAAAGTGTTGAATACAAAGTGTTGAATACAAAGTGTTGAATACAAAGTGTTGACAGTGCTGAGTAAGAACTTAAACATGAACTCAGTCATAAAAACAGCAGCTCTTTACTGAATTCGTTGACAGTCTCTCTCTAGTTATGGTTTTAAACGTTTAGAAACAGTATCAACTTTGTTGTAGCTTTCTTTTACGTCTTTACTGCAGATACGGTAGTCTGAGCCATCTGATTGACCAGCGGTAGGCCCATGGTGCACTTGATTTGCTCCCCCCGGGCCCTCCGCGAAGGCAGAGTTTGAAGCACTTCATATGTCTGAATTTACAAAATTGGAACCCGTCGCCTATCCTGTGGAACAAATAAAAATTAAATAGGAACGCCAGGCTTATTGTTTGGTTTTTACAATTTTGCCGATCGACTAGGAATGCCTTGGAGATCGACTGGTCTACATAATGCAGCAAGTGTAGTTACAGCTGTTACAAACTGCTTAGCTACCTATTTTCTCTGAAGCAATTAGCTAATCGCAAGCTGTTATTTTGCTGGCTTGCATCTAATTAACACAATGCGGGCTCCTCCCATGCTTGTCAGTCTACTTAGAGGTCTTAAAAGCTGGTGGGTCTCAATGCCTGGGTCTGGTCTATGTGCAATGCTTCTCGGAGGCTGATCAGAGTAAATGGGCATATTGAAGGATCCTCCAGGGCTGGTCAGTGTAAATAGGGTCCTTGGAGGCTGGTCAGTTTAAATAGGGTCCTTGGAGGCTGGTCTATAATAAAGGCTCCTCCAGGGCTGCTCAGTGTAAATAGGGTCCTTGGAGGCTGGTCTATAATATAGGATCCTCCAGGGCTGGTCAGTGTAAATAGGGGCCTTGGAGGCTGGTCAGTGTAAATAGGGTCCTTGGAGGCTGGTCTATAATAAACAATCCCCCAGGGCTGGTCAGTGTAAATAGGATCCTTGGAGGCTGGTCAGTGTAAATAGGGTCCTTGGAGGCTGGTCTATAATACAGGATCCTCCAGGGCTGGTCAGTGTAAATAGGGTCCTTGGAGGCTGGTCAGTGTAAGTAGGCATATTGAAGGATCCTCCAGGGCTGGTCAGTGTAAATAGGGTCCTTGGAGGCTGGTCTATAATAAAGGCTCCTCCAGGGCTGGTCAGTGTAAATAGGGTCCTTGGAGGCTGGTCTATAATAAACAATCCTCCAGGGCTGGTCAGTGTAAATAGGATCCTTGGAGGCTGGTCAGTGTAAATAGGGTCATTGGAGGCTGGTCTATAATACAGCATCCTCCAGGGCTGGTCAGTGTAAATAGGGTCCTTGGAAGCCGGTCAGTGTAAATAGGCATATTGAAGGATCCTCCAGGGCTGGTCAGTGTAAATAGGGTCCTTGGAGGCTGGTCTATAATAAAGGCTCCTCCAGGGCTGGTCAGTGTAAATAGGGTCCTTGGAGGCTGGTCTATAATATAGGATCCTCCATGGCTGGTCAGTGTAAATAGGATCCTCCAGGGCTGGTCAGTGTAAATAGGGTCCTTGGAGGCTGGTCAGTGTAAATAGGCATATTGAAGGATCCTCCAGGGCTGGTCAGTGTAAATAGGGGCCTTGGAGGCTGGTCAGTGTAAATAGGGTCCTTGGAGGCTGGTCTATAATAAACAATCCTCCAGGGCTGGTCAGTGTAAATAGGGTCCTTGGAGGCTGGTCTATAATATAGGATCCTCCTGGGCTGGTCAGTGTAAATAGGTGCCTTGGAGGCTGGTCTATAATATAGGATCCTCCAGGGCTGGTCAGTGTAAATAGGGTCCTTGGAGGCTGGTCAGTGTAAATAGGGGCCTTGGAGGCTGGTCAGTGTAAATAGGATCCTTGGAGGCTGGTCTATAATAAAGGCTCCTCCAGGGCTGGTCAGTGTAAATAGGGTCCTTGGAGGCTGGTCTATAATATAGGATCCTCCATGGCTGGTCAGTGTAAATAGGATCCTCCAGGGCTGGTCAGTGTAAATAGGGTCCTTGGAGGCTGGTCAGTGTAAATAGGGTCCTTGGAGGCTGGTCTATAATACAGGATCCTCCAGGGCTGGTCAGTGTAAATAGGGTCCTTGGAAGCTGGTCAGTGTAAATAGGCATATTGAAGGATCCTCCAGGGCTGGTCAGTGTAAATAGGGTCCTTGGAGGCTGGTCTATAATAAAGGCTCCTCCAGGGCTGGTCAGTGTAAATAGGGTCCTTGGAGGCTGGTCTATAATATAGGATCCTCCATGGCTGGTCAGTGTAAATAGGATCCTCCAGGGCTGGTCAGTGTAAATAGGATCCTTGGAGGCTGGTCTATAATAAAGGCTCCTACAGGGCTGGTCAGTGTAAATAGGGTCCTTGGAGGCTGGTCTATAATATAGGATCCTCCTGGGGTGGTCAGTGTAAATAGGTGCCTTGGAGGCTGGTCTATAATATAGGATCCTCCAGGGCTGGTCAGTGTAAATAGGGTCCTTGGAGGCTGGTCAGTGTAAATAGGGGCCTTGGAGGCTGGTCAGTGTAAATAGGATCCTTGGAGGCTGGTCTATAATAAAGGCTCCTCCTGGGCTGGTCAGTGTAAATAGGGTCCTTGGAGGCTGGTCTATAATATAAGATCCTCCAGGGCTGGTCAGTCTAAATAGGGTCCTTGGAGGCTGGTCTGTAATATAGGATCCTCCTGGGCTGGTCAGTGTAAATAGGGGCCTTGGAGGCTGGTCTATAATATAGGATCCTCCAGGGCTGGTCAGTGTAAATAGGGTCCTTGGAGGCTGGTCAGTGTAAATAGGGGCCTTGGAGGCTTTTCAGTGTAAATAGGGTCCTTGGAGGCTGGTCTATAATATAGGATCCTCCAGGGCTGGTCAGTGTAAATAGGGGCCTTGGAGGCTGGTCTATAGTATAGGATCCTCCAGGGCTGGTCAGTGGAAATAGGGTCCTTGGAGGCTGGTCAGTGTAAATAGGGTCCTTGGAGGCTGGTCTATAATACAGGATCCTCCAGGGCTGGTCAGTGTAAATAGGGTCCTTGGAGGCTGGTCAGTGTAAATATGGTCCTTGGAGGCTGGTCTATAATAAACAATCCTCCAGGGCTGGTCAGTGTAAATAGGGGCCTTGGAGGCTGGTCTATAATAAACAATCCTCCAGGGCTGGTCAGTGTAAATAGGGGCCTTGGAGGCTGGTCTATAATACAGGATCCTCCAGGGCTGGTCAGTGTAAATAGGGGCCTTGGAGGCTGGTCTATAATATAGGATCCTCCAGGGCTGGTCAGTGTAAATAGGGGCCTTGGAGGCTGGTCAGTGTAAATAGTGTCGTTGGAGGCTGGTCAGTGTAAATAGGGTCCTTGGAGGCTGGTCTATAATATAGGATCCTCCAGGGCTGGTCAGTGTAAATAGGGTCCTTGGAGCCTGGTCTATAATATAGGATCCTCCAGGGCTGGTCAGTGTAAATAGGGGCCTTGGAGGCTGGTCAGTGTAAATATGGTCCTTGGAGGCTGGTCTATAATAAACAATCCTCCAGGGCTGGTCAGTGTAAATAGGGGCCTTGGAGGCTGGTCTATAATAAACAATCCTCCAGGGCTGGTCAGTGTAAATAGGGTCCTTGGAGGCTGGTCAGTGTAAATAGGGGTCTTGGAGGCTGGTCTATAATACAAGATCCTCCAGGGCTGCTCAGTGTAAATAGGGTCCTTGGAGGCTGGTCTATAATATAGGATCCTCCAGGGCTGGTCAGTGTAAATAGGGGCCTTGGAGGCTGGTCAGTGTAAATAGGGTCCTTGGAGGCTGGTCTATAATAAACAATCCCCCAGGGCTGGTCAGTGTAAATAGGATCCTTGGAGGCTGGTCAGTGTAAATAGGGTCCTTGGAGGCTGGTCTATAATACAGGATCCTCCAGGGCTGGTCAGTGTAAATAGGGTCCTTGGAGGCTGGTCAGTGTAAATAGGCATATTGAAGGATCCTCCAGGGCTGGTCAGTGTAAATAGGGTCCTTGGAGGCTGGTCTATAATAAAGGCTCCTCCAGGGCTGGTCAGTGTAAATAGGGTCCTTGGAGGCTGGTCTATAATAAACAATCCTCCAGGGCTGGTCAGTGTAAATAGGATCCTTGGAGGCTGGTCAGTGTAAATAGGGTCATTGGAGGCTGGTCTATAATACAGCATCCTCCAGGGCTGGTCAGTGTAAATAGGGTCCTTGGAAGCCGGTCAGTGTAAATAGGCATATTGAAGGATCCTCCAGGGCTGGTCAGTGTAAATAGGGTCCTTGGAGGCTGGTCTATAATAAAGGCTCCTCCAGGGCTGGTCAGTGTAAATAGGGTCCTTGGAGGCTGGTCTATAATATAGGATCCTCCATGGCTGGTCAGTGTAAATAGGATCCTCCAGGGCTGGTCAGTGTAAATAGGGTCCTTGGAGGCTGGTCAGTGTAAATAGGCATATTGAAGGATCCTCCAGGGCTGGTCAGTGTAAATAGGGGCCTTGGAGGCTGGTCAGTGTAAATAGGGTCCTTGGAGGCTGGTCTATAATAAACAATCCCCCAGGGCTGGTCAGTGTAAATAGGATCCTTGGAGGCTGGTCAGTGTAAATAGGGTCCTTGGAGGCTGGTCTATAATACAGGATCCTCCAGGGCTGGTCAGTGTAAATAGGGTCCTTGGAGGCTGGTCAGTGTAAATAGGCATATTGAAGGATCCTCCAGGGCTGGTCAGTGTAAATAGGGTCCTTGGAGGCTGGTCTATAATAAAGGCTCCTCCAGGGCTGGTCAGTGTAAATAGGGTCCTTGGAGGCTGGTCTATAATAAACAATCCTCCAGGGCTGGTCAGTGTAAATAGGATCCTTGGAGGCTGGTCAGTGTAAATAGGGTCATTGGAGGCTGGTCTATAATACAGCATCCTCCAGGGTTGGTCAGTGTAAATAGGGTCCTTGGAAGCCGGTCAGTGTAAATAGGCATATTGAAGGATCCTCCAGGGCTGGTCAGTGTAAATAGGGTCCTTGGAGGCTGGTCTATAATAAAGGCTCCTCCAGGGCTGGTCAGTGTAAATAGGGTCCTTGGAGGCTGGTCTATAATATAGGATCCTCCATGGCTGGTCAGTGTAAATAGGATCCTCCAGGGCTGGTCAGTGTAAATAGGGTCCTTGGAGGCTGGTCAGTGTAAATAGGCATATTGAAGGATCCTCCAGGGCTGGTCAGTGTAAATAGGGGCCTTGGAGGCTGGTCAGTGTAAATAGGGTCCTTGGAGGCTGGTCTATAATAAACAATCCCCCAGGGCTGGTCAGTGTAAATAGGATCCTTGGAGGCTGGTCAGTGTAAATAGGGTCCTTGGAGGCTGGTCAGTGTAAATAGGCATATTGAAGGATCCTCCAGGGCTGGTCAGTGTAAATAGGGTCCTTGGAGGCTGGTCTATAATAAAGGCTCCTCCAGGGCTGGTCAGTGTAAATAGGGTCCTTGGAGGCTGGTCTATAATAAACAATCCTCCAGGGCTGGTCAGTGTAAATAGGATCCTTGGAGGCTGGTCAGTGTAAATAGGGTCATTGGAGGCTGGTCTATAATACAGCATCCTCCAGGGCTGGTCAGTGTAAATAGGGTCCTTGGAAGCCGGTCAGTGTAAATAGGCATATTGAAGGATCCTCCAGGGCTGGTCAGTGTAAATAGGGTCCTTGGAGGCTGGTCTATAATAAAGGCTCCTCCAGGGCTGGTCAGTGTAAATAGGGTCCTTGGAGGCTGGTCTATAATATAGGATCCTCCATGGCTGGTCAGTGTAAATAGGATCCTCCAGGGCTGGTCAGTGTAAATAGGGTCTTTGGAGGCTGGTCAGTGTAAATAGGCATATTGAAGGATCCTCCAGGGCTGGTCAGTGTAAATAGGGGCCTTGGAGGCTGGTCAGTGTAAATAGGGTCCTTGGAGGCTGGTCTATAATAAACAATCCCCCAGGGCTGGTCAGTGTAAATAGGATCCTTGGAGGCTGGTCAGTGTAAATAGGGTCCTTGGAGGCTGGTCTATAATACAGGATCCTCCAGGGCTGGTCAGTGTAAATAGGGTCCTTGGAGGCTGGTCAGTGTAAATAGGCATATTGAAGGATCCTCCAGGGCTGGTCAGTGTAAATAGGGTCCTTGGAGGCTGGTCTATAATAAAGGCTCCTCCAGGGCTGGTCAGTGTAAATAGGGTCCTTGGAGGCTGGTCTATAATAAACAATCCTCCAGGGCTGGTCAGTGTAAATAGGATCCTTGGAGGCTGGTCAGTGTAAATAGGGTCATTGGAGGCTGGTCTATAATACAGCATCCTCCAGGGTTGGTCAGTGTAAATAGGGTCCTTGGAAGCCGGTCAGTGTAAATAGGCATATTGAAGGATCCTCCAGGGCTGGTCAGTGTAAATAGGGTCCTTGGAGGCTGGTCTATAATAAAGGCTCCTCCAGGGCTGGTCAGTGTAAATAGGGTCCTTGGAGGCTGGTCTATAATATAGGATCCTCCATGGCTGGTCAGTGTAAATAGGATCCTCCAGGGCTGGTCAGTGTAAATAGGGTCCTTGGAGGCTGGTCAGTGTAAATAGGCATATTGAAGGATCCTCCAGGGCTGGTCAGTGTAAATAGGGGCCTTGGAGGCTGGTCAGTGTAAATAGGGTCCTTGGAGGCTGGTCTATAATAAACAATCCTCCAGGGCTGGTCAGTGTAAATAGGGTCCTTGGAGGCTGGTCTATAATATAGGATCCTCCTGGGCTGGTCAGTGTAAATAGGTGCCTTGGAGGCTGGTCTATAATATAGGATCCTCCAGGGCTGGTCAGTGTAAATAGGGTCCTTGGAGGCTGGTCAGTGTAAATAGGGGCCTTGGAGGCTGGTCAGTGTAAATAGGATCCTTGGAGGCTGGTCTATAATAAAGGCTCCTCCAGGGCTGGTCAGTGTAAATAGGGTCCTTGGAGGCTGGTCTATAATATAGGATCCTCCATGGCTGGTCAGTGTAAATAGGATCCTCCAGGGCTGGTCAGTGTAAATAGGGTCCTTGGAGGCTGGTCAGTGTAAATAGGGTCCTTGGAGGCTGGTCTATAATACAGGATCCTCCAGGCCTGGTCAGTGTAAATAGGGTCCTTGGAAGCTGGTCAGTGTAAATAGGCATATTGAAGGATCCTCCAGGGCTGGTCAGTGTAAATAGGGTCCTTGGAGGCTGGTCTATAATAAAGGCTCCTCCAGGGCTGGTCAGTGTAAATAGGGTCCTTGGAGGCTGGTCTATAATATAGGATCCTCCATGGCTGGTCAGTGTAAATAGGATCCTCCAGGGCTGGTCAGTGTAAATAGGATCCTTGGAGGCTGGTCTATAATAAAGGCTCCTACAGGGCTGGTCAGTGTAAATAGGGTCCTTGGAGGCTGGTCTATAATATAGGATCCTCCTGGGGTGGTCAGTGTAAATAGGTGCCTTGGAGGCTGGTCTATAATATAGGATCCTCCAGGGCTGGTCAGTGTAAATAGGGTCCTTGGAGGCTGGTCAGTGTAAATAGGGGCCTTGGAGGCTGGTCAGTGTAAATAGGATCCTTGGAGGCTGGTCTATAATAAAGGCTCCTCCTGGGCTGGTCAGTGTAAATAGGGTCCTTGGAGGCTGGTCTATAATATAAGATCCTCCAGGGCTGGTCAGTCTAAATAGGGTCCTTGGAGGCTGGTCTGTAATATAGGATCCTCCTGGGCTGGTCAGTGTAAATAGGGGCCTTGGAGGCTGGTCTATAATATAGGATCCTCCAGGGCTGGTCAGTGTAAATAGGGTCCTTGGAGGCTGGTCAGTGTAAATAGGGGCCTTGGAGGCTTTTCAGTGTAAATAGGGTCCTTGGAGGCTGGTCTATAATATAGGATCCTCCAGGGCTGGTCAGTGTAAATAGGGGCCTTGGAGGCTGGTCTATAGTATAGGATCCTCCAGGGCTGGTCAGTGGAAATAGGGTCCTTGGAGGCTGGTCAGTGTAAATAGGGTCCTTGGAGGCTGGTCTATAATACAGGATCCTCCAGGGCTGGTCAGTGTAAATAGGGTCCTTGGAGGCTGGTCAGTGTAAATATGGTCCTTGGAGGCTGGTCTATAATAAACAATCCTCCAGGGCTGGTCAGTGTAAATAGGGGCCTTGGAGGCTGGTCTATAATAAACAATCCTCCAGGGCTGGTCAGTGTAAATAGGGGCCTTGGAGGCTGGTCTATAATACAGGATCCTCCAGGGCTGGTCAGTGTAAATAGGGGCCTTGGAGGCTGGTCTATAATATAGGATCCTCCAGGGCTGGTCAGTGTAAATAGGGGCCTTGGAGGCTGGTCAGTGTAAATAGTGTCCTTGGAGGCTGGTCAGTGTAAATAGGGTCCTTGGAGGCTGGTCTATAATATAGGATCCTCCAGGGCTGGTCAGTGTAAATAGGGTCCTTGGAGCCTGGTCTATAATATAGGATCCTCCAGGGCTGGTCAGTGTAAATAGGGGCCTTGGAGGCTGGTCAGTGTAAATATGGTCCTTGGAGGCTGGTCTATAATAAACAATCCTCCAGGGCTGGTCAGTGTAAATAGGGGCCTTGGAGGCTGGTCTATAATAAACAATCCTCCAGGGCTGGTCAGTGTAAATAGGGTCCTTGGAGGCTGGTCAGTGTAAATAGGGGTCTTGGAGGCTGGTCTATAATACAAGATCCTCCAGGGCTGGTCAGTGTAAATAGGGTCCTTGGAGGCTGATCAGAGTAAATAGGCATATTGAAGGATCCTCCAGGGCTGGTCAGTGTAAATAGGGTCCTTGGAGGCTGGTCAGTGTAAATAGGGTCCTTGGAGGCTGGACTATAATAAAGGCTCCTCCAGGGCTGGTCAGTGTAAAAAGGGTCCTCGGAGGCTGGTCAGTGTAAATAGGGGCCTTGGAGGCTGGTCTATAATACAGGATCCTCACAGGCTGAGTAAATAAAGGCCTTTACAAGCTGGTCTATACGTAAATTGTTTTGCAAAACGATCAGACTACTCATTGCTCATTGTAATAGCTTAAAAAAGACACTGAAATAGGGACGTTTTTAAAACCAGTTTTGTGATTTTTATATGCTCATGTTAAGCTCTATTTATGCTGTGTGCTAATGCATAAATTACAGCACTGAAAATGTTAGTAGGACGTGGATAGTTTAATTTCATGTGGCTCTTTCCTTTTATGTTTAAGTGTGGTGTTTTAATACTACTTCCTTTGTTTTTCAGGTAAGGAGAAGACGAGGGCTACAAGAAAAGGGTTCTGGTGTAGAGGGTCAAGGTTTTCTGATCTGTATTGCCTTAGTGTTTATGTTTGTTGGTTATGTTATATTGAAGAGTTTATTTCCAAAACGCTATATCCATACATTTTTAAAATGTGTGTTTTTTCATCAGACATGATTGCGTTCATGTGTGTAAAATATTACTGTTCTCAGATGTTTCATTCACAGATTTGATATTTGAGTGTTTTTGCTAACTGCGATATGTCCATTGTTTAGCTGGAATTTGACGGTTAGGGTTAGGGTTAGGGTTAGGGTTAGTTTGACGGTGATATGTGGTGTCCCACCTAGCTATCTTAAGATGAATGCACTAACTGTAAGTTGCTCTGCATAAGAACGTCAGCAAATTACTAAAATGTCAAATGTAAATGTTTTACATAACTCACATGACTGTATTAAAGCATTTTTCAAATATTCATTTCACAAATGTGTCATTTGTACAGTTCTTTATCAAAAAGACATTGACTGCATAAAACCTAGCAGTACTACTTATTTCTCTGAGGGCAAAAAATGAAATGAAGCCAAATTTTAAATTAGATTTTAAACAAATACATGTTTGTCATTGAACAATTCCATTCCATAATGTGATAGTGAAAAAATGCACTAACCTCTTTCATAATTTATTCAAACATTTGGAATTAAACTTCATATTTTCAGGGAGTTCCTTACTAAAGTAGTCGATCTTTCTGTTTTTGTTTATTTATATTGCGACATGTACTGAAATTGTAGTTGATTTTCAAAAAATTCGAATAATTTGTTACATAAATAGATTTTTATAAACCGTCAGACTCCAATTTTATTTTCTCAATGTTTTTATTTTATTATATTTATAGTATTGCACCAGGGTTTGGGTCAATTCAAATTAAATGTGAAATTCCTATTAAATTCTTGAATTCACTCATGAAGTGGAGAATTTACTTTGAATAATATTTGAATTAAAAACATAAAGTATTGGAATTGTGAAAACATTTAATCTTTTGGATTTTAATTGAATTGGGATTCAATATTTGTACATTTCCCAGTTAAAATGGAATTAATGTACATAGTATCACACATTTACTGTAGGATTTGTTTTTAATAATTTCAACCTGCATTCCTATATTTCCAGTATAACTAGGCTTTCTGAACAGTGACACGATCAGACTGAAAGTCTGAGGGAATTGAATTAGAATTTGTGGTATTGTTGGGGATAATATTGAGTTCTTGGAATTTACCTTACATTGGAATTCAGAGGAATTGAATTAACTCTGAATTCAAAGACTGACTTGGAATTTTAATTGAATAAGTGGAATTTACAAGGGAAGAGAATGTAATTATAATTGAATTTGTGGAACCCTATCCCTGATGCGCACATACCAATAATGGTACTTATCTCTGAGCCGGATAGTCAATATACTGTACAGGTATTATCAATTGTTACACATTTGTACCTTTTTTCCTTCCTTCTCCTGCATCATATCTCATTTGAGTATACAGCACTATCAAATAAAAAGCACCTTTTTGTCTCTTACAATGCCAGTAAATGGTAATAAGTCAAATAATTATTTTCTAGACACGTCCTGGACAGGATGCTAGTCTTTCACAGGGCCTTACCCCCCCCCCCCCGTCATTCTCCTTAATGCTAAGTGCCAAGCAGAGACACATACTCTTTTGGTACGACTCGGTTGAGGGTTTGAACTCCCATCCTTTCAGGGCAGACACTCTAATCACAAGGCCACTGTGTTGAAAATGTTTTGTATGTGGCAGTAATAACTTTAGGGAAGGGAAAACCTAGTCAGTTGTACAACTGAAAGCATTCAACTGAAATGTGTCTTCCGTATTTAACCCAACCCCTCTGAATCAGAGAGGTTTTGTGGGGCTGCCATAATCAAAATCCACATCTTCAGCGCCTGGGGAACAGTGGGTTAACTGCCTTGCTCAGTGGCAGAACAACAGATTTTTACCTTGTCAGCTCAGGGATTCGAGCCAGCAACCTTTCAGTTACTGGCCCAATGCTCTAACCACTAGGCTACCCACAAATATCTCTGACTTTACTCGGTTTCTGTAAGGTAATAAGGTAATACGGCCTAAAAACAGAATGTGCATACGACTGTCAGAAGCCCTGTCTATACCTGCCGTTAACATGCGTCCTGATCTTGAGCCGATCTTGTCTGTTTACAATTAGATCAGATTTTTTTAACTTGACTAAAAATGTGGGCACACCTCCGAATGTGGACAAGTTCAGGACAAAGGGCGCAGGTTGGAACCAGGTATGAACAGGGCTTGAGTGTCCATGCGCCAGTCTTGAAGGCCTTACTGGCTGTAGTCTTCTCAGAGTCAGGCTGTTACCAACATCTCACGGTATGTGTAGATAACTGACTCCCGCTGTCACAGTGGGGAAGACGTTATTCACGTCTGCATAGCTCTCTGCCTGTGTAAGTGTGTAGCAGGAACATGACCCCGTTTAGAGGAAGAGGAGACTTAGGGCCTTTCTCAACTGTTAGGAACTCAATTCCTCACGTCCTCTCCTCCGTCCTCAGACCGGACTGAGGCCCAGCTGGTACATACATTATCTGTCAGAAAGTGGTGACATGTACCACACAAAAAAACGACAATTAAAACTAAAACATATAAACATATACTGGTTCATCCTTGGGAACATTTAATTTCAACATATACATTTAAACGTATACATCTCCCTTGTCCTTCAACTGAAGCCATATGTGACTGCATAAATTCTTCTCTGTTCACACTATGGACACTTATTTGGATCTCTTGGTCAAGCTCCTTGTACCAGCCTTTAAGACCTCGAAGTGGACTGACAAGCCTGGGAGGAGCCTGAATTGAATAGCTAAGTTACAGCTTGCGATTTAGCTAATTGCTTCAGAGAAAATGGGTACATAAGCAGTTTTTTAGATTAAAGAACATTAGCCAAATAGCCAGCCATATGCAGCAAGCTAGCCACAGTTTCTAGCAAGCTACAGTAAGTTAGCTCATTTAAAAAATAACTAACCAGCAAAGCAGAAAGCTAATCTATATCAGTCGGTATACATTGGAAATAGTCTTTGAAAATACAGGTAGTCTTGATATTTCAGTATTTTGGGATGCAATGTGCTTACCTTTTTTCAGTTGCATCAGTTAGGCACCACTGCATGAAAGATTTAAAAAGGGTTCTTGCTGTCCCTCCGTCTGCAACTTGACTTTGATTGGCTGATGGGAAAGAAGTTGCATAAACATCAGCCTGTGAGGCAGCACAGCCACGACCCAAGGCACCTTTACCATTTGTGCACTTCCAGCAGCAAGTGTCCTCCACTAACCCCATACACTGCCTGCTCACTCCAACACACACACACACACACACACACACACACACACACACACACACTCACACTCACACTCAGTCCCTCCAGGACCACTGAGGAACCAAGACAGCTGAGAGAGACACACACACACACAGCTGGCTCTGTGAGATTGATGCTCTGAGGCCCAGCTGGTCCTCCAAGTGGACCTCTACAGGCTGCCCTTTGGAGAATGATACAAATGGTGGGGGGTTGGTGTCTGGATAAAACAGATGGTCCTACAGTCAACAATGTAACACCATGACCATTTGTAGTGACTCTAGTTCATGTTCCGGTATTACACACTGTGTTACAGCTGTGTCTCAGTCACAGGGACCGGGAACTGTGGTGGTCAGGTGTCCCTGAGACATAGCATGTTTATTATTAGGGGAACAACTTCTTATCGAGTGTTTAGCAGCATGATGCTTCATCTGTCAACTTCACGGAGGGAGAGTGTGCCTTAGTGAAGGGCTACGGTTAGTATTGTTTGTGTGTGTTAGAGTGGGGCGGTATCCACATTTTCATATCGTTGTGCCATCCTTCTCTCATCCTGGGATTTACGGTTTTACCGTCTTAGTACACAAAGGGGCGCTAAAGACGCAAAAAAAGCATGCATTACCAGAATGCTCACAACATTAGCACAAACTAATAGGGAATTTTAGAGGCTGCTAGCTAAGTACGCTAACAAGTGCAAACGACAAATATTGTGGTTAAATTGATATATACTAATTGATTAAAAAAACTGTATTTTTCGAATAACTTTTTAAAAAAGGTATAATTTTAGTGAATGATATCATAAATAGGACTGGTGTTAGCTGCATGTTATGTCACACATGCAGCTAACACAGACATATGGAAATGTCTGCTCTACCCAAAATTACAACCAATTAATTGCAGCATTACCACAAAAATGGAAGAGGCAAGTAGAAGGGGAAAAAGTAAGGAACTTGTATGTCGGCCCTGTATTAAAGAACATAAATGGTTAAAGAAAAGTGTGATAAATAAAAACATTTACCAATGTCATTTAAGGACCAAAAAACGGACAGCTGTGCCATATGAAATGGCAAAATAGTTGGGAAGAGATTTTCGATGTACCCATTCCACGGTATAAATTGAAGGTAAAAGCCGAAGTGTTTATTAGTTTACTCCAATTGGGGGATCGGTGGAAGGGTTTGCGGGGAATAGTAATAAAGGTATATTCTTTAAAAAAGTATGTATGTCTATATAGGTATGTGTATGTATATACAGTGCCTTGCGAAAGTATTCGGCCCCCTTGAACTTTGCGACCTTTTGCCACATTTCAGGCTTCAAACATAAAGCTATAAAACTGTATTTTTTTGTGAAGAATCAACAACAAGTGGGACACAATCATGAAGTGGAACGACATTTATTGGATATTTCAAACTTTTTTAACAAATCAAAAACTGAAAAATTGGGCGTACAAAATTATTCAGCCCCCTTAAGTTAATACTTTGTAGCGCCACCTTTTGCTGCGATTACAGCTGTAAGTCGCTTGGGGTATGTCTCTATCAGTTTTGCACATCGAGAGACTGAAATTTTTTCCCATTCCTCCTTGCAAAACAGCTCGAGCTCAGTGAGGTTGGATGGAGAGCATTTGTGAACAGCAGTTTTCAGTTCTTTCCACAGATTCTCGATTGGATTCAGGTCTGGACTTTGACTTGGCCATTCTAACACCTGGATATGTTTATTTTTGAACCATTCCATTGTAGATTTTGCTTTATGTTTTGGATCATTGTCTTGTTGGAAGACAAATCTCCGTCCCAGTCTCAGGTCTTTTGCAGACTCCATCAGGTTTTCTTCCAGAATGGTCCTGTATTTGGCTCCATCCATCTCCCCATCAATTTTAACCATCTTCCCTGTCCCTGCTGAAGAAAAGCAGGCCCAAACCATGGTGCTGCCACCACCATGTTTGACAGTGGGGATGGTGTGTTCAGCTGTGTTGCTTTTACGCCAAACATAACGTTTTGCATTGTTGCCAAAAAGTTCAATTTTGGTTTCATCTGACCAGAGCACCTTCTTCCACATGTTTGGTGTGTCTCCCAGGTGGCTTGTGGCAAACTTTAAACAACACTTTTTATGGATATCTTTAAGAAATGGCTTTCTTCTTGCCACTCTTCCATAAAGGCCAGATTTGTGCAATATACGACTGATTGTTGTCCTATGGACAGAGTCTCCCACCTCAGCTGTAGATCTCTGCAGTTCATCCAGAGTGATCATGGGCCTCTTGGCTGCATCTCTGATCAGTCTTCTCCATGTATGAGCTGAAAGTTTAGAGGGACGGCCAGGTCGTGGTAGATTTGCAGTGGTCTGATACTCCTTCCATTTCAATATTATCGCTTGCACAGTGCTCCTTGGGATGTTTAAAGCTTGGGAAATCTTTTTGTATCCAAATCCGGCTTTAAACTTCTTCACAACAGTTTCTCGGACCTGCCTGGTGTGTTCCTTGTTCTTCATGATGGTCTCTGCGCTTTTAACGGACCTCTGAGACTATCACAGTGCAGGTGCATTTATACGGAGACTTGATTACACACAAGTGGATTGTATTTATCATCATTAGTCATTTAGGTCAACATTGGATCATTCAGAGATCCTCACTGAACTTCTGGAGAGAGTTTGCTGCACTGAAAGTAAAGGGGCTGAATAATTTTGCACTCCCAATTTTTCAGTTTTTGATTTGTTAAAAAAGTTTGAAATATCCAATAAATGTCGTTCCACTTCATGATTGTGTCCCACTTGTTGTTGATTCTTCACAAAAAAATACAGTTTTATATCTTTATGTTTGAAGCCTGAAATGTGGCAAAAGGTCGCAAAGTTCAAGTGGGCCGAATACTTTCGCAAGGCACTGTATGTGTATATATGTGTCTATATAGGTATGTGTATGTATATATGTGTATATGTATGTCTATATAGGTATGTGTATGTATATATGTGTATATGTATGTCTATATAGGTATGTGTATGTATATATGTGTATATGTATGCATGCGTGTATGGATATATATATTTACCCAAAAACATATATGGGGGATTGGAAATTATGCAGACAATTACATTGATGGAACCAATATTCTTTCTGCAATATTAAGCAGATCCACCCCTTAAAAAAAACAACAACAAGAAAACAAGTGCAAATGAAAAGAAAGACTGGCAATCCAGCTCATAAAGTTGTACATATAAAGGTAGGAGCTACCGAATGTCATGTTTGGTGATTCTGGACATTTACAAGCGAATGTGAATGAGAGACATTGTGCAAATGAACAAAGTTTTGACACATGCTTGTCTGAAGGAAGAACAGTACTGGCACTGGAGCAGCATGTGTACATGCTGTGTCTGGGTGGAGTCTGGAGTCGCTAGACCAACGGGCCTGTCTGCTTTGCTCGGAGAAGATGGGGGAGGAGCAGACGGGCCAAGAACAGAGAAGTAAAAATAAACTCAAGGAAATCAACATGGCAGGTGTAAAGATAACACATCCAAAGTTCTTTGACTTCTCAAACAAGGCAGAAAGTTAACACTGTATGATGCAACCGTATTAATTCAGCCATTTCCAGTACTAGCAAGTTAAACCAGATACACTGCTGGACTCAACAGCTCCTGCTTTCTCCCGTTATTTACAAACAAACGCGTGACTGGCTCAACTGTTCTGGGGACCTACTGTAAGCTTTATCATTTAAAATGATGTGTGACAGGTGAAATGAAGAATGTCATCTGCTTTATCTCCTAATGTATTGCACAAGTTCACTGCAGGTATTTACTTAAAAAGTAGCTATATTAAAATGTATTGAAAAACTTCAAATAGTTTTGACAGTATTGAAAAAAACATGGCTTTTTCCAAATACCCCAGTATACGGTATACCGCCCAAGCCTAGTGTGTATGTGTGTGCTTCTTGTGTGTGTGTGTGTCCTGTGTGTGAAGGGTTAGCATTAAGCTTGTTCATGAAGAGTCCACAGCAGGATACCACAGCTGTGAGAGGAACGGACAGATCTAATATTTTTCTCTTTAGGTTCCGCATGAGTTTCTCCACAGTTTCATTATTCCATCTTTGCCTAGAACATTGGTTAAGTTTAGACTAGAAATGTGTTTGATTAACTTTAGGCAGGTGAGAGGCAGAATGAGGTAATGTGATATTGGAGAAAAGGATAAACAAAATCCCTGCAGTTGAATCCCTCTGATTCATAATAAATGTGTATAATGTATTAAAAAGGGGATCGTGGTGGTGTTCAATCCCTGAATAGCTGGGGAAGATTTGCCTCCATGTTTTCAAAACGTTTGATATATATTCCTTCTGTTTTTCTGACAGCTGTATGGCTCCTGCCCAAACCTGTTAAGTTTGGTGGAATCTACACACACAGACACAGCGTGCACAGGCGCGCATGGACACACAGGCGTTCACATGCATTCAGGCACACACGTACTCCAAGAGAGAGACACACGCACACACGCAAACACCAGATTACTCCATGGCCTCATAGACCAATTTTGGTTTGGCCCAAGCCATGACACATAGAGCCCAGCATCCAGTTGGCAAAGATGGATGGGCCTGGTCTCTTTCATCATCCTCCTCGCTCTCACTCTCACTCTCACTCACTTTCTCTCTCTCATCCTCCTCTCTCTCTCTCTCTCTCTCTCTCTCTCTCTCGCTCTCTCTCTCTCTCTCTCTCTCTCTCTCTCTCTCTCTCTCTCTCTCTCATCCTCCCCTCTCTCTCTCTGTTTCTCTCATCCTCCCCTCTCTCTCTCTCTCTCTCTGTGTTTCTCTCATCCTCCTCTCTCTCATCCTCCTCTCTGTTTCTCTCATCCTCCTCTCTCTCTATCTCTCTCATCCTCCTCTCTCTCTCTCATCCTCCCCCTCACTCTCACTCTTACTCACTCACTTTCTCTCTCTCATTCTCCTCTCTCTCTCAATTCAATTCAATTCAAGGGCTTTATTGGCATGGCATTTATTGGCATGGGAAACATGTGTTAACATCTCTCTCTCTCTGTTTCTCTCATCCTCCTCTATCTCTCTCTCATCCTCCTCTCTCTCTCATCCTCCTCTCTCTCTCTCTCTCTGTTTCTCTCATCCTCCTCTCTCTCTCTCTCTCTCTCTGTTTCTCGCATCCTCCTCTCTCTCTCTCTCTCTCTCTCTCTCTCTCTCTCTCTCTCTCTCTCACTTTCACTCACTTTCTCTCTCTCATCCTCCTCTCTCTCTCTCTCTCTCTCTCTATTTCATCCTCCTCTATTTCTCTCTCTGTTTCTCTCATCCTCCTCTGTCTCTCTCTACCTCTCATCCTCCCCTCTTTTTCTCTCTCTCTCTCTCTCTCTCTCTCCTTTTCTATATCTCTCTTTCTCTCTCTATTTTCAGCTTGCTGTCAATATAATATGCTGATAACTGTCATCCTAGTGGATGTATTGTTCTGAATGAATTCTGTTGGACATCATCGTAAAACGTCTGTTAAACAAGCCTGGGGGGAAAAAAACATTTCCTCCTTAGGTTTGGATAGGTCAGCTTTGACCAGCCCTTCTCACCAGACAGTAGGGTCTGCCTCCTCCCGACTGACCAATCATAAATAAGGAACTATGACCTCCTGACTAATCAGAAATGAGCGACTCTGACATTCATATCTTTACTAGATTCCAAAAGTTCCAGATGCCTCCAAAAGGTCAGCTGTTGAAGATCAGCCTCCGTGTCCCCAGTTAGAGTGTGTGTGTGTGTGTGTGTGTGTGTGTGTGTGTGTGTGTGTGTGTGTGTGTGTGTGTGTGTGTGTGTGTGTACGCGCGCTTCGGAGGGGGATAGCACCAAGGCCTTTCCTCTTGGTTCCATGTAGGGACTGAGGTTTGAGAGATTGACCCTGGTTCACTGAATCTCCCTCCCAATAAACCACTGAATCTCCCTCTTAATAAACCACTGAATCTCCCTCCTAATAAACCACTGAATCTCCCTCCTAATAAACCACTGAATCTCCCTCCTAATAAACCCACTGAATCTCCCTCCCAATAAACCACTGAATCTCCCTCCTAATAAACCACTGCATCTCCCTCCCAATAAACTACTGAATCTCCCTTCTAATAAACCACTGAATCTCCCTCCCAATGAACCAGTGAATCTCCCTCCTAATATACCACTGAATCTCCCTCCTAATAAACCCACTGAATCTCCCTCCTAATAAACCAGTGAACCTCCCTCCTAATAAACCACTGAAAATCCCTTCTAATAAACCACTGAATCTCCCTCCTAATAAACCACTGCATCTCCCTTCTAATAAACCACTGAATCTCCCTCCTAATAAACCACTGCATCTCCCGTCTAATAAACCACTGAATCTCCCTCCTAATAAACCCACTGAATCTCCCTCCCAATAAACCACTGAATCTCCCTCCTAATAAACCACTGCATCTCCCTCCCAATAAACTACTGAATCTCCCTTCTAATAAACCACTGAATCTCCCTCCCAATAAACCAGTGAATCTCCCTCCTAATAAACCACTGAATCTCCCTCCTAATAAACCCACTGAATCTCCCTCCTAATAAACCAGTGAGCCTCCCTCCTAATAAACCACTGAAAATCCCTTCTAATAAACCACTGAATCTCCCTCCTAATAAACCACTGCATCTCCCTTCTAATAAACCACTGAATCTCCCTCCGAATAAACCACTGCATCTCCCTTCTAATAAACCACTGAATCTCCCTCCTAATAAACCCACTGAATCTCCCTCCCAATAAACCACTGAATCTCCCTCCCAATAAACCACTGAATCTCCCTCCCAATAAACCACTGAATCTCCCTCCTAATAAACCAGTGAACCTCCCTCCTAATAAACCACTGAAAATCCCTTCTAATAAACCACTGAATCTCCCTCCTAATAAACCAGTGAACCTCCCTCCTAATAAGCCACTGAATCTCCCTCTTAATAAACCACTGAATCTCCCTCCTAATAAACCACTGCATCTCCCTTCTAATAAACCACTGAATCTCCATCCTAATAAACCCACTGAATCTCCCTCCCAATAAACCACTGAATCTCCCTCCTAATAAACCACTGCATCTCCCTCCCAATAAACTACTGAATCTCCCTTCTAATAAACCACTGAATCTCCCTCCCAATAAACCAGTGAATCTCCCTCCTAATAAACCACTGAATCTCCCTCCTAATAAACCCACTGAATCTCCCTCCTAATAAACCAGTGAACCTCCCTCCTAATAAACCACTGAAAATCCCTTCTAATAAACCACTGAATCTCCCTCCTAATAAACCACTGCATCTCCCTTCTAATAAACCACTGAATCTCCCTCCTAATAAACCACTGCATCTCCCTTCTAATAAACCACTGAATCTCCCTCCTAATAAACCCACTGAATCTCCCTCCCAATAAACCACTGAATCTCCCTCCTAATAAACCACTGCATCTCCCTCCCAATAAACTACTGAATCTCCCTTCTAATAAACCACTGAATCTCCCTCCCAATAAACCAGTGAATCTCCCTCCTAATAAACCACTGAATCTCCCTCCTAATAAACCCACTGAATCTCCCTCCTAATAAACCACTGCATCTCCCTTCTAATAAACCACTGAATCTCCCTCCTAATAAACCCACTGAATCTCCCTCCCAATAAACCACTGAATCTCCCTCCTAATAAACCACTGCATCTCCCTCCCAATAAACTACTGAATCTCCCTTCTAATAAACCCACTGAATCTCCCTCCTAATAAACCAGTGAACCTCCCTCCCAATAAACCAGTGAATCTCCCTCCTAATAAACCAGTGCTATTCAAAGCCAGGGTTGCAACCTCTAATGGGAGTAAGAAAGATAATTTTAAAAATAAACTTTATTGACCAAAATGCATGTCTTTATTGGTTCTCTTAATAAGATCATATGTAATGACAATGTAATGAATTTAAGGTTATTTGTTGATGTTAAAATCAAAATGTACTGATTTGAAGGTTGGTTGTTTCATTCGATTTGGGTGGGATGGGAGAAACGCTGAAAACGTTTTAATACCACTCCAGGTCTGGAGTCTGCACATAATGTAGTGACTCTCTGTCATGACATAACCCACGTCTGGATCAGCTGACTGGCTGAGCTTAAGGCTAGCTCATTATGGATTGTGTCATGACTATGTCATCTGTTATGTCATGGCTATGATAGTGTTATGTAGCTCTTGTGACAGATGGTTCAGTATAGAGTATAACCACAGAGCCTGATATACAGTACAGTAGTAGTGATGTATATCTACTAAGGATTCACCCCAGTGTTTTACCAAAAAGGCCCATTATTTTGTGCTTCCACCTCCACGGCCCGGTTCCCGGGGTCTCACTGAGCCATGGACTCTGGACATGCTCTCACTTGGGGCCAAGAGAGGCCATTGGTACTTTTCAGCTTGCATTTACATAACAATGGCTAACTGTGAACATGGGTTAACACACAAAGCAAATGTGTTGATGATGCAGAGGTTGTTGATTCTGCTCTTCGCAAGTCTCCGGTGTCAGCCCTAGCTATGGAAACACTCTATTGCTACATTAACATTACCACTGCAATGAACAAACCCAAAGTGAGTCTGCTGTTGGGTTCCTCTTATGAAGACCCACTGCTCTGGAAGGATGTGTAGTTTATCAGTGTCATATCATAGGTCCTCCTTAGCTCAGTTAGTAGAGCATGGCGCTTGCTATGGGTTCCATTCCCAGAACCACCCATAGGTAAATATGTATGCACGCATGACTAAGTTGCTTTAGATTAAAGGTGTCTGCTATAATGGTATATATATAATGGTATATATTATAATGGTGCAGTTGAAGTTGGAAATTTGCATACACCTTAGCCACATACATTTCAACTCAGTTTTTCACAATTCCTGACATGTAATCCTAATAAAAATTCCCTGTCTTAGGTCAGTTAAAATCACCTCTTTATTTTAAGAATGTGAAACAGAATAATAGTAGAGGGAATTATTTATTTCAGATTTGATTTCTTTCATCACATTCCCAGGGGGTCAGAAGTTTACATACACTCAAATAGTATTTGGTAGCATTTTTTTGGTAGCAATTGCCTTGGGTCAAACGTTTCAGGTAGCCTTCCACAAGCTTCCCACAATAAGTTGGGTGAATTTTGGCCCATTCCTCCTGACAGAGCTGGTGTAACTGAGTCAGGTTTGTAGGCCTCCTTAATCGCACACGCTTTTTCAGTCCTGCACACACATTTTCTATAGGATTGAGGTCAGGGCTTTGTGATGGCCACTCCAATACCTTGACTTTGTTGTCCTTAAGCCATTTTTCCACAACTTTGGAAGTATGCTTGGGGTCATTGTCTATTTGGAAGACCCATTTGCGACCAAGCTTTAACTTCCTGACTGATGTGTTGAGATGTTGCTTCAATATATCCACATAATTGTCCTACCTCATGAAGCCATCTATTTTGTGAAGTGCACCAGTCCCTACTGCAGCAAAGCACCCCCACAACATGATGCTGCCACCCCCGTGCTTCACGGTTGGGATGGTGTTCTCCGGCTTGCAAGCCCCCCCCCCTTTTTCCTCCAAACATAACGATGGTCATTATGGCCAAACAGGTCTATTTTTGTTTCATCAAACCAGAGGACATTTCTCCAAAAAGTACCCATGTACAGATGCAAACCGTAGTCTGGCTTTTTTATGGCGGTTTTGGAGCAGTGGCTTCTTCCTTTCTGAGCGGCCTTTCAGGTTATGTCGATATATGACTCGTTTTACTGTGGATATACATATTTTTGTAGCTGTTTCCTCCAGCATGTTCACAAGGTCCTTTGCTGTTGTTCTGGGATTGATTTGCACTTTTCGCACCAAAGTACTTCATCTCTAGGAGACAGAGCGCGTCTCCTTTCTGAGCAATTGCTCCCAAGGAGATTGGAAATTGGTCCGAAGGATGAACCAGACTTGTGGAGGTCTACAAAAAAATGTCTGAGGTCTTGGCTGATTTCTTTTGATTTTCTCATGATGTCAAGCAAAGGGGCACTGAGTTTAAAGGTAGACCTTGAAATACATCCACAAGTACACCTCCAATTGACTCAAATTATGCCAATTAGCCTATCAGAAGATTCTAAAGCCATTAAATAATTTTCTGCAATTTTTCAAGCTCTTTAAAGGCACAGTCGCCTTAGTGTATGTAAACTTCTGACCCACTGGAATTGTGATATAGTGAGTTAGTTATAAGTGAAATAATCTGTCTGTAAACAATTGTAGTAAAAATGACTTGTGCCGTGCACAAAGTAGATGTCCTAACTAGAGGTCGACCAATTATGATGGGGGTTGTGCTTATAGCCCAACACCGTGCAGGACGTTTGGCATTTGCCAGAGAACACCAAGATTGGCAAATTCGCCACTGGCGCCCTGTGCTCTTCACAGATGAAAGCAGGTTCACACTGAGCACATGTGACAGACGTGACAGAGTCTGGAGACGCCGTGGAGAACGTTCTGCTTCCTGCAACATCCTCCAGCATGACTGGTTTGGCGGTGGGTCAGTCATGGTGTGGGGTGGCATTTCTTTGGGAGCCCGCACAGCCCTCCATGTGCTCGCCAGAGGTAGCCTGACTGCCATTAGGTACCGAGATGAGATCCACTTGTGAGACCATAAGCTGGTGTGGTTGGCCCTGGGTTCCTCCTAATGCAAGACAATGCTAGACCTCATGTGGCTGGAGTGTGTCAGTAGTTCCTGCAAGAGGAAGGCATTGATGCTATGGACTGGCCTGTTCCCCAAACCTGAATCCAATTGAGCACATCTGGGACATCATGTCTCACTCCATCCACCAACGCCACGTTGCATCACAGACTGTCCAGGAGTTGGCGGATGCTTTAGTCCAGGTCTGGGAGGAGATTCCTTAGGAGACCATCCGCCACCTCATCAGGAGCATGCCCAGGCGTTGTGGGGAGGTCATACAGGCACGTGGAAGCCACACACACTACTGAGCCTAATTTTGACTTGTTTTAAGGACATTACATCAAAGTTGGATCAGCCTGTAGTGTGGTTTTCCACTTTAATTTTGAGTGTGACGCCAAATCCAGACCGCCATGGGTTGATACATTTTATTTCCATTGATCATTTTTGTGTGGTTTTGTTGTCAGCACATTCAACTATGTAAAGAAAAAAGTATTTAATAAGAACATTTCATTCATTCAGATCTAGGATGTGTTATTTTAGTGTTCCCTTTATTTTTTTGAGCAGTGTATTATAATGGTATTTATCATAATGGTATATATCATAATGGTATATATTATAATGGTATTTATCATAATGGTATATATTATAATGGTATTTATCATAATGGTATATATCATAATGGTATATATTATAATGGTGTCTATTATAATGGTATTTATCATAATGGCATACATCATAATGGTATATATCATAATGGTATATGTTATAATGGTTTAATTCATTATGGTATATATTATAATGGTATATATATATATATATATATATAATGGTATATATTATAATGGTTTAATTCATTGTGGTAAATAGTATAATGGTGTATATATGTAATGGTATATATATATAATGGTATATTTTATAATGGTATATATTATAATGGTATATATTCTAATGGTGTATATATGTAATGGTATATATATATATATAATGGTATATATATATAATGGTATATATTATTATGGTTTAATTCATTATGGTATATATTATAATGGTATATATTATAATGGTGTATATATGTAATGGTATATATATATATAATGGTATATATATATATATATATAATGGTATATATATAATGGTATATATTATTATGGTTTAATTCATTATGGTATATATTATAATGGTATATATCATACTCTCCTGTGGAGCTCCTCACTTTATGCTAATGTTTAAATTATTTTCAAATGCCCGACCCTTGAGTTAAACAACTTTCATCTAAGACTTGAGAGAAGAGTTGATACGTTCTTCCGGGCAGCGGTGACCCACGACTTATGTGTGTGCATTTGTCGTCTTGTTTTTTTTAGTGTTTTTAGTGTGATGTTTTATCCTCTCTACTTGATCGCCAATGTTTAATTATAGCAACAAAGTTGTAGAGCTATGGAATGATCCTGATAATTTTAAGCATTTTTGCAAGCCCAAATGGACTCAACTATGGAAATGCTGGAGGGAGCAGGGTCCAGGACTATAGCAGAGATACTGGCTGGATAGCCCAGTGGTGGATTTTATTCAAGACTTCCTGAAATAACAAATCACAAGACAACTTTCAAACACAAGCGAGGGAAGTGAGGGGTATCTGGAGGAGATTGAAAGCGATGAGGAATAAACTTCCCTTACTGACTACTCTGCTAATCAACGCCCAATCCTTGAGGGTGAAAGCGGACTAGCTGATGGATAACCGGCACTACCTGTATGAGTACAGGATGCCTGCGTCCTGGCTGGATCATCGAGTGCCTAACAGCAAAGAGGAGCCCGCTGGTTTCACTATGATCAGACAGGATTTCCCTGCTACTGGAAACATAACGATGGAGGTGTCTGTTTACTTATCAGGGACCAGTAGTGCAAATCCGTTGTGGTAAGAGAGCGCCCCTTGAACTACAGACGTTGACCTGCTAACCCTTTTACATGCCTCACGAATTGTTTATACAGTGCCTTGCGAAAGTATTCGGCCCCCTTGAACTTTGCGACCTTTTGCCACATTTCAGGCTTCAAACATAAAGATATAAAACTGTATTTTTTTGTGAAAAATCAACAACAAGTGGGACACAATCATGAAGTGGAACGACATTTATTGGATATTTCAAACTTTTTTAACAAATCAAAAACTGAAAAATTGGGCGTGCAAAATTATTCAGCCCCTTTACTTTCAGTGCAGCAAACTCTCTCCAGAAGTTCAGTGAGGATCTCTGAATGATCCAATGTTGACCTAAATGACTAATGATGATAAATACAATCCACCTGTGTGTAATCAAGTCTCCGTATAAATGCACCTGCACTGTGATAGTCTCAGAGGTCCGTTATAAGCGCAGAGAGCATCATGAAGAACAAGGAACACACCAGGCAGGTACGAGATACTGTTGTGAAGAAGTTTAAAGCCGGATTTGGATACAAAAAGATTTCCCAAGCTTTAAACATCCCAAGGAGCACTGCGCAAGCGATAATATTGAAATGGAAGGAGTATCAGACCACTGCAAATCTACCAAGACCTGGCCGTCCCTCTAAACTTTCAGCTCATACAAGGAGAAGACTGATCAGAGATGCAGCCAAGAGGCCCATGATCACTCTGGATGAACTGCAGAGATCTACAGCTGAGGTGGGAGACTCTGTCCATAGGACAACAATCAGTCGTATATTGCACAAATCTGGCCTTTATGGAAGAGTGGCAAGAAGAAAGCCATTTCTTAAAGATATCCATAAAAAGTGTTGTTTAAAGTTTGCCACAAGCCACCTGGGAGACACACCAAACATGTGGAAGAAGGTGCTCTGGTCAGATGAAACCAAATTTGAACTTTTTGGCAACAATGCAAAACGTTATGTTTGGCATAAAAGCAACACAGCTGAACACACCATCCCCACTGTCAAACATGGTGGTGGCAGCATCATGGTTTGTGCCTGCTTTTCTTCAGCAGGGACAGGGAAGATGGTTAAAATTGATGGGAAGATGGATGGAGCCAAATACAGGACCATTCTGGAAGAAAACCTGATGGAGTCTGCAAAAGACCTGAGACTGGGACGGAGATTTGTCTTCCAACAAGACAATGATCCAAAACATAAAGCAAAATCTACAATGGAATGGTTCAAAAATAAACATATCCAGGTGTTAGAATGGCCAAGTCAAAGTCCAGACCTGAATCCAATCAAGAATCTGTGGAAAGAACTGAAAACTGCTGTTCACAAATGCTCTCCATCCAACCTCACTGAGCTCGAGCTGTTTTGCAAGGAGGAATGGGTAAATAATGCAGTCTCTCGATGTGCAAAACTGATAGAGACATACCCCAAGCGACTTACAGCTGTAATCGCAGCAAAAGGTGGCGCTACAAAGTATTAACTTAAGGGAGCTGAATAATTTTGCACGCCCAATTTTTCAGTTTTTGATTTGTTAAAAAAGTTTGAAATATCCAATAAATGTCGTTCCACTTCATGATTGTGTCCCACTTCTTGTTGATTCTTTACAAAAAAATACAGTTTTATATCTTTATGTTTGAAGCCTGAAATGTGGCAAAAGGTTGCAAAGTTCAAGGGGGCCGAATACTTTCGCAAGGCACTGTATATACACTTCCGTTCAAAAGTGTGGGGTAACTTAGAAATATCTTTGTTTTTTAAAGAAAAGCACATTTTTTGACCATTTAAAATAGCATCATATTGATCAAAAATACAGTATAGACATTGGTAATGTTGTAAATGACTATTGTAGCTGAAAACGGGCATTTTTTTCCTATGGAATATCTAGATAGGCGTACAGAGGCCTATTATCAGCAACCATCACTCCTGTGTTCCAATGGCAAATTGTGTTAGCTAATCCAAGTTTATCGTTTTAAAAAAATTAGAAAACCCTTTTGCAATTATGTTAGCACAGCTGAAAGCTGTTGTTCTGATTAAAGAAGCAATACAACTTGCCTTCTTTAGACTAGTTGAGTATCTGGAGCATCAGCATTTGTGGATTCGATTACAGGCTCAAAATGGGCAGAAACAAATAACTTTCTTCAGAAACTCTATTCTTGTTCTGAGAAATTAAGGCTATTCCATGCTAGAAATTGCCAAGAAACTAAAGAGCTGGTACAACGCTGTGTACTACTCCCTTCACAGAACAGCGCAAACTGGCCCCGGTGCACAACTGAGCAAGAAGACAAGTACATTAGAGTAGTTCTCAACTGGCAGCTTCATTAAATAGTACCCGCAAAACACCAGTCTCAACGTCAACAGTGAAGAGGCGACTCCGGGATGCTGGCCTTCTAGGCTGTGATGAAACTGACTTTCATGAGGACTGCCACAGGAAAGGAAGACCCAGAGTTACCTCTGCTGCAGAGGATAAGTTCATTAGAATTATCAGCCTCAGAAATTGCAGCCCAATAAATGCTGCATGAAGTTCAAGTAACAGACACATCTCAACATCAACTGTTCCGAGGAGACTGCATGGGCCTCCTGAGTGGTGCAGTGGTCTAAGTGCTAGCTGTACCACTAGAGGTTCTGGGTTCGAGCCCAGGCTCGGGACTTAACATGGCAAATTACTTGCAAATTACTTACTGTGCAGAGCAACTGGCTGCTATTTTCTATTTTATTTACTTTGGATCAGCAACATGCACCTATGTTATGGAAAAGCAAATCCCTACCTCAACAAACCCATCTGTAATTAACATCCCTGCTTATGAAGTGCTTTGAGAAGATTGTCAAAAAAACTCCTCCTTCACTCTACCCAGCAGCACCTTGATCCCCTTCAGTTTGCCTATACGACTGGCAGGGGGGTTGATGATGCCATCCTTACTCTACTGAACCTTATCTACAAAGTTGATGATGCCATCCTTACTCTACTGAACCTTATCTACAAGGTTGATGATGCCATCCTTACTCTACTGAACCTTATCTACAAAGTTGATGATGCCATCCTTACTCTACTGAACCTTATCTACAAGGTTGATGATGCCATCCTTACTCTACTGAACCTTATCTACAAGGTTGATGATGCCATCCTTACTCTACTGATGATGCTGTCCTTATTCCACTGAACCTTATCTACAAGGTTGATGATGCCATCCTTACTCAACTGATCCTTATCTACAAGCACCTAGAGCAGTGGTCACCAACCTTTTCAAAATCGGTTAGGCTGCCTCTCACCCGACTCACTGTCCCTCTGCTCTACTTCCCTCCACTGAGAAGAGGGGACACAGTCTTCCAGCTTACATCGAAACTCAAGTCGCACTGCATTAGTTCTGCCTTATGCACCAATTCATGTTGTTACTCCTATGACCAGAGAAAGTTAAATATTCAATGATATTAAAAAAGGCAACTCAAGCTTATCTGAAAACGTTTGCTATACTCATTCATTGCAGCAGCAGTGCTGGTTGTAGCTTGAGTGGAAGTAGGGAGAACACAAATTTTATGACTTATAAAAGTTTTGAACCAAGTGTTGACAATGCTGAATAACAACTTAAACATGAACTTACACTACTTATAAAAACAGCAGTTCTTTGCTGTATTTGTTGAGTCTCTTTCTAGTCATGGTTTTAAAAGTTTTGAAATCTCACAGTATCAACTTTGATGTGCGTTCAAAGCTTCTTTTTACAGTCTATGGCTCGAGGATTTGCTTTCTGGTCCTGCAGGATAGGCAGAGTTCTACCTTCAAACATGGGAACACAAAATGGGAATACAACAGCGCAAATATTCAATCAAAAAATAGGAATGCAAGGCTTTATCATAGTTTTTTAACAGAAATGTTTGGTGACCAACTAGGAATGCCTTGGAGATTGACCATCTGATCGCGATCGACCGGTCGGTGACCACTGGCTTAGAGGGAGCCAGATGCCATGTATTTGTTGATGTCTCTTCAACATTTAATACAATCCAGACCTCCACCTTAGCCCAGAGACTGATGTACAATTATCATTAGATGGAGGCCTGGCGCTGTGGATCCTTGATTTCCTTAGCAATAGGACACAGCAGGTCAAGGTGGGGCAGTGGATGTCGGACAAGCACACCACTAGCATGGAATCTCCTCAAGGCTGTGTGATTTCTACATTGTTGTACATCACCAATGACTGTAAAAGCTCCTGCCCTGGTAGACACCTGATAAAGTTTTCAGACAACACAGCACCGGTCAGTCTACTCCAGCATGAGGAGGAGCACTGGTCAGTCTACTCCAGCATGAGGAGGAGCACTGGTCAGTCTACTCCAGCATGAGGAGGAGCACTGGTCAGTCTACTCCAGCATGAGGAGGAGCACCGGTCAGTCTACTCCAGCATGAGGAGGAGCACTGGTCAGTCTACTCCAGCATGAGGAGGAGCACTGGTCAGTCTACTCCAGCATGAGGAAGAGCACTGGTCAGTCTACTCCATCATGAGGAGGAGCACTGGTCAGTCTACTCCAGCATGAGGAAGAGCACTGGTCAGTCTACTCCAGCATGAGGAAGAGCACTGGTCAGTCTACTCCAGCATGAGGAGGAGGAGCACTGGTCAGTCTACTCCAGCATGAGGAGGAGCACTGGTCAGTCTACTCCAGCATGAGGAGGAGCACTGGTCAGTCTACTCCAGCATGAGGAGGAGCACTGGTCAGTCTACTCCAGCATGAGGAAGAGCACTGGTCAGTCTACTCCAGCATGAGGAGGAGCACTGGTCAGTCTACTCCAGCATGAGGAGGAGCACTGGTCAGTCTACTCCAGCATGAGGAAGAGCACTGGTCAGTCTACTCCAGCATGAGGAGGAGCACTGGTCAGTCTACTCCAGCATGAGGAAGAGCACTGGTCAGTCTACTCCAGCATGAGGAAGAGCACTGGTCAGTCTACTCCAGCATGAGGAGGAGCACTGGTCAGTCTACTCCAGCATGAGGAGGAGCACTGGTCAGTCTACTCCAGCATGAGGAGGAGCACTGGTCAGTCTACTCCAGCATGAGGAGGAGCACTGGTCAGTCTACTCCAGCATGAGGAGGAGGAGCACGGGACAGTCTAATCCAGCATGAGGAAGAGCACTGGTCAGTCTACTCCAGCATGAGGAGGAGGAGCACGGGACAGTCTAATCCAGCATGAGGAGGAGGAGGAGCACTGGTCAGTCTTGGAGGAATTTGTGAAGTGGTGTGATGACTCTCACTTAGTGCTCAACACAGAAAAGACCAAAGAGATGCACATCGACTTCAGGAAAAATGTAAGGAAAAATGTAACAATAGTCAATGCTAATGTCTCTCAGAGAAATATGTTGAGAAGAATTGCTAGATGCTAGGGTTCAAGCAGACCAGTCTAGAGGTCTTTTATGATATAAGAGCCATCACAAAAGCCTGCAAGGTACTGATGGAGTTTGAGCTTCACCCCTACAGGAGATCTTACATGGCACCAGAGAAATAGAGCCAAACGATACTTTGTCCCAGCGGCGGTAAGGCTCATGAATGTTTAGCCTACAGCTAGTTGACAGAGAATACTGATGTGTATAGTGTATATAGTGTACTGATATGTATAGTGTATATAGTGTACTGATGTATATAGTGTATATAGTATACTGAGGTGTATAGTGTATATAGTGTACTGATGTATATAGTGTATATAGTATACTGATGTGTATAGTGTATATAGTGTACTGCTGTGTATAGTGTATATAGTGTACTGCTGTGTATAGTGTATATAGTATATTGATGTGTATAGTGTATATAGTGTACTGATGTGTATAGTGTATATAGTCTACTGATGTATATAGTGTATATAGTATACTGATGTGTATAGTGTATATAGTATACTGATGTGTATAGTGTATATAGTGTACTGATGTATATAGTGTATATAGTGTACTGATATGTATATAGTGTATATAGTGTACTGATATGTATATTGTATATAGTGTAATGATGTATATAGTGTATATAGTATACTGAGGTGTATAGTGTATATAGTGTACTGATGTATATAGTGTATATAGTATACTGATGTGTATAGTGTATATAGTGTACTGATGTGTATAGTGTATATAGTGTACTGATATGTATATAGTGTATATAGTGTACTGATATGTATATTGTCTATAGTGTACTGATGTATATAGTGTATATAGTATACTGAGGTGTATAGTGTATATAGTGTACTGATGTATATAGTGTATATAGTATACTGATGTGTATAGTGTATATAGTGTACTGATGTGTATAGTGTATATAGTGTACTGATATGTATATAGTGTATATAGTGTACTGATATGTATATTGTCTATAGTGTACTGATGTATATAGTGTATATAGTGTACTGCTGTGTATAGTGTATATAGTATATTGATGTGTATAGTGTATATAGTGTACTGATGTGTATAGTGTATATAGTCTACTGATGTATATAGTGTATATAGTATACTGATGTGTATAGTGTATATAGTGTACTGAGGTGTATAGTGTATATAGTGTACTTATGTGTATAGTGTATATAGTGTACTGATGTGTATATTGTATATAGTGTACTGATGTGTATATTGTATATAGTATACTGATGTATATAGTGTACTGAGGTGTATAGTGTATATAGTGTACTGAGGTGTATAGTGTATATAGTGTACTGATGTGTATATTGAATATAGTGTACTGATGTGTATAGTGTATATAGTGTACTGGTGTGTATAGTGTATATAGTATACTGATGTATATAGTGTATATCGTGTATATAGTGTATTGATGTGTATAGTGTATCGTGTACTCATGTGTATAGTGTATATAGTATACTGAGGTGTATAGTGTATATAGTGTACTGATGTGTATAGTCTATATAGTGTACTGATGTGTATATAGTGTACTGATGTGTATAGTGTACTGATGTTTATATAGTGTACTGATGTGTATAGTGTATATAGTGTACTGATGTGTATATAGTGTACTGATGTGTATATTGTATATAGTGTACTGATGTGTATAGTGTATATAGTGTACTGATGTGTATATTGTATATAGTGTACTGATGTGTATATTGTATATAGTGTACTGATGTGTATATAGTGTACTGATGTGTATATTGTATATAGTGTACTGATGTTTATATAGTGTATATAGTGTACTGATGTGTATATTGTCCTGAAGATAATTTGTTTGGTTCAACATTCACACATGTAGGTAACTGTGTCTGGAACTCTAGCCATCTCTTCTTCTAGCCATCGTAGCCAAAATAATGTGCAATTGGTTATTTTCATACATGACCCTATGCGTGATGGGATGTTAATTGCTTAATTAACTCAGGAATCACACGTGTGGAAGCACCTGCTTTCAATATACTTTGTATCCCTCATTTACTCAAGTGTTTCATTTATTTTGGCAGTTACCTATAGTACAGCAATTAAATACTGGAGTTGAGTTGTTGCTGACACTGTTTTGAGATGGTAGATAGATATTTTGTACACACACGCACGGGCACACATACACACTTTGGTTCAGAGTACAGGGTCAGGTTGTTAGACTGCCTCTGTCTGTAGTCAAAACACAGGTCCTGTATCTATGTATACACTGTAAACCTCCTTTCATATCTACTGACACTGTGGAGAGGAGAGCATTCCAGCCTGCCATCTTCACAAACAATCCAACCTACCATCTTCACAAACAGTCCAACCTACCATCTTCACAAACAGTCCAACATGCCATCTTCACAAACACTCCAACCTACCATCTTCACACACACTCCAACCTACCATCTTCACACACACTCCAAGCTGCCATCTTCACAAACACTCCAACCTACCATCTTCACAAACACTCCTACCCACCATCTTCACACACACTCCAACATGCATCTTCACAAACACTCCAACCTACCATCTTCACAAACACTCCAACCTATCATCTTCACAAACACTCCAACCTATCATCTTCACAAACACTCCAACCTGTAATCTTCACAAACACTCCAACCTATCATCTTCACAAATACTCCAACCTACCATCTTCACAAACACTACAACCTATCATCTTCACACAAACACTCCAACCTATCAGCTTCACACAAACACTTCAACCTATCATCTTCACAAACACTCCAACCTACCATTTTCACAAACACTCCAACGTGCCATCTTCACAAACACTACAACCTATCATCTTCACACAAACACTCCAACCTATCAGCTTCACACAAACACTTCAACCTATCATCTTCACAAACACTCCAACCTACCATTTTCACAAACACTCCAACCTATCATCTTCACAAACACTCCAACCTATCAGCTTCACACAAACACTTCAACCTATCATCTTCACAAACACTCCAACCTGTAATCTTCACAAACACTCCAACCTACCATCTTCACAAACACTCCAACCTATCATCTTCACACAAACACTCCAACCTATAATATTCACAAACACTCCAACCTACCATCTTCACAAACACTCCAACCTATCATCTTCACACAAACACTCCAACCTATAATATTCACAAACACTCCAACCTACCATCTTCACAAACACTCCAACCTATCATCTTCACACAAACACTCCAACCTATAATATTCACAAACACTCCAACCTATCATCTTCACAAACACTCCAACCTGTAATCTTCACAAACACTCCAACCTATCATCTTCACAAATACTCCAACCTATCATTTTCACAAACACTCCAACCTACCATCTTCACAAATACTCCAACCTATCATCTTCACAAACACTCCAACCTACCATCTTCACAAACACTCCAACCTACCATCTTCACACAAACACTCAAACCTATCATCTTCACACAAACACTCCAACCTATCATCTTCACACAAACACTTCAACCTATCATCTTCAAACACTCCAACCTTTCATCTTCACACAAGCACTCCAACCTATCATCTTCACACAAACACTCCAACCTATCATCTTCACACAAACACTCCAACCTATCATCTTCACACAAACACTCCAACCTATCATCTTCACACAAACACTCCAACCTATCATCTTCACACAAACACTCCAACCTACCATCTACACAAACACTCCAACCTATCATCTTCACACAAACACTCGAGTGTGTGTACGTGTGTGTATGCACAGACGAATGCACAGATACACGCACAGGTTTGGCACATACCAGCTTCAACTTACATATGCTGGTACTGATATTGAAGTTGGAGATAATTTGTCAAGTAAGGCAGGCATACTATCCATCCATCTAAAGAGGAATGCAATGTATTGTATTACACTCTGAACTTTGAGCACAATGCATTCCTGGTTATTGAGTGCTACATACAGTACTTCCATGTGTGATTGATTTATTTAGTTGAAATATTTAAGCAAAACCAACTGTTCTGGAACCTTGTCTGTTAAAACCAACTGTTCTAGAATGTTGGTCTGAGGAGAACAGAGAACACCACTGGTTATCCATGTGTGATTGATTTAGTTGCATAAGTGCTACATGTTGGGGAATGTTGTTCTAAGGACAGCACAATCTATGTAGAAGTAATGGCCTTAGAACTTCTATGGACCTGGTCTAGAATGCAGAACACACCAGTCAGTCAATAGAGGTAATGTCCTAGTTATTAAACCTCCATCAGACAACATCATGGCCATCTGTCTGTTACACGGTGTGCTTCATCCAGCCTATGAGACTCAGTCTGTCCTTTTCTCATTATTGATGGTATAATCTTCATAGGAAACAGTCTGTCCACTGGTCAGGGGTCAAGCTATTTTCCCAGGATTTGGTGTGTGTGTGTGTGCGTGCGTGCGTGCGTGTGTGCGTGCGTGCATGTGTGGGTGTGTGTGTGCGCGCACACACACGCAGGGAAAGGGGGAAACCCAGAGCCCTGTAGTCATTGTGTGTGTTGTGTGTAAACCATTGAATAAGGACAAAATCCCTAACAGACACTGGCTTGTTGCCTGAATGGAAGAGAAAGAGAGAGAGTGGGTGTGTGTGTGGAAGAAGGGAATGTTCTAGAGGTCAACAACCTCACTAAACTTACTGCAAGATATCTAAACTTAACTTTCACTAGCCCATGGATATTAGCCTAATGCTGTTGTGTTAGTCTAAGATAACTGCAGGCTAAACCACTCCACTTAATTTTAGCCAGCCAATGGATATACAGTAAGCCTTTAATGTGGTTGTGTTGTTCTGTGGCGTGTTGCTACAATGTGCTCGTGTACAATTTGCATTGGCCTAGTCTCTTCCCCACTGCTGTGTCTCAAAACACAAGCCTTAGCATTAGCATCCACAAATATAAGCTAAAGAGTATCTGCACAGTGCAAGGATCAGTGATCCCCTTCTCTATCTGTCACCAATGTCTCTCTGTACGGAGGAATACTGGAGTAAGGAGGAAACTTGGGCCTTCTCTGTTTGTCTCTGTCCCCATGTCTTTGTATTATCTTAAAAAAGATATATATTTTGTCTGTTTATTGGATAGAGGTGAATGGTAGGAGACAGAATGCTGAAAGAGCAGTAGGCCGGATTAGAAGCCATGTTGGAAGCAGTTGATTGTACAACGTTCTCCAGAGGCAGAGACTAGGCCACGGCATTGTTTTATTGAATCCTTTCACACTAATGTTAGAAACAGAATAAGAAACGGAGGGAGGGCTAGACCAGAGATAGTCTTGGGTTGCATCCCAATATTTATTCTGAACAAAAATATAAACGCAACATGTAAAGTGTTGGTCCCATGTTTCATGAGCTGAAGTAAAAGATACCAGAAATGTTCCAAACGCACAAAACGCTTGTTTCTCTCAAATGTTGTGCCCACATTTGTTTACATCCCTGTTAGTGAGCATTTCTCCTTTGCCAACATAATCCATCCACCTGACAGGTGTCATATCAAGAAGATGATTAAACAGCATGATCATTACACAGGTGCACCTTGTGCAGGGAACAATAAAAGGCCACTCTAAAATGTGCATGTTTTGAGGGAGCGTGCAATTAGCGTTTCTGGTGTTGTGTGGGCAAGCGGTTTGCTGATGTAAATGTTGTGAACAGAGTACCCCCATGGTGAAGGTGGGGTTATGGTATGGGCAGGACAACGAACACAATTTGTATTCTATCTATGGCAATTTAATGCACAGAGGTACCGTGATGAGATCCTGAGGCCCATTTGTCGCGCCGTTCATCCGCTGCCATCACGTCATGTTAATGCATGGCCCCATGCCGCAAGGATCTGTACACAATTCCTGGAAGCTGAAAATGTCCCAGTTCTTGTCCCAGTTCTTGCATGGCCTGCATACTCACCAGACATGTCACCCATTGAGCATATTTGGAATGCTCCGGATCGATGTGTACAACAGCACGTTCCAGTTGCCACTAAAATATCCAGCAACTTCGCACAGCTATTGAGGAGGAGTGGGACAACATTCCACAGGCCACAATCAACAGCCTGATCAACTCTATGTGAAGGAGATGTGTTGCATTGCTTGAGACAAATGGTGGTCACACCAGATACTGACTGGTTTTCTGATCCACACCCCTATCTTGTTTTTGACCAATAGATGCATATCTGTATTCCCAGTCATGTGAAATCCATATATTACGTTTATATTTTTGTTCAAAGTAGATTTCCCTGTTAATCTGTACATTTACCAGTGCGAAGATTGTGTATAGATATTCCAGGAAATGTATAGATTTTCTGAGAAATGTATAGACATCCCAATTTATAGCCTATAAGACATCTCAAGAATGATGACTTTTGAAAAACCATCTCTCTCTCTCTCTCTCTCTCTCTCTCTCTCTCTATCCCCCCTCTCTCTCTCTCTCTCTCATGAAGGGAAGTTAAGTATGTAAGGGTATCTCAATAAAGTAACATTTGTCTCCTCTCTCTCCTCTCCCCAACTCTCTCTCTCTCCTCTCCCCCACTCTCTCTCTCTCCTCCCCCACTCTCTCTATCTCCTCTCCCCCGCTCTCTCTCTCCTCTCCCCCACTCTCTCTATCTCCTCTCCCCCACTCTCTCTCTCCTCTCCCCCACTCTCTCTCTCTCCTCTCCCCCACTCTCTCTCTCTCCTCTCCCCCACTCTCTCTCTCTCCTCTCCCCCACTCTCTCTCTCTCCTCTCCCCCACTCTCTCTCTCTCTCTCCCCTCTCCCCCACTCTCTCTCTCTCATCTCCCCCACTCTCTCTCTCCTCTCCCCCACTCTCTCTCTCTCCTCTCCCCCACTCTCTCTCTCTCCTCTCCCCCACTCTCTCTCTCCTCTCCCCCACTCTCTCTCTCTCCTCTCCCCCACTCTCTCTCTCTCCTCTCCCCCACTCTCTCTCTCATCTCCCCCACTCTCTCTCTCCTCTCCCCCACTCTATCTCTCTCCTCTCCCCCACTCACTCTCTCTCCTCTCCCCCACTCTCTCTCTCTCATCTCCCCAACTCTCTCTCTCTCTCTCCTCTCCCCCACTCTCTCTCTCTCCTCTCCCCCACTCTCTCTCTCTCCTCTCCCCCACTCTCTCTCTCCTCTCCCCCACTCTCTCTATCTCCTCTCCCCCACTCTCTCTCTCCTCTCCCCCACTCTCTCTCTCTCCTCTCCCCCACTCTCTCTCTCTCCTCTCCCCCACTCTCTCTCTCTCCTCTCCCCCACTCTCTCTCTCTCTCTCTCCTCTCCCCCACTCTCTCTCTCTCCTCTCCCCCACTCTCTCTCTCTCCTCTCCCCCACTCTCTCTCTCTCCTCTCCCCCACTCTCTCTCTCCTCTCCCCCACTCTCTCTCTCATCTCCCCCTCTCTCTCTCCTCTCCCCCACTCTCTCTCTCTCCTCTCCCCCACTCACTCTCTCTCCTCTCCCCCACTCTCTCTCTCTCATCTCCCCCACTCTCTCTCTCCTCTCCCCCACTCTCTCTCTCTCCTCTCCCCCACTCTCTCTCTCTCCTCTCCCCCACTCTCTCTCTCTCCTCTCCCCCACTCTCTCTCTCTCTCTCCCCTCTCCCCCACTCTCTCTCTCTCATCTCCCCCACTCTCTCTCTCCTCTCCCCCACTCTCTCTCTCTCCTCTCCCCCACTCTCTCTCTCCCTCTCCCCCACTCTCTCTCTCCTCTCCCCCACTCTCTCTCTCTCCTCTCCCCCACTCTCTCTCTCTCCTCTCCCCCACTCTCTCTCTCATCTCCCCCACTCTCTCTCTCCTCTCCCCCACTCTATCTCTCTCCTCTCCCCCACTCACTCTCTCTCCTCTCCCCCACTCTCTCTCATCTCCCCAACTCTCTCTCTCTCTCTCCTCTCCCCCACTCTCTCTCTCTCCTCTCCCCCACTCTCTCTATCTCCTCTCCCCCACTCTCTCTCTCCTCTCCCCCACTCTCTCTATCTCCTCTCCCCCACTCTCTCTCTCCTCTCCCCCACTCTCTCTCTCTCCTCTCCCCCACTCTCTCTCTCTCCTCTCCCCCACTCTCTCTCTCCTCTCCCCCACTCTCTCTCTCTCTCTCCCCTCTCCCCCACTCTCTCTCTCCTCTCCCCCACTCTCTCTATCTCCTCTCCCCCACTCTCTCTCTCCTCTCCCCCACTCTCTCTCTCTCCTCTCCCCCACTCTCTCTCTCTCCTCTCCCCCACTCTCTCTCCCCTCTCCCCCACTCTCTCTTTGTCATCTCCCCCACTCTCTCTTTGTCATCTCCCCCACTCTCTCTCTCCTCTCCCCCACTCTCTCTCTCTCCTCTCCCCCACTCTCTCTCTCTCCTCTCCCCCACTCTCTCTCTCTCCTCTCCCCCACTCTCTCTCTCCTCTCCCCCACTCTCTCTCTCATCTCCCCCACTCTCTCTCTCCTCTCCCCCACTCTCTCTCTCTCCTCTCCCCCACTCACTCTCTCTCCTCTCCCCCACTCTCTCTCTCTCATCTCCCCAACTCTCTCTCTCTCTCCTCTCCCCCACTCTCTCTCTCTCCTCTCCCCCACTCTCTCTCTCTCCTCTCCCCCACTCTCTATCTTACTCCTCCAGCTGAGTGCCAATGCTTTGGTCTTCCTGTGTACCAACATGATAGGTATCTGTACCCACTACCCTGCCGAGGTGTCTCAGAGACAGGCCTTTCAGGAGACCAGGGGGTACATCCAGGCCCGGCTCTACCTGCAGAGAGAGAACCAGCAACAGGTAGGCTACACACACACAGAGACACACAAGCATGTAAGCATGACACACACACAAACACACACACACACACACACATTCACAAGGAGGAGCACACACTTACACAAGCCATTACAATTGTTTACCGAAATATGCTTTCTTATTTTTGTGGGTCAACAGTATAGAGTATATCTGAATGCCCCATGTTCTCATGTTCTACCATGTTCCCATGCAGTATTCCTAAGAATGAATGGTACTCGCATGGTAGTTACTCATTGAGATTTCTAGCTGTGAAACGCATGAAAAACACATGAGAGGGAATGGGTTGAACTGAGTGCTTTTCTCTCTGCCTTTTCCTTCTCTCTGTCTCTCTCAGTCCCTCCACACCCCCCCCCCCTCTCTCTCTCTCTCTCTCTCTCTCTCTCGCTCTCTCTCACTCCTTCCACATCCTCCCTCTCTCTCTCGCTCTGCTTCTCTCTCCCTCTCTCACTCCCTTCACATTCTCTCTCTCTCTGCTTCTCTCTCCCTCTCTCACTCCCTTCACATTCTCTCTCTCTCTCTGCTTCTCCCCCTCTCTCTCTGCTTCTCTCTCACTCCCTTCACATTCTCTCTCTCTCTGCTTCTCCCCCTCTCTCTCTGCTTCTCTCTCACTCCCTCCACATCATCTCTCTCTCAATTCAATTCAAGGGGCTTTATTGGCATGGGAATCATATGTTAACATTTCCAAAGCAAGTGAAGTAGATAATATACAAAAGTGAAATAAACTATAAAAATGAACAGTAAACATTACACATTACAGTGTCTAGTTTGAGAAACAGACGCCTCACATCCTCAACTGACAGCTTCATTAAATAGTACCTGACAAACACCCGTCTCAATGTCAACTGTGAAGAGGAGACTCCGAGATACTGGCCTTCTAGGTAGAGTTGAAAAGAAAAATCCATATCTCTGTCCAGTATATGTGTTATTTTGCCCATCTTAATCTTTTTTCAACTCTGCCTAGAAGGCCAGCATCCCAGAGTCTCCTCTTCACTGTTGACGTTGAGACTGGTGTTTTGCAGGTACTATTTAATGAAGCTGCCAGTTGAGGACTTGTGAGGCGTCTGTTTCTCAAACTAGACACTAATGTACTTGTCCTCTTGCTCAGTTGTGCACCGGGGCCTCCCACTCCTCTTTCTATTCTGGTTATAGACAGTTTGCGCTGTTCTGTGAAGGGAGGAGTACACAGCATTGTACGAGATCTTCAGCTTCTTGGCAATTTCTAGCATTTCTCAGAACAACAAAATACTGACGAGTTTCAGAAGAAAGTCCTTTGTTTCTGGCCATTTTGAGCCTGTAATTCAAATCCACCAATGCTGATGCTCCAGATACTCAACTAGTCTAAAGAAGGCCAGTTTTATTGCTTCTTTAATCAGAACAACAGTTTTCAGCTGTGCTGAGTGAAATAATCTGTCTTTAAACAATTTTTGGAAAAATTACTTGTGTTATGCACAAAGTAGATGTCCTAACCGACTTGCCGACTTGTGGAGTGGTTTAAAAATGACTTCAACTGTACATACAGTCACTGTGGGGACGACGTCATCGATGCACTTATTGATAAAGTCAGTGACTGTTGTACTCCTCAATGCCATCGGAGGAATCCCAGAACATATTCCAGTCTGTGATAGCAAAACAGTCCTGTAGCTTAGCATCTGCTTCATGTGACCATTTTTTTATAAACTGAGTCACTGGTGCTTCCTGCTTTAATTTTTGCTTGTAAGCAGGAATCAGGAGGATAGAATTGTGGTTGGATTTACCAAATGGAGGGCGAGGGAGAACTTTGTATGCGTCTCTGTGTGTTCCAACATGTTCCAGTCTGTGTGTGGAGTACAGGTGATCTACATTTTTTGCCCTCTGGTTGCACATTTAACATGTTGATAGAAATTAGGTAAAGGTGATTTAAATTGATAAAAATGATTTAAATAAGTCCCCGGTAGTGTGGTCTACAGCTTATCATAAGATACTCTACTTCAGGCGAGCAAAATCAAGAGATTTTCTTAGATTTCGCGCACCAGCTGTTGTTTACAAATATGCACAGAATGCCCCCCCCCCTCGTCTTTCCGGAGTGTGCTGTTCTATCTAGCCAGTGCGGCATATATCACACTAACTGAATATCCATGTCATAATTTAGCCACAGTTCCATGAAACATAAGATATTACAGTTGTCAATGTCCCCTTGGTAGGATATTCGTGATCGTACCTCGTCTAATTTATTGTCCAATGATTGCATGTTGGCAAGTAATATTGACGGTAACGTCAGCTTTCCCACTCACCGTCTGCGCGTCCTTACGAGGCACCCCGCTCTGTGTCCTCTGTACCTGCGTCTCTTTCTCTTCCCAATGACGGGGATGTTAGCCTTGTCAGGTGTTCGAAGTACATCCTTTGTGTCCTGCTTTTTGAAGAAAAACTCTTTGTCTAATCCGAGGTGAGTGCTCGCTGTCCTGATATCCAGAAGCTCTATTTTGCTGTAAGATATGGTGGCAGAAACATTATAACAATAGTATTTTACAACATTAACAATGTCTACACTGCATTTCTGTATTTCTGTTATTTTAATAGACAACAAAATGTGCTTTTCTTTCAAAAACAGGGACATTTCTAAGTGAAAGGTAGTGTAGGGGCTGCTGTAGGCCCTCCTTGGTTGGTGACAGAAGCACCAGATCATCAGCAAAGAGTAGACATTTGACTTCAGATTCTAGTAGATTCTAGGTGAGGCCGGGGGCTGCAGACTGTTCTAGTGTTCTCACCAATTTGTTGATATATACTGTATGTTAAAGAGGGTGGGGCTTAAGCTGCATCCCTGTCTCACCCGACGTCCCAGTGGGAAGAAATGTTTTTTGCCAGTTTTAACTGCACACTTCTTGTATGTGTACATGGATTTTATAATGTTGTATGTTTTTCCCCAAACACCACTTTCCATCAATTTGTATTGCAGACCCTCATGCCAAATTGAGTTGAAGGTTTTTTTGAGATCAACAAAGCATGAGAAGGCTTTGCCTTTGTTTTGGTTTGTTTGTTTGTCAATTAGGGTGTGCAGGGTGAATACGTGGTCTGTCGTACGATAATTTGGTAAAAAGCCAATATGACATTTGCTCAGTATATTGTTTTCACTGAGAAAAT